>NW_024581093.1:2352045-2446387 GCF_017639235.1 Corvus kubaryi | reverse complement strand
GAAAGGAGAGAGAGAAAGGAGAGAGAGAAAGGAGAGAGAGAAAGGAGGAAAAGAAAGAAGAGAAAAAAGGAGGAAAAGGAGGAAAAAATGAGGAAAGAGACAAAAAAGGGAGGAAAAGGAAAATTTCTGCTTTGATAAAGCAAGCAAAAAAGAAAATCGGTATCTCAACTATTTTGCCACATCTGAAAAGACATTACATATGTAATGTATCTATATATATCTTTCTTGTATCAGCATGCACCAAATCTGCCTGGTTCTCAAGGAGAGCAAAAGGAGAATTCACCAGTCTGTAGCAAGGCCCTTGTTCCGCTGCCACCAGCGCTGGTGCAGAGCTCTCTGTCCCACTGTTTGCCCTCCCACTCGTGCCAGGTGACTGGCATCACCACCCAGCTTCCAGCAATAAATTTAGGATCCTCTTGATTCAACAGCTTTGCTGGATTGCTGGAAATTAATTACTAGAATTACCATGGGAATTAAGTCTATCAAACCAGAAGTTTGCCAGTGAATTTGAAAGAGAACCTATAATGTGCTGTAGTGCTGTATTTAACTAAATAGAGTGAGGCCTGGATAACTGTGGCTATCTTTCTCTTGGTGAAACAAAACAACTTCCAGATTATTAACCGCCGAAATTGTCTCATTAGAGATAAGGAGGCGATCAGCATGGACAAAATTAGCAGGATTTGTCTCCCAAGCACAGGCTGATTAAAGAACCTCCCCTGCAGGGACAGAAGTGAGGAATTTTATCTGCCTGTGGGCAGGCATGGATGGGCACAGCTCATCAGATGGCTGATGGAATTGGACATGGCTACAAGAACAAAACCCACAAACCTTCTCCATTCAAACCATCCATGATCAGAGCCTGCTTCTGACTAAACCCTTGATCTGTTCTTGCCACAGACCTGCAGCAGTGCCCTGGGGTTACAAACACATTCAGGGACTGTCCCCAAGGTAGCAGCAAACCTCTGTGGCTGAATACATTTGTTTAATGTGCTGCCAGTCCTAAGTTATTACACAATCATTGCAGATTCCTTCAGCCCGTGATGATCCATGAGCATACCTGAAGGCAGGTAATTAAGAATCTAAATTAGAATTTTTATTTCTAGCAGATAATTTCAGTCCGAGTTGACACAGGATGTGTTACAGAGCTAAAAGTAGAAATAAAAACAAATAGCCCTTGTGAGTGAGCCAGCAGAAAACTCCTAAGCTGGATTTTTTTTGTTCTAACTTGTACAGAAACCCCTGTTTAAACTGCTAAAAAATAAGAAGAAGGAAAAAAAGGTCAGATTTAACATTAGCAGTGCTAAAAATGTAATTACTGAGTTTGTATCTGTTCATATTACCATTCTTCACCTTCCTCTTTATCAATCTAATTCTTCTTATCACTTCTACACTGCCAAGTCTCCAAGTCACTCATGGGTTGGTCCAGAAAATAAGACCACATCTGTGTCATCTTTCAGCAACACAATAGAAATAATTAGGAATATAATCCCATCAGGAGAGACTGGAGTGCAATTAGAGGTAGAGCAACATCTCCCTGTGCTCAGGAGCTCCTCACAGTCACACAGGTAACACGGGATCACTGACGGATGTTGTTGCTGGAGATATTTTTTTGTATGTAAAGAGAATAACCCTGAGGTTTTCCCTTGCCATTCAAACAAAGATGATGCTTTAACCCCGATAATATTAAGAATTAACTCAGCCACAGCTCTGAAGCAAGCATATAATTTTTTATTTTAAAAAAAAAGCTTTTTCTTAGAGATGCAATATATTATTGCAGATCACCAAAGAGAATAATACATTTAACTCATATGCCCAAAAATACATTCAAATAGCAATAGAAAAGCATTCATGTGAAATCCTTCTACTTGAGTCATTATTTTTTACCTAGAAATGGCTTTTTCTTTGAATCCTGACTATTCCCTCTGACTTAATCAGTGGGTCTTGTGGGAAACAAAGAATGAAGCTGTGGTCAAGGGCTCTTCAGACTGAGAAAGAAAAGAATTTATAATTTGAAAATCTAAGATGCTTGACAGTCCCACAGTCTTTTCGTTGCAAAAAAGAAACAGAAGATTTTAAACTGATGGCAAAAAGCAGAGCTTGCAAAGTGGCCCCCCTTGCTAAAGTTCAGCTGCACCAGAAAAACAGGATATAGGGAACCAGAGACGAGTTCCTACAGCCCAAAGAAAGAGGAACCCTGATTTTGCTGCAGACAAACTTGGACGTGAATGTGAAAACAGCTTCTGGAGTAAGGATAGATCCAATGGAAATATGAGAGTAACAATAATACACAGCTTTTGATGAAAACTAAGAGTTTAGCCACTGAGTGATTCCCTCAGAATTCACTCACACACCTGCTGTACTGTTCTGTGGTCTGACAACCATTAAGTTTCAGGAATTTGGGTCTCAAAATGCATTTTTCAGCCTACAATGCAAAGATTTCTCCAGAATCAGCTCCCTGACAAGCAAAGCCAGGGAAATTTCCGAGTGCAAAACCATCTCAGCCTCATACTTCCATGTCAGTTAACTTCTTCCTCAACTCTAGGCTTGTCTGAAGTTTCTCCACATGCAATAGGGTCTGGTAACTGCTGATTAATCCTTTTTTCACCTTTTTTTAAAGCAAAATATTTGAGCTTTAAAGTAAAGTTTAAAGTTTAAGGTATCCTGGTAGTGTTTTTTCAAACCATTTTTAAAAGCTGTTCTAAAGGTTTGAGGGATGTCAGCATCCCAAACTCCCCATTTACATGCATTTACTTTCAAAGAACACTCTCACCCCACCTGTGGATCTGCAACTCAGATCTTGTGCACAGTCCAGAAATGTGGAAAAAGAATAGGCATAAACTCAACTCCCTGAGACAAATACTGCACAAGGTTCAGAATCTCCACAGTAGGGATATTTTTGTGTACTTTCTTCAAAGGATGCTCTTTTCTAACACTTAGACTTCTGTTACCTTTTTGGTTCCTCTCGATGCTTCCGTGGAAAAGGGTGGTGGTGAATAGGAAAAAGCAGGATCAACACAAACCCAAGGCTGCTGTATGGGAACAGAGGCCTTACAAGCATCACCAGAGTCCAGGAAAGAAAGAGAGAGCAGCCAAATGAACACCACACACTGATAATCTGTATTTTGTCAGAATGTTAGCCAGAATCTGTGGTTTGTTCCACCTAAAATTACAGAGATGGCAGGAGCAGCTCCCACTCTGTCCTGGTCCGCATGAAATGGACAACTGGCCCAAAAATGAAAAGTCTTGCAGCCAGAAGAGTGGGAATTTTACTGTTGTTGTTGGGATCTAAAAGGCAATGGCTGTTCCTCCTTTCCACACACTTTTCTATCATCTCCCGCCCAGCTGGAATCAGAGAACAAAGGGCCACATTCCCTGGAACACAAACACTTGTGCCTGTTTTCATTCTTTCTAGCGTGCCACTCATCTCCACTACTGAGGCCCTTCCAGAGGTGCATCTGGCTTAAAGCAGGTAGCAGCAAAAAAATTTCATAAGAAACCTGGGAGCTCCTGACAAGTTTTGCAGCCCAGTCTGGCAGATGCAAGACCTTCTGATAATCATCAAAACAGTTGGGTCCTTTCTGAAGCTTATCTGAGCCAAACAGAACCTCGGGCCCTTCTGAGGCTTGTCCTGCTCTGGTTTGAATGGGCTTCAGACAGTCATTGTGTTGATTTTTGAAAGCAGTTTTCTTTGTTGTGCTGGGAGCAGCAGCCAGCAGAGTGAGGAGCCTGAACTCCTGTGCCATATCGCCCAGGCTCACGCGTTTGCTTTTCCAGCCTCTGCTCTTTGATCCTCTGCAGTGGATTCTCTACAGATACAAAAAATTAACACCGGCACCGGGGAATTTATACAAATGAAACAGAGGCTACGAGAAAAAATACTAAAAAGAGTACCCAGGATGGGATCTCTCTGCTGAAGGCTAAATAATGTTAATTTCCTAGAAACTGATCCAACCTTTCTACTCAGTGGCTCAGCACTGCAGGCAGCACATCTGTTTGTCCTGGATTTGGGAAGGACTTGGCATCCTTCCTCCTGTGGTCAGCAGGGTGTCTAGAAACTGATGCTTCACTTGATGTGGCAAGCTACAGGGTTCCAAGAATAATGATGGCTGAAACATTATCCAGGGAATAAACAAATAATTTTTTTTTTCCTTTCCTCCCCCTCGTCATAAAGCCTATCTTGTGAAATTTAGGGTGGCTCTTTTATAATTTATAGATGCTAGCCTGATATCTTATCAGGGAATAAGATCTATGAATGAGTGCATGGCTTGTCTTTCTTTCACTAATCAGCTTTTCAGCCTGTCCATGAGGTTTCAATCAAATTCGAGGGGGAAAAATTTAAAAAGGTACCAAATACCTGCAAGCTTTTTATAAAGAAGAACCAGAAAGAGAGAGAGGTTATGAAGGTTATTCACTGAGAAAAAGGCTGCACTGTGAGCCAGACCTTTCCTGGACACCAGGTCATCTACTCTTAAAGCTTCTCTCACGTCCAATGGACCATCTAAAGCACCCCAAGAATTTGCTCCAAGCAGGCTCTGATGTCTGACCAACATTTGATGATGGCTGTGCAATACTTAAAATAAAAAAAGAAAGTCATCTAGGTCAATGAACCATAGACCCAACCACACAGAAAACCAGGTTTCCTTACTTTCTCTACCCCCACAGGTCCCTGTTAAGAGTTTTTTGACCAAACTTTTGCAAAGAGCAGTTTGAGCTCGGTGTGGAACACTGGCTCTCAGCCTCTGCCAGCACATCCCTTCCTGGAGTGTCTCTCTTTTCCTGTCTGTTTACTGAGAGCAGCACTGAAGGGACTCGCTCCAGAGGATGGCACAAAGTCCAGCCCTGGCTCCAATCAAGCTGAAAGATGGATTGTCAGTGTGAAAGGGAAGGTCTGTGCATCTTGGGGGAAAGCAGATTCCTGTTATTGCACAGAAGAGAAGCACAGGGCCAGCAGGAGCTCCAGCAGCACCCACCCCGCTGCCATCCACCGCTCCCCATTCCAGAGTTACATCAGACCACAGGGAAGGAGTGGCGACTGAAAGGTGGAATGTGATGGGAGAAGGACTGAGTGGCAGTCTCCTCGAGAAGTGTGACTGTATAAGTGTGTATCCCATATTAGATGTGCTCTGACACCCGGCATCTCCCGTGGATAAGCGGCTCCAAGGACAGCGATGATCCTATCTGTGAAAGGCACGGCACTCGGCAGCTGTCAGCAGAACCAGTGCTATTATTCATCCTCATACCAGGTATCAAGCAGCCAGCAGGCAACTATTTGCTTGTGGTCACTATTTACCTGAGAAATGTATGAAATGGAGGCCGAGATGTAACTGGCTTTTCAGTTCACTCTCCATTCCCAAAGCCCAGCCGATGGAAAACAATTTTATTTTTACACTGCCCTGACATCCAGCTGCCCAGCATGGGACACGAATTACTCTGGCAAGAAGCTGATAAGAAATTTGTACACCGGTGCGTGAAATGAAAATGAAACAAGGCTGAAATTCACCCAGCAAAACAGGAGGCAGCTCAGGGGCTCACTGCATACATTTGAAGATGCATTAGGTGCCTCAACTCAGAGAAAAGCAGGGATCACAGGTAATTAAAATCTGCACAAGGGAGTTTATGCCTGTCAGACCAAAGTATCACCATCAGTTGATTCTGCACCTCTTCGAAGAGAACAAAAGGTTCCCTTCGACCACACCTACCTGGAGCAGCTGCTGTTGTTGGAAGCTCGTGGCTGTGAAGTGCATCATTGCTTTAAAGGTGTGAACTACTTCTAGAGACAGTCAAAACTCACCCATAATGTGCCTCTTTGGTGATAATTGCTATTGTCACTGAGAATACAAAGTCTGGAGATCATGAGTGGATGGAAAGGAAGCTGTAAAGTCTTGGCAGCAGCTTTTGAAACCCTGTGAGGACTTGCTGGGTAACTGCTGCTGGCTGCACAGGGGACAAAAATTGCTCTTCAGAACTGAAAGAGGCCCTTCAGCAGAGAGACACTGGAGGAGAGCCCAAGCAGCACTGCTAGCAGCAATTAACATCAGCTGCTCTACAAAAATGGAGCTTGCAGAGGAGTTTGTTGGCATGAAAAAGTTCATTTTAGACTGACAATTCATCATTTAGCTGTGGCACTTTTTTAATTCCACCACTCTGATTTTCATGAGTTTTCACTTAATTCGTCCTGTTAGTGGTCATCTGACCAGTCAGGGTTATCAAAAGTGGGGTTAGAAAGGATCATGCTCAGAAATAAAACCACAAAAAGTTTTGGAGAATGATAGGTTTTGCCACCTCCGTGCCACCACCCCACAACAATTTATCCATATTCCTGTCTTAGCCCATCTCCTGAAATACATGAGGCACAGCCTAGAATTGCGTTTTAGCAGCAGGTTGGAGTAATAGATGCTACAAGGAACAGTGACATTCCTGATGCGTGATGTTCCGTGCACCACAGGGAGCTGAAATCTCACTTTGTGTGCCTTATGGCAAGCCATAAATTCCTGGGTTTATGTGCTGGTGTAAAAACCCGTTTAACAAATCCATTGGAACTGACTGCCTGGATCAACGTTATGACAGGCAATAGACTCCCAACAGCATTCCTGGGAGGAAACATCCACACACCCTCTTTCAGGGGTATATATTAATTTAATATGTTCGTGAGAACACATGTTAGAGTGAAGGGATTCCTGTTTCCACCTGCAGTGACTCTGGGTTGCTGGATCCATCCAGCAGCTCTGAAAGGGCAAATGCTCTTTCCAGCACAGCTGCCCTGAGTACTCTCCTCAAACTCTGGATGTTCTGGGTAGTTAATGCTGCCTTTCGTGTCTGTGTTGCCAGAACACAGCATATTTTTTACCGGTGGAATTCATCACTGCTCTTGTGTGCTCAGAGAGACAAGGTGGAAATACAGTTAAAATACAGCGATAGCTTTGAGAGACGACGGAGCAGGAATCATCCTCCATCATAAGCAAGTAGTACACTGGAATTTTATCATCAAATGTACAAAGGAATGTCTGGAAAACTATCTCACTGTGGTGAATTTAAATGTATGCATGACTGCATGCACCAAAGAGGGCCTTTGATGTAAAGGCCCTTAGACAGATAAGGAAAATATGAGGGATGGACACGCACTGACAGCTACACATGCTGAATATGTAGGTTATTGTATCACTTGGTGGAGGATATTATTAAAATATAGTTAGCTGCAACCTGAGTATTCAGGCCTCAGTCCATAAATTTGACAATTAATTTACGTGCACAGAGTTTTACTGGCCTTTGACAATCCAGTGCACTAAAGGGTACTGCAAAAGTCATGAGCTTTGAGGTATTCAGAGGAAATTACACAAGTATTAATTGTCAATCACTCAACAACCAACGCACAGAAATACACAGTTTGCATAAGAACAAAAACTACTCAAATTAGCTGAGTATTACAGTGGTTGCAGAAAAGGGATGGGAGATGTAGGACGCTCCCAAATGGGTGCAGAGTGTCTGTCAATTGAACACAGCTGCCTTTTGCAGTGGCTGAAAGGAAAAAAAAAATATAAAGTATAATCTTTATCTGAGTGCTTAACATTTCTCTGTTTAGAAAAATTCTTGAAAGCCCTGGTTTTATGGTGGATTTAGCTCTCAGGAAAAGGGCTTGGAAAGAACTTTCATCTTTGCCACAAATCCTGCAAAGAGGTGACCTTACCACTCATAAATCCACGGAGGATGATAGAGGGAGAACCCCCAGTGCTGCAGGAGAGGCTGTGAAGGGGCAGTGGAATAAGCTCTGCCAAGGTCAGAGTGCAGCAGGTGAGAGCATTTCCTCAGAATAAATCATCCTGACCCAAAGCAATGCCAAGTTCAAAACCACGACTTTTCTCGACCATGTGAAAGTCCTGACTTTTGGTCAGGTTTTCGTTTTCGTGCCTGAGAGAGCATGCACATTATTCCAAAAACTTTCAGGGATGTTGCATTCACTGCCAGGACATCATCCATCTAAGCAAGCAGTTCCTTGTTTCAGATATCAGCTGGTTCAGCACACAAAACATTAAGTGAGGCTAAGACTCAACACAGAAATTAATGTACAACACAGAAATTAATGTACAACCCAGGGATAATTGTGTGCTGAAGGCCTGCACTGAAATCGGGTGCTAACAGAGAATATTGATAGTGTGGATGAAATGAAATGCTTTTCCCACCATCATTTAACCATTCTCCCCAGTGCCAGCCAAGCTTGTCCTCTCCCTGACATGAATTAAAGTCCTAAATTAATTGTCACAATGTTAATCCAACTCTTTGCCCAGTTGCGCTGTTCCTTGAATCATTAGGGTTCTGATGAACTGGAAAACTGCAGAGTGGAAGCCCCAAATTTCCCAGCTGCAGGTTCTCAAACAGGAGGGGAAAAGAGACATAATCCAATGACACACTGCAGAGCTCCAGGGCCTTGCAGTCAGGGAGCTTTCAGCCTGCAGAATCTTTCCAGACCCAAGGATAGATAGCTGCCATTCCCCAATTTCTCTCCTGCTTTCCTGTCTTCAGGACATGAATCCACATCTGCAACCTGCTCAACCATACCAACCAATCTAGTAAAGTGAACAGCCACCTTCCAGAGCCTCTATTTTGTGCTAATGTATTCCCATTTCCTCTGCAAAGCAATTTATTCAGCATGAACAATTTGTAATAATATATAGTACGTGGTCTGTGCTACATAAGCCTTTTCATATGTAATTAATATTTTATTAAATTTTAACATTAAATTACTTCTCTTACCCAATAAAAGATTATATTTTCCAGTTCATGGATGCAAATCTACTGATAAATAATGTAAGAAACATTAAAATATCAACAGATATCAGTTTACTACAAAATAAATTACTTCCTTCCCCAGAGGATGTTTAATCTCAATTATTGCTCACAGAAAGCACACCTCACTAACGAGCAAGCCAAGAGCAACATAACTCCTGCAAACACTTTTGATAACTAAACTGCAATATGTTCTTAATAACCGCACCCCAATCCTGCTCCTAGGAATTGGGAACTCACAAAGCTGTTTGCTCCTTCATTTCAACAATTTCTGTGTTTCCCAAGAGGAAGAACCGTGGTGAGAGTCTGAGGGAACGCTGCAAGTCCTGTGTTTATGGTCATTGTCAGAGCTTGCACACATTCTGTGCCACTGAAAACATTCAAGGCCAGGTTGGGCAAGGTTTGGAGCAGCCTGGTCTGGTAGAAAGTTTCCTGTCCATGGCAAGGGGGATGGAATGAGATGATCTGAGAGGTTCTTTCCCACACAAAACATTCTACGCTTTCAGAGGTTTCAGTAGCATGACTGGAGGTGCTCAGAAACTCAAATATGGGCAGGATAAAGTCATGCTGAGCTGACAGTTATTGCACTCACCTCTCTCTTTAATGTGGAAGAAGCAGCAGATAATTTTTGAACAACTACCCGAAAGATAAATCACTCATCAATGTTCAAAAAAGAGCAGCAGGATTTTAGGCCTTCCTCACCAAAATGGAATTGACTCCACCAAACCCGCAGCCCGGAAGAGCTCCATAACCTTTTGATATATAGGCTGGCTACTTTTTTGGTTTTTTAATCTGACAAAAATGAAGGAAAGGTGCAAGGTCTGATGGGCAGATTGGTGGAGTGTGTCACTCAGAGCTAAGAGAATGCTCTAACTGCAGGGTGATGCTCAGCAGCACAGCCCAGGTGTCCTGGTGGAAGAGGTGCTTCCACCAGCTCCACACTTATCCCAGAAGTGACAGGAGGACTTAGCACTTCCAGTGCTAGTGGGATGAGTGCAGCCTGACAGTGTCTGACAGCACTGGTTGCTTTATTTTCCATGTTCAATGGGATAGAAAATGAGAGCTCTGCTGTCACCAGAAGAGGAAATTAGTACCAACACACAACAAGTGCCAGGTCTATAATGGCTGCACACAGATGTTACCAGAGTAAACTTGAGGAAAATATGATAAAGGCTAAGCAATCAGCCATCCCCCATTGGGTGGAAATACTCGGAGTAGCTGGCTGAGTGGGAACATGTGCAAAATGGATGAATCGTGCATGGACCCCAGATGCAGGAGAGCATCTGTGCTGATGATGCTGGCATTGAGCACTGCTTGCATATTCATGCCATCATTATCACTCCTGCTTCTGTGCAGCTCCTTATTGCTCAGAAGAGCTGCAACTCTCATATCTGCAGCCAAGAGCTCCGAGATCATCGGGACACCCAGTTAGCAGCAACGTCCTTGGGTTTGGCCAGAGCAAAACAAGTTACAAGTAGGCAACCTGCTGACAATTCCAGCACTGCAATGGCCTCTTGGTGGCCAGCTTGGCCCCCTCTTGTAATTATCTTTCACTCCCACCACAAGCAGAAAACATCAGTTTAGAAGCTTCACAAGTTACACTTCTCTAAGGGTAGGAGTTTGCATGTTGGTGCAGTGTGCTGTGCCGTGTTGTTCATACCCATGGCCAAAGCTCCCCTCTGCTTCCAGAGCAGTGTTAAAGGGATTTATGCATAAACCAGTGAAACTCTTCATCTTTGCAGCTGCAGTGAGTGAACTGCAAAGGTTTGAGCATATCTATGCAAAACTGAACGTGGTCAGCACTAGGACAAGGGCATCTTGTCCTAATGGCCACTAAAACCTGCACCACCAATAAGTGCAATCAGTTAGACAAAGAACAATAAACCACTGTGTGACATGGAGAGATCATGGAAACCATTGTAGGGCTTGCCTGGAAATAAACTCATCATCTCTCATATCCCTATTATTGAAGTTATCATTGCTTCCCCAGAGTTTTTGCCTCCCACTGCTTATGAATACCTGTGCAGGCTGCTCAGACCTGTGTTACTAAACAGAGTGAACCCCATTCCCACTGTTTGCATCTCTGCTATCATTTACATTTTCTAGTGTAAGCTGGCATAAGGTAATGAAGGTGGGGAGGGTTTTTTCCATCTCTACCAGGTCAAAGCCATACCACATCACCAGCTTTTGTATGACACACACATCCCTCAGTTATCCCCACCTCTGTGCTGTCTCTGACCCATTAACTCCTGCATCTTTCACACCTTCTTCCATGCTCTGAAAATTATATTAGAAATTTTTGACTTGTGAGCTCAGTGCTGCAAAAGCTACTGCACCTCCTAAATTAACATTTATTTGCTCTGGCCATAACCTTCTGACATCGGTAACTCAGAGGCAGCCAAGGGGCCACGCTGATATACTGGAAATTAAGAGCTATATATAACATTGAGCAAGTAAATAATCTATATAAAAGCAGAGGTATGACCCTTCCTGCCTGATGCAGAAGAATGAGCTGCTATACCGTGTCTCTGATGGAAGACAGATTGCAGATTCATTATTTTTTTATTAAATAACTCCTTTCCCTCTGAACTCAACAAATGACAACATGTATTATGCAATTGTTTCTTTTTCCTTAAAGCTAATTTGTGAGAACATAGAATCAGTGCATATATAAAAATGACCACAAAAAATTTGGATTTGTTACACTGGGGTATAAATTACATCAGGTGGTTAATACAGGCATTTATGCAACTTTAAACTGATTTACATCAGTTCAGACCTTCCTATGCTGTGATTTTTGCTTACTTCTGGATTTCTGCATGAAGTTCTTCAGCTTCTTACATGAAGGAACTTAGTGAAAATGTTATATATCTAAAGGCAGATACTGGGGGATCCCATCCACAAGGACTGCCAGCCTTATCAGCACCCACGTTGCATAGCTGAATTTTGCCAGGCACTCTATCACAATTCACAGAATCTATTGTTATCCAGAAAAGAAAATTCATGTTATATCAACTGCAGGCAAACTTGATAAATTAGAGGCTCCAAAGATATTTTTTTGCCCCACTTTTTCATCCTCTTGCTTTTGCAGCTTGATGCAGAGAGAGCTCCAAGCAAACAACACTGTCCACGGGCCACGGAACCCTGGGTTTGGTCTGTGCAGATCCTCAGCCCAGGCATGGCCCTCTAAAGGTGCTTTTTCATGTCAGAGGGGTTTATAGAGGGAAACAGCTTAGCAAACACTGCCATGTGCTGAATTCAAGACAAACAGACTCTATGTAAAACTGTCACCTTTCTCCAAGTGGCTTTGGGCAAGTGGCTTGGCTTCTTAGTATTTCCTCTTGAGAAATGAGGGTGGGAACAGGATTATTTCACACATGTACTGATGGAAAAATGCTAGAAATCAGCTGTTTTAGCACCATATCTAACGTCTGTGTTCTTCTGGGTAATCTCATCTGTGCATGGCATACGCAGAAGGGAGAAAGAAAGAAAGAAAACAGCAGCAAGGTGACAACAGTTGATGCCTGATCAAACTAAGCTGCACCTAATTTGTTTCCATACATCTCTCAAGCTGCAGCTTGTCAGAGTAACCTGAATAATCCTGGTATAATTCCAATCCATACTTCTACCTAAATAATTGAAAATCTTTAGCATGCAATTAATACAGCTGGCAATGACACAGCACATCCATCTGCCCCCGTGCACCAGGCGAGGTTTAATAACCAACACGCCCGGTGGGCTGAAATAATTTAGAGCCCATATTTATCCTCAGCAGTGGCTCTTGCTGGCTAAAGGTTTCACCACTTCCTCATAAATTTAAGGGCTGAGTGTGTAGGTAGGGGAGGGAGTGCCCAGAGGAAGAGATTTGTGGGAGGAATTCTGTGTACGTGAGTGGCAGTTCCTAACGACGCCTTCTCGTGCCTTTGTGCAGTCATTTTGAAGCATTAAATTTTGATAACTCTTTAATCACTGCAGTCTAATGAGATAGAGGCAGCAGGTGAAGGGGGAATCCATCATGTCAGTTCAAGTAGCTGGCTCTCTTCCTGCTGGGAGCATTTAGCACGACACAGTGGGCTGGGGCGCTCCTCCTGCAGCTGCAGCTCGGAGAAGGGATTTTGTAGCCTTCCAAGAATCTTTGATTTCCCTGAGGAAACCTCTTTTTGTGATCAAGAGTTATCCTTCGCTTCCCAAAGGAAAAAAAAAGTGTTGCTCAAAGAAGTGCAAAGTGCTTAGATTTAAATCTGAGCTGCTTTGACTTCAAAATTGGTCAAAATAGATTATTTTATCCTGTCAGTGTTTGTTGCAGGTGTCACTGCAGACCTTTGATGCACTGTTTAGTTTTTAATTCACACTTAATAAATGCTAGCTAATAAAAATCTAAGTCCCCAGTGATACTTGTGGCCTCTCAGGTGTTATTATTTTTGTTATGAAGTTCAGAATCTGTAAACATATAAAGAAACAAATTGTTTCCTGCAGTTGGAAGAGCAGTCAGCATTCACTGATCCCATCAGCAGCACACAGTCACTGGTGTAGATAAATTGCTCAAAAGTTTGAGGCATTGAGGCCCACAGTGAGGAAGGAAATACCAAAAAGCCTTATTTTACAACAGCTAAAGAAATAACTTGGGCTCTTTCAGCGGGTATAATTTATATACATTATATATAATTTATATTTTATATATATATATATAGCTTGGTTATTTCTGTTCACATTGAAGTTCAGCAAGATAATTCCATGTGAAAAGCTTCCTGTCAGGCCAATATTGGAACACTTATGCCTTGCACCTTTCCCCAGTACCAAACTGCTTCTTGGGGATCGTGGATTTGGACAACTTTTGCTGTTGGGAGAGTTCTTTGAGATGACATTCACACAGCCAAAAATATTCAGGCAGCTCTCACCACTCACCCCTTCTGTCAGCACCTAAATTCCTTATTTATTAATTTGATGTTAAATTGTCCCAAGACACAGAAAAAGTCTAATGGAATTTTTAAATCTCTTTGTCCTGTCAGACAGGACATTAGCAGCCTGTCAAACACAATCACAACACGACCAGATCTTCCCACCACTTAAGGAAACGTAACTAAATTTAGAGGTTTCACAGTTTTCACCTGCAATAATAATGCTTAACCTATTCTGTCACTAATAGCCTTTGAAAAAAGTGGTATATTTTTATAAGAAAGGCAAATGTTATGACAACTGAACCACAGTTTTAGGGCTGCTGCTACTGAAGTAGTCCTATTATGAAGGCAGATAATTTTCTAATTGACTGGAGGACAGTGTTGCTTCCTGCCTCCTTCTTAACCCTTATCACAAAATTTAAAAGTGGTCAGAAAATAACTCCCTTTCAGGATATAAGGCTCTGCAAGACAAAACCTGGAGTAATCTTATGCTGATTCTTTTTTACATCTTGAAAATACAAGAATCTCCCCACACGTTTTCCCTTCCTTCTTTCCCAGCGTTCTCTTTCTCCTGCCACCTGCCTATGAACCCCAGTGCCATGTGTGGCTGCCACTGGCTCAGGGGATGCACTTCAGCTTGAGGAGGCTTTAAAGTGTCATTTCAACCATCTGAACATCAGCATTGCCTCTCTCGGAACAAACAATTTATTTCTCGGAAACAAAACCTTTTAATTGTTTTTCTCAACCATTCAAACCAAAACATTCCTTCATTTAAGGTCAAATTTCCAAAGAGACCCTAAAAGCAAAAATGATCAGCATTTTCTTGCCTATTACCTGTTTCTCATTTTTTTCTCTATTATCAGAAGCTGAAAAAAATTCAGCTTCACTCCCTTTATATGCAAAACTTCACAAGCAGCATCTCTCAGACCAATTAGAAGTCAGGCTCATCATTCCCAATCCACCAACCGAAAAAGAAAGAAAGAAAGCAACACCATGAAGGTAAGGATGGGTGTTTTAACACTGATGACTTTTTTTGAAGAGAGGTTGAAGTGCCATTTGGAACACATAGGCTCACTTGCCATTATGTTACAAAGAATTGGTTTCAAACTGTAAAAAAGCCTCTTGGGGTCTCAAAAAAGAATGATTCTTTTTCTTTCCCCCTCCTCACAAACAGCAGCCAGTTCTGTATTGTTTTCCTGTGAAGTAAGTTCTGCTTAACAAGAACAATCCTTTCTATCTCACCATTTCTTAAGACCACCCTTCTCCTCCTTTTGTCCATTTCTCAAAATTATTTGTCCCTCACACAATCTCTCACCTTTAAATCCTTTCAAAAAATTGATTCCAGGCTTTCCAAAAACCTCTTGAGCTCCCACTTCAAAGCTTCAGATCAGCAGAGAAGTACTGAGACAGGACATCCTTTACTCAGCTTCCCCCCATTGTGGATTAGAAATAGAAGCACCTCTAATTCTCCTCTCCTCTACATAAACTCCAGTCTTCACCAGGGCCCGAATCCTTGTCTGCATTAGGTCATTCCTCTCCATCTTACCCCCAAAGATTTTCAAGAAAAGCTCTGAGGCAACAGTAATTTCAAACCAAACTCTGAGCACCCCTAGGAGCTGCTGCCTGTCTCCAGGGATGGTTACACCCAAAACCAATCCCACTGAGAACCAAGAACATCGTCAGGGCTCAGAGCCTCCATCCTCTGGTGGCTTTATGGAAGATGACTCTCTCCTTGGAGTACTAAATTTCTCCAAAGGCCACGGTGTCTGAGTTTCATGGACACCCCCACGGCTCACACCAGGAGCGTGGGCTCCAAGGACGTTGTTGGAATCCTGTCTGAACAATGTGCTGACATTTCCTCCCAGCTTCTGCTCTGCCTCACTTTGTTTGCTTGCAGATATCAGGATTTAAAGTTCTTGCCTTCTGCTTCTTATCAGAGGTATACATTTGCTGTTGATAGCTTTTAGTGAAAGTTATTATTAGGCAACTTTTCACTTTTATCTCTTATCACTTTCTGCTCCAGAAAACCTTATCACTCCTCCTCTTTAAGTGTATGATAATTGGAGCTTTGCAATTACAGGTACAACACACAGAGATTTAATGGATCAATTTGACAGGCTAAAAGAATTCTAGTTCCCTTATCTATTTAGCATTTAAATAGTGCTTTTTCCTAATTAGTCTCTAGTTATAGTTACCAAAGTAATTGTCAATGACTATGACCACAAATAAAGCAGATCTGTCAGAGCAAGCCTGATCTAACACTAGATCAGGACCTTTTCCAGGAATGAGTAAATACTCTACAAGGTTTCAATCAGAGCCAAATGTCTCCTGAGATCTTAGAAGAGTTGGATTAATGAACAGCCCTCAAGAGTGAGTAAAATCTACCTACTTTCAGTCTTTTCGAGGAGTTGTTAGAACAAAAAAGAAGTCAGGTTTTGCTGTGCACCATTTGGAACGTCCATTTGTGCCTGGAGCCCTGGGCTGTGGTTTAAATCTCTGTGTACAAGCACTCACAAGAGCCTAGGAAAAGTCATAGAGTTCTGGGATAGAGGCAGTTGTGTCCCCACAAACAGCTTCCCAAAGATTAGAAAAGTAACATAAAAAACAACTAGAGAAGAAACATCAAGGTGTTATCCTCCGCTTTGATGTTTGACCTAATGGTAAAAAACCAAAAGTATTTTCATCTTGGTATATAGGAAACATTTGTTCTGTTGTCCCCTAAGATCTAACCTGAAAATCAATTAAAAATGAACACAGGAAATTTTTCACACGAAACCTTCGTTCTCAGAAAGGGAGGGGGAACCTCACAACTTGGGGGAACAGAAGTGTTTTCCCAAGCCCCAAGTGCTGGCACAACAGCAGAACCATGTTCTTCCAGCAGTGCAGAAACCAGAACCACAGATTTATGTGGCCAATCCATGCACTTTACCTGACCAGACACTTTTCTTCTTGGGTTCATTGCCATGAAGCAAAAGCTCTGTGAGGATCACACACCTCACAGACAAACCTCTCTCTTTTCCTATCCCTCATCCTTCCCAAATTACCCAATTCTAATCACAGCCCTGCTGAATACATTCAATTATACACAATTATTCAGATATTATTTATGTGAATAATTTCCAAAGTATTTCCATTGCAAATGCTGCAGGAAGTGCAATTCATTCCCCAGAACAGGCAGTGAACTTTAACCAGACCACCACAAACTTCAGTATCATTTCTCACCACTACTTCTGTACTGAAAAGTGGAATCTCTAAATTGGAAACCTGAAACACAAACATCTCATTCAGACCTACCCCTCTCCAGTCCTGAATGCACACCCTGCCATCCCAGAGCCAGTTCAACCAGCGTGAAGATTTAGAAATTCAGTCTAAAAATATCATCTCCCTCATAAAAGCTTTCCTACTTGTATAGAGATAATTCAGAATACCCCCCTTTGTCACTAGGGAGTGTGAAGACAGTGAAAATTTGATAATTTTTTCCTCAGTATTTTAAGAAAATAAAGCCACTTTTACACTGTGACAGAAAAAAAAAAATGAAGCTGTGCTACAACACAGAAAACTCAAGGTTTTTAGTGTAGTACCTTTGAAAATATATTTTTCAAGCGCTTTTCCCCAGCTTTACATAAGGATGCAAAGGAAAGCTTGTCAGCTGGTTCCACGCAGATATTCATGGCAGGGAACTTGCGCATCCCTTTGAGGATGAATATTTACCAAGACCTGCCATTACGTCCGGGCTCCTGGATAAAGACCAGCAAGAATTTCCCAACAACATACACATTCTGCTCCAGCTCTGCAACCTGATTTAGCTTCCTATTAGGATTTTATTGCCTTTATACCCACGCAGAATCTTGCCCATTATCTTCATGCAGCTGCTTTATTACTGCCTCTGTCCATGAGAGGAATTTTCTGGAAAAATAAGAAACCATATAATTCCAAGTTTTGTGGGTTTTGTTTGTTTTTTGTTTTTTTTTTTTTTCTCAAGACACAAAGTCTAATGCTCAGCAGCAGTTTCTTATTCCTTTCCACCTCACCTCTCTGCAAAGCACAGCTTTGTCCTTCTTCACCACAGAGAACTTGGGCAGATCTGGGTGTTTGAAATAGAGAGTTTTAAAAAGCCCAGTATTGGGTATCCATCCAAACCACATAAAATTAACAGGCAAACCCAAACATGCCAACAGCCTAAATTTGTAATTCTCAGGGAATAAAAATCTCTCTTCAGTTTTAATGAAAATTCCCTTGCATAAGGCTTGCGGGATCATGCATGGAACAGTGTAATTAAGGCCTACTGAGAATCCATACAGTGATTGAATTCCTAACTAATTATTCAATCACCCATTGGTCCTGCTGCAGAAACTCTCATCCTCTGTGAAATCCTCCCCATCCAGGACTGAAGCGCTTGGAAAAGTCCTTGGTTTTGCATATTGAAATCAAATTTTTGTCTTTTTTTCTTTTGTTCTCCTCATGAAAGCTTTAGACTTCAGTGAAAACAGAAATTTCTGTAAAGCTGCACATTATTTCAAGTGTGTTTACGGTGTTTAGTGCAAAAAAGAGACAGTGAAATCTCCTACAAGCTCAGAAGATGAAGGAAAATGACAACAAACATCTACAGGAACTTCTGATGAGGCTCAGAGGTCCCAAAAATACATCCCGATTTTCCTTAGAGGACAAACATGGTTGTGAAGCCTGAGGAAAAAAATCAGAAAGGGATTCTAATAGAGGAGGGAAGTGTTCTGTCTATGACAAGCAAAGGGGTTTAAACTGAGGCAAGAAAAATCACATCAGGTGACAACAAATACCTTCCCAGACTAAGCAAAGGACTAAAAAAGTGACTTTTGGAAGCTGCAGGGGCTGACAGGTCCTGAAAATATACTTGACCCTGATGGGGAAAAAATATGGAACAGCAGGATGTTTTAAGATCTCATCAAGGTCTGCAGTTACACAAACACATCCTATTTTCCCTTTCCAGTCGCTTGAGGTCTGGCAGACATGGGTTTTGTACCATATTTGTACAATTCCCACAAGTTTTCCACTCCAATCAGAGGGAAGGTTCTCCTTACATCTCCTGAAGGCCAAAGAACTTCTCTTACACTCAAATGAGCCTCAAACTCCGAGCATTTCGTTCCAAACACACATCATTCAGTTTGAAATATGATTTGATTTTGTTATCCAGTTGTTACACTTGCATTAAAAAAAAAAAAAAATCTATCACAAGAGCTGTCACTTAAAAAAATAAATTTAAAAACTGTCAAAATAAATCTTTTCCCAATTTTTCAGAATTGATCTCAACCTTTTCCCTGTCAAGACTAGAGACGCTTTTACAGATCCAATGTTAATTTATGACTTGTTTTGGATGGCCTACATATGCAACCAAAATAAAAAAAAAAATTAACCCTCCACAACACAATTTCTCTGATGAAAAGGGTTCACTCCTGTGCCAAAAGGGACAGAAATAAAGAGCAGGGCTATGCTAAACCCACATCACATGGCAGTGCTCTGTCTCAGCAGCAGCAGATTCACACAGGAGTTCTGAAAGCATTGTACCAAAATAGAGTTTTAGAAGAGAAATTTGATTTAAAAGAGGAATTTGAAAGAGAACCAAGCCGTGGCTCTGTGGTAAGCAGGGGAATCTTTTCCCCAGTGATGAGGGAAAAGCTGAAAGTTGTTTGCTCATCATATTAAGAGCTGGGAGATAGGGGCTGGCATCGGAGGCTGATCAGATATGAGGGCTGGCTTTGGATACCAGCCCTGAGATAAGGGGTAAGGCAAAGAGAGGCTGCAAATAGCTTTAAAAGTGAACCTGAGAGAATTGATTTGATGTGATAAAGAAAGAGGCAAAGAATGAATGTAAAAAGAAAGCAGAGACACGGTCCAAGGAGCAGATAAAGGAAAAAAATCTTTGCAAAAGAATGGATTCAAGCATGAGTGCCAAGTGAAAATAAAAGGAGGTTGCTACAGATTCTATATGAATCTCCTTGTGGATGTTGGCTGCAAGGATGGTTAGGAACAGCTGTATATTCCAGAGATTCCAGAGAATGAATCTGAGCACTCAAGCTAAGCATGACTACAAGAATTAAGGAAAAATATGAAAAAAACTCTATAAAACATTCATTATTGCAACAAGCCCTGTAAGTTTCTCTTACAATCTACAGCCTCTTTCTCTCCCTTCTCTGTTAATTCACAATTAAATCTGAATCTGCATCTGTTGCCTTAGGATGGAGTGTTGTTTTCACACGAAGAAAACACCTTAAAGTCGGTTTGCATTTCAGTATGAAGAATAATTGTGCAGACAGCACAAGTGAGGCACAACAATCTCTAGGGAAAGGAGGAGTAAATAAAGACAGCTCTGGCTGCCTGACTTCTTTACTACGTCATCAAGGAGAGAAGAAGCTGCTGTAGCTGCGTTTTCATTCATCTCCAAAGGAAATTGCTATTTGAAAATAAGGAATCCCTCATTAGACATTAAAGATGCAGAAAGCAATGTCCTCACACACGAAATAGAGAAAAGGGAGGGGAAATTATTGGCAGTAGTGACAAGCCAGCCAAATCCCCTGCTGGGCACCTGGCCAGTGCCAGCCCTATGTGTCCCTGGGATTTAACATCCCACGCTGCAGGAGGACCAGCAGCAGTGCTGGAAATGATACCAAGTTTAAAAAAATACTATATAACTTTAATCAGGGGTTTTGTTCACCTTTGCCCAGGGGGAAGGAACTGAAGTTTCTTTTCAAAGGACTGTTTCAGCACCACTGGTGAGCTGAACATCTCAACAGACTGGAAGTAGCACAGAGGATACACAAAAGATAATGAGCATTAACGACAATTAACGAACACCAACTCCAACCATCACCCCTGGCACGGTCTGAGACACCTGGTCTGGGAAAAGCTCGATAAGACTGAGAGCCTAATTAACATCCAAGGCAAAGGGATCGATAACCAATAGGAAACCAAATGCTAACAATGCATAACTTGGAACCAATGAACATTGAACCAATGAATTTCTCTGGGTTATGACTGTGTAAGCACGTGAAAAATCCAGTAAAAATCATGTGTGATGGAATGATTTTCTCTGCACAACCCGCACTATATGTGGATGAAATTATTTGTGGCACATCCTGACTTGAACAACACGGAGGCAGCAATGCCTTAATTCTCTACCACTAAAAATGATGTTGGAGAGTTTTTGTTCTTCCCACAGCCTTCCCTCCCAGCCCAGGTGAGGGACAGAGAGGGATTTCAGGGAAGGGCTGAAGCTGGAAATGGGGTTTATCCTCTCAGAGCCGTGTACAGCACACACACATGCTCAGAATAAAGCTTTCCTCCAGCGACCACCTCTCCAGGGACAGAATTTCCATTGCCTGAACCCAAACCATCCTCGTCATGCATGAGGCAGTTTTTGTAAAACAAGCACCAACAAAACACAGACAGAGCAGCCCGGGGCCTCTGCTGCAGCTGGCATCTCAATGAAGCCAAAACCACAGCACAAACCAATGCGGAATAAATAAATTAAAAGCTAGTGTTCTACTGAAAAAGAAACCCAACAAAAAAATTTTGTATTTCAAGTCCCCAGGAAAAAAAAAAAAAATCAAACAACATATCTGCCATATAATCTGCTAAAATGCTTGTTATACAAATTCACACTTAAATGAACACTAATTTTTCACAGTTATTTTCAGACATGGTGGAGTTAAAAGCAGGTTAATGGCTCAAAAATTAATTTTACCTCTGTACTAGAATTTCCATTTGAAAATGGATTTGCACTTTCTCTCCCCATGATTTAAAAATCAAGAATGTTAAGTTCTCTCTCTGAACCTTAAACAATTTTTAGATAGTTTCTTGAAATGTAAAAAATAAATAGGAACGTTAACTTGGAAATGAAAAAATGCAAAAATACAGTGTTATGGAAATCCTGCAAAAGAATACTAATAGTTTATTGAAATCCCTGATTTATTTTTCTAAATGAGATATTTAAAATTAGCACATACATATACAGGAATCTCTAATGCAAAAAAAAGCTATTGACTTTGTTAGATTAACATTAATAGAGCTTAGTTTACAGGATGCTCAAAGCTGGACTTTAACATTGTCAGCATTGCTGCCAAGACAAGATTTTCTGAAAAGCTAAGCAACAATTTATGTATCTAAGAAAAAGAACAGCATTTCAGAAACTCCAGGTGTTTTTGCTGAAACTGTGTCAAAAGTGTCCTTGATGTGTTGATATATTCTGAAAACTGGGCAACTTTGGTTCTCAAACAGGAGATGAGATCTTTTGACAACACAGCCTGAAGGAGATTTCTGCTATAACATCTCTGAGGTAAAAAGACACATGAAGGAGGAATTTGACCCTGCTATGTCTAAGAAATATTGCCATCAGCTTTATCACAAACAGACAAAACCATCACGGAAGTGAGGCTTTTCAGTGCCTTTCCATAAGGAAAAAACTCAGGTGTTCATGCTTGAAAGCCTTGGCCAATGGAAATACCAGACAGGAGCTCTTCAGGAAGACAAACAACAACTTTATGCACCAACAGGTCTGTCAGAAGGACATCGAGCATATTAATAAACTGTGTTTCAAAATAAAATGTGAAAAGTGTCAAGCAACAGGTCTTCAGGCCAGAGCCCCAGCCTTGCTCACTCTGCTTCAGCAGGAAAATTAGAGCTAAACCCAGCTCAAAGGCAAAATATCACAGCAGCAAGGTAGAGATACTGGGGTCTATGTGGTAGTGCCAGGACATCCATCAAGCCAGCTGAGGGTCTGCTGAGGAGCAGCCAGTCAATACTGAATGCCTACTCCATGGCAAAACTCCAGCTTGCTTTATTTTCTCCCTGCTGACCTTTTCAAACCATTAAGACATTAAAAAAAATAGTTAGACACGCAAAAAACATCACAGCCAAGAGCAACTGTCTGTAACTAAAGAACTTTAACTGCAGGTGGCCTAAACAGGCAGCAGGAGGCAAAACAATCTGGGGAGATGTCTCTTGCCTTTTACTGGATTATTTTTATTTCAGGGCTGCACAAATCCCAAATAACCTCATCAGAAGAAACTGGCATAAAGAGGAGGTTATGACAAAGCAGTGCAGGTGCCGGACCACGGCACTCTCTGACCAAGCTGCAGTGATTTCCTCATCCTCAGGGTGGGTTATTTTATCCACTCTTTGGCCTGTCCCTGGTAACATCTCCCACCTTTCCAGTGGCCCTTCCATTCTCCTTTGTGTTGATGAGGACAATGGCAGCCTTAACGTTTTGCAAGAAGTAAAGAAATTGTCTCACTAAGAAATCCCTGAGTTGGTTTTGTCTCCTCCTGCCCTTTCTCCGTGATTTATGATTTGAGGCATGGGTCATGCTGTGAGGGCTGGAGGCCCTGTACACTGTTCTGCTCAAATCTACTTGCTCAAATCTCCCTTTAACACCACGTGAAATTTGAGAACTTTATTTAAGTAAACTTGCAGCGTGCCTGACAGGGCTTTGAAAAGGCTTGCAAAACACTGTAGTTATCTCTGGAAGGGACTCATTTTGCCTTTGTACTCATCCTTTATCATTTTCAGGAAGCCAAGGACTCACAGGAAGCCTATACACACTCAGCACCATCAACATTCAAAGGGGAGGAAA
Organism: Corvus kubaryi; assembly: GCF_017639235.1. Taxonomy (NCBI): domain Eukaryota; kingdom Metazoa; phylum Chordata; class Aves; order Passeriformes; family Corvidae; genus Corvus; species Corvus kubaryi. The sequence continues at coordinate 2,423,104 of NW_024581093.1, read as the reverse complement.
AAATAAAACACCGACCCAAACACTCGTTACCTTGAAATAAAGCAGGAAATGTAATTAAAAACTCCAATTACAATTGGCATTTCTGATTCTATTGCTGCGGGAGGCCATCTTGCCAAAACTGGCAACGCAAGGCTCCCTAGAGAGAAGCTCTGAACTACATTTCAGACCACTTTGTTAATCATTCCATCATCATCATCAAAACAGCTCGAGTTAAACTCAGTGCTTAGTGATTAAATGTTACACATTAAGGGCTGAATATTCAAAGAGATTTGCTTCAGACTATCTGCTCTTGTACAGCTACCTACCCACACGTAGCACCGAGTGCATGGAGTGGCTCGCAGCTGAATATTAAGGCTGAGATGAATCACGGCAGGAGACAGGATTCCAGTCCCATTTCCTCACACTGGAAAGCCCACTGGTGCTTTATTTGTAAAAGTTGCAAATGGGCTCATGCAGTGTGGAGCCTGACATTTACGTGCACAAATCTCACCACACACATCTGTACAGATGCAGATTTCCTGACTTCATTTTCAAGCCTCATTGCCAGCTCTTCCTGGGCCAAGTTTTACCTTATTACTGAAACTTGATTTACATTGCCTTCCTTTGGGGATATGGCGCTGGCAGAGAACAAGTGACTTCTTTTTCAGCAAGTACTGGAATCAGAAGGGATAAAAGCCCGAGGAAATTGCTGTGCTGTAGAAACAGGCTTTGTAGGGAGGGGAGCTCAGGTGTTGCTGTTACCCAGAATAAGTGCATGTGTCAGGAGGTGTTGTGCCTGTGCACATCCCTCTGTCACTCTCAGGGACTCACACACCATCACAAAGAAGCTGTGCAGGCACTTTCACAACCTTTGCTGTAGTTAACTTCACATCTCCCTCAACTGTCCAGGCCAGGCAGGGAGGGCAGGGTTGGGACAAAGGGTGAGATAAAAGGAAAACAGCCTCTGTGAAAATGTTGGTAGAGACACATGGGGGGAACACACGGGGAGGGAAAGGGAGAAGGGAAGGATCGGCAGCATTGCAGAGCCTGGCAGAGTGATATTCCCACAAAACCACTGACCTGAGCATCTAAGTTTGCTGGGCAAGTAACACACCCAACAAGGGAGGCTCTGTCACTTCCCAGGAAAAGCAGCCCCTCTGGAGAAGGCAGTGTTGGTGTTTCTGTGCCCAGCCTCTGCAGTTAATCCTCAGCCCGACATCCAAGAGCCCATGCCATGCTCAGTTTGCAGAGCAAAGCCTGAAGTGCAGCACAAAGGAGGATCTGTCCAACACCGCCAGAACGTCTGGAGCAAAACTGGAACTGAATCCAGGAGCCTAGAGCCTTGGGCTTCTCCAGTGCAGAACTGCAGAGCCTGCTCCTTGAAACACTGAATTGATTCACTCCAAGATTTCTTCACTGATTTTAGGACTATAGGAGGAACTTTGAGCCCTCTACCTAAACACAGCTCAAGAACCTTCAGACAACTTCACCATTCACCTCACTTCTGCTGGAGCTTTGACACACCTTTAGAGAGTCATCCATTCTGAAATATGTCTGATTTTATCTGCTTCCAGCCCCTGGATCTCATCACATCTTTTCCAGCAAAGATTAAGTTTATTGTCACATATCTCTTCCCTGGATGTCTCTTCATAAGTTAAAGACACTACTTTAGGACTAGAAAAGTCCAAGTCGTTCACAGATCTCTTTCCTGAACCTTTAATTTTTCCATGCAGTTAATTCTTGAAAAACAGTAGCTCTTGCTATAATCTACATCCCTCTTCAACTATTTAACTACGTGCTAATTATTGATGGGAGCAGCACATGTTGTTTTCAGAGCTTTGCAGTGCAGCAAAATTGGGTGTGGACTCCTCACATGGCCAGAACACTTCATACTTTGGTACCAGTTAATATCTAACAAATTCCTGCACAATGCAATATGAAGTTTGCAGTGGTGACTTCTACCAGGGCAAGGGGTTGTGATCAGTAGATCAGGACAATTTTTCCTACAGATATTTTGCTAATAGGTGCAAGAAATATTCCTGCTGGAACCTAATAAAGTGCCTGTGGACAGCAGCAGTTCACATGCAGGCATGATGTCATGACTCAAATTTCCAAAAGCCACAGAGCAGGCATCCCTGCATGGCATGTCCTCGTTTGGATTGCTTTTTGGCTTTCAGCAGCTCAGCATTTAATATGAAAAACTGCCTACAATTTTCTTTTTGCATGGTGGAAATGCAGTAATGGAACTTTGGCTCAGTATTGAGATTTGAGAGTTTAAAACCAAATAACAAAAAAAATCCTGAGATTAAAAAACCCACAATAACAGAAAAAAACAAAACCCCACAAGCTAATTTCATTTTTTTTCCTGCCTATTATTCTCCTAAATAAGCATCTACTGCTGCTAGCAAGGGAATCACATGAGAGAGACAAAGCATGTGGAGTTTTCTCCCCTCAGGAGAACCTGGGACAAGTAAAGGACCTGTCACAAAGGGCTGGTGACAGCAAATGAAACAGAACCACAATTTGACATCAGAGAATTAATCACAGGGAATGACATACAAAATCTTATGAAGAGGAAGACAGGCCCTTTGAGGCTGAAAACCCCAATTCCTGAGTCAACAGGAGTTGTGAGCACCCATTTTCATGCAGCTACTCTATGTGATAACAAAAGAAATGTTGTGATCATGTTAAAAGAGCCGGTAAAAAGCCATCAGTGCCCAGTTCACCGCAGTTCCTTTCCAACTCCTCCTCCAGCACAGGCATGAACATTTCTATCCTAAAGAAACACACTTTGTGCTCTTTAGCACATCACACTGGCTTCCTGCGAGACCAAAACGTCATCAACCCTGGAATATGGAATTTGAAGACGGAGTACACAAACATGAGCAGCTGAACCCTAAACTCTGAGCAGACAGTGAGTCAATGTCCACAAAACTTCTAGACTTAGGTGTGGAATTCATCATTGTCAGAGCCTATTTAACATCCCCAGATAAAATTTCTGAGTGGGGGGGTCTGAGGCGTACATTAAAATCCTTAGTTCTGCATCACCCTTTCATCAAATTAGCACCAAAAAAAAAAAAAAAACAGTAAAAGATCAAGCAAATCCTCAAAGCTTATGTAAAACAACCTCACACACACGGAGACAAAAGCAGGCGAGTGGTCAGTGATCATAAAAGATGTGTTATCTTGTATTTCATCTGAAAGACATGTTAATGCTCATTTAAAACTAAGCCTGAAAGTCCATTAGCAGTTGTTAGGAACCGATTTAGGCTGCACTATATCACAAGTACCTTTGGGTCCAGGAAAACAGCAGCTCCTTAGATCTTAACTGACATCTGGTGGCAAACTTGGCATTTTCTGATATATGGGGCTTTGCAAATCTGAGAAGGTTCAAAAATGAAATACAGGATTTATTATGAGCTTTTCATGGGTGGATTTTTTTGGTATTGGAAAAGGAAGGACACACTTTTCACGCATTTTGGGTAATTCCACATCTAGACCTGCTCATCAGGCACAATTCCAGCTAGAAAGGCTTACTAAGAGCTTCAAGTGAGCTTGAGCTATCATATATCAAAATATAGAGAGGAACATTTTAATTTATAATAGCAAAACATTTAATGCAGCTAACCAAGTGAACTTTCTCGATCCATTTATTCCCCAAAATCAGTAATTCATATGTTTTATGTGACAGGAAACGATAACTACACATCCATAGCTAATAGATTGATCATTTGGGGGGGGGTTTTTTGATGACTGTAACAGTATTACAGGCACGCAAATAATTTGAAGTGACTTTTCAAGGCTAGCACAGTGTTTTAATACGCTTCTGTGTGTCAACCACCTGCCAAAACTTTAGCTGAATCAAGCAGTTGCAGATCATTGGAACTCTAATTATTATAAGCACAAGTGACTTTTGGAACAGCAGCGAGCTCTCCACGACAGTGTTGGCAAGCGCTCTCCAGGCAAATGAATTAAGCTCCACTTGCTGCTTCTGATTGCGAGATCATTCCCCATTTTCTGATCCTTTGGTTTCACAGGAAATTAGTGCTGGTGAGGAACGTTTCCAGCGTGAAAGGGGTATTTTACAAATAAAAAGTCCCCAACAGGTTCAAATCAGGTAAAGTCACGGGGCTTCTCTCTATTTGCGCCCATGTGACAACGATAAACTCAGCTGATGCCCAGGCAAAGCTGTATTTAGTCATAATGCAAGCAGCATTTTTTATTGCCTGTTCCAAATGCAAAGCAGGACACATCAGCTGCAAACGCCTTTGGTAGCTGTGGTCCCCCCTCGATTAACACCGCTCACACGGTGTGACAGGAAAGCAGCTGTAACAAACAGTTCATTTTCTGCCTCCCCACTGTGATTAAATCTTTATTCTGCCATCAGGCCACAGTGGTTTGTTGGGTCACGACTTACCTGCTGAACAAGAGGTAATTCCCAACAAAACAGCAAAGTGGGGGACAATTTTCAAAGGATGCCAGGATTAGGAGGATTTAGAATTATTATTGTTATTCCTGAGATGTTTTCAACAATATTTGCAATTTCATCTGGGACGGCATTAGAAACAATACATCTGTAGTACACAATATAATTTGTCAGCTTGAGACGTTGTTAGAGTGAGAGATTTGTGCTTGTTCAGCAAGGAACACTGCAACATGATAAAATCTGTGTACACTGGGAAGTAAGTAGCAGGTGAAGTTCAGGATAAGGCCCACAAAACTGGACTGCAATTAGACAGTCAACACCAGAGAGACAGAGAATATCACAGAATCAACCAGGTTGGAAAAGACCTTCGAGATCATCAAGTCCAACCTGTGATCTCATAACCACCTGGACAACCAGATCATGGCACTGAGTGCCACATCCCGAGTTGGAAGGGACCCATAAGGATCACTCCGTCCAAATCCCTGCTCCTTGTGGGGCCCATTGATGCAGAAATCCAGCTCCTGTGTCCTTCCAGCAGGTCAGGAACGCTGTGCTCACACAGTGCTGTTAATGCTCTGTGCTGACAGTGCTCACAGGGCTGCAATGGAAATTGCAAATCTCACTGGAGTTTTATTTCCCTCCTAAATTAAAACACTGCGCCAAGCATTGTGTTATTCTGGGATTATTCTTCAGAAAACTACTAAATAATTCTTCCTTTCTCCTAAAATTCTGCATCTGTCCCAAACCTCTCAATGACTTTCAGATGCTGGACTGTTCAACAGAGAGAAAGTTATTAAATAGTTAAAATCAAGCCTATTGTTAAAATAATCCTGCACTGCAAATTAGGTGTCAAAAATAAAACCAAGGCTTCTGATTGGGGTTGGTTTTTGGGGCCGTCCATCCCACAGCCACAGTGCTGTGAAACTCTGCAGCTTTTGCTGCAATTGAGGTTGGTTTTTGGGGCCATCCATCTATCCCAAAGCCAGAGTGCTGTGAAACTCTGCAATTTTCTGCTCACAGGTGAGTGACAGAGCATGGTGTCTCCTGAGCCACCACCCCTCTGCCTGCAACACAGGCACCACTTCAGTCATTCCCAAGTGTTCCCCAAGCCCTTCTGAACTAGGACAGTGTTGAGAAAGAAAAAATCTCTCTCCAGTTTTGAGGCACAAGCCACATTTCATCTGCACACACCGTGCTTTATTCCTGCATCTTTCATTCTGTGCTCGGTTTCTGCTGACATCCACCTGGGGAGAGATAGCCGAGTACGGTTTCACTCCACTCTGAAAAGTTCCTGTGTGCTAATCCCCCAGGAATGCAGCAATTATCTCCTCCCAGACAGGTGTTAAACGCTGCCTTCCAAGAGATTATCCCGGCCTCTCTCATCCCCTTCTGCCCTAGCTGTTCGAGGGACAACAGTAAATAGAATTTGTCACTATCTCAATAGGTAAAGGAGAGTCATTAACTCCCGATACCATGACAGGGATTCTGAGTAAAGAGAGGATGAGCCAACTTCATACCAGCTCAGTCCTTAACTTACAGCAAAATGAAAAAGAAATATTTTTATATGGAAAGCTTTTAAAGTGTTTCATTTCTTCCTCAAGACTTTTGTGATTTTCCTTGCCCTTTTTTCTCCTCCCATATATCAAAATAGCAAAGTGGAAAAGAGGATGGATTGAAATCACACACAGACACCAAAAAAATAAGTAAAAAGTTGTAGAATAATAATTTGCTTCAAATTTCCAACACTAACAATGCAGAAACATTCATATTAAAGACCATGATCTATTAATTCGCTGTTCAACAAAACACCTGTGTCTCCCTTTACCACTCAGCTTCTTAAAGCAGATATGAAAGAACTGCTTATTCAACTGCCATTATAAATTCTCAAAGTACAAGCTCTTCCCTAAAGACTCTCATGTCTCCTCTTTTCACACCAGCAGAGATTTCAGTGCAACTCAGATACTTTCACTCATGTCCCTGGTTCTTTTTCCCAGAGCCCAAACTTTCCATCGAGCAAGAATTTAAAGAAACTTCAAGAATTTATCTCGAAATGCCTTTGCTCTGCTGCAGTTCCTGATGTTGACAAAGGAACAGGTGAAGGTGAGAAAACAAAACCTCAATGAGACAGCCCTTGCTTTAGCTTGTGTTTGCCACACTTCCAAAGGTACTGAGAGAGATATTCAGCCCCCAGAGTGCAGCAGAAACCCCTCCCAGTGCGACTCTGTTAATCCCACATCCCTTAACACAGCAGCTGCTACTCAGTCCTGCGCACTCAGGAACGGTGAAGGAAAGGATTCAGGGAGTGATAGGGAATCTGGGCCTGTGTCAGAAAAAGAATTCTCAGTATTAAAACAGGCTTTGTGAGAAAGGAGACATCAAACTGAATATTGGAGAGCTGCTGTGCAGCCACCTGTCAACAGAGTGGGGGAAAAAGGCAGGGCCAGGGGAACGATGAGTTCCAACAAGTGTGCATTTGTAATGGTTTTGTGGCACTGATGCTGTCTGCAACTCTCTCTCTGCAGCAGCCTAAGCTGGGCAGTGACAGCGTTGATGGTGCCAATTTGCTGCTCTCTGGTCAGGCACAGCATCACCTCACTACCAAAAATAAACAGGGAGAGGAGAAGCAGTACCAGTAGAGCTAATCAGTTCCTAAAAACGTTAACAGCTCCTTTGGCATGCAGGTAAACCCACCTTCCCCTTGGTGGGCACCCCTCCAAAAAGCCCCTCAGTAAAGGGACAGAAAGCTTGTCCCTCAGAAAGGGACAAGCTGTGAGAGCCAGCACTGCTGTCTGCTCTACGGCCCCAAGAATTCACGTGCCACAGGGTCTCTGCACAGCTTCAAAAAGGTCTTGAGGTTCTCTTTTATCTTCACCCTGCCCTCTCCTCCCACAGGGCAAGGAGTTCTCTGTCTTCCCCACTTTCACTTTACTCTCACTGTCCAGAAAGTCTCTGGCAAAAAAAAAACCAATTTCATAAAGTCCCTTTCCAGCCCCATCTATTCTTGACTGAAGTCAGGGGACAAACCAGGACATTTATCTCCTCACAACCTTCACTGTCACCATGTGCACTCTCCAAGCCCCCACTGCCGAGGGGCTGAGCCAACTGTGACCTTGGCAGAGCAGGAAAATCACCCAGGGGCTCACAGAGCACAGGTGGCCACAGAGCATCTCCCCTGCCAGCCCCAGAGGGGGGTTACAGTGGACTTTAAAACCCCTCTGCCCCCATCACGATGAAGTTGTCTCACCCAGCACCTGGACTTGTCAAAACCAGCACAGGTTATGCAGTAGCACTTGTTCCAGACATCAGAAATGTGCACCCAGGGGAAGTTAGGGAACAGAAGACAGACAGGAGTGTTTCTGGATCTGCTCTCTCTTCACCTGTACACACTAAACTGAAGCCACTGTGATCTGCAGGAGAGCAAGAGTGAGTCTGGGTTCTGTCTCACCAAAATTTAAAGAAAGAGAGCAAAGGAAAGATAGTTTGGGTTTATGGCTCTCTGTTCCTTCCCTCAAAGGAAGCAGCTGTTTATAGGCCAGGTGCAGAACCATAAGCTGCAATTCTCACTCCCTTTGCACAGCCCTTACCTGCAGACTGCAAAAGGATTTTTTTGTGCAAGCAAGACGCAAAGCAAGCCTATCAAACAGCCAGCAGTTATCCCTCTGTGTGTCATCTTCCCCTGTGATGTCTATGGAATATGTAAAATAAGAGCCCCAGCACCATACCTGCACCCAGTCACAGTCAGTAATGTCAGCTTTTCTACCAGCTCAGCCTTACAACTGCCTCACACACCTCACACCCTCTCCTGGTATTTATCTGCAATTCATATTCTTTCCCAGCCACGTCCTCGCTGGGGATGTGCATTCAATCATAAATATGTGTTTACTCCTTTTTGACCAGAACTCATTTTTGAATTAGCCCTGGCTATTTTTCCTGGCACCTCTTGCTACTGCTGGAAGGATTCCCCATGGAAATGTTCTCCTCAAATCTGCTTTGCCCCCTGGTGAGAGAGTAATTTATGTCCCTTACCAAGCCAAACTTTGTCCCCCTTTTTATGAAACCAGTTCTTGTAAAATTAAAATGTCTTTCCTATAAAGGAAAGAAAGGATTGAATTATCCCCAGTTTAATTTTCCTGCCCCTGCTGCCTTGACCTTCTGTCACCATGAGCACAGCTTTGAGGCGGATACTGGAATATTCCTTTTTTTACCTGTAGCTTTCATCTCTTAATGATCTGGAATTAAAAAACAAGTTTTCACTCTAAAATGATGAGTTTGCAGTCAGACTGGGGAACTGGATGATCTTACAGTTCCCTTCCAACCCAAACCATTCCATGATTCAAACCATTCCATAGCTGACCCTTGAGAGGAGGCCTGTGGCTGTGCAGGGCATCGACATGGGAGCACAATCACAGGAAATTCCCAGCTGTTTCAACAAGAGACAGTGCATGGTAGGTAAGAGCCCATAAACACCTGAACTTTTCCGCCAGGTGAGGGAGAATGGAAAATGCCATGGGATTGGAAAGTCTCTTTCTCTGGAAAAGCAGCAGAGCAAAGACAAGCATAGACCAACACAAGGTCACGGTAAAACTGTAAAGTTCTCTGATTCCTCATGTTTGCTTGAAAATCAGAACTCCCAGACACAGTTTATGGTTTTCTGTAAAGACCAAAATCTTAACGTCAGAGGAAAATTGACTATTACCTGATATTTCCACCAAAACACATCAAGCCATTCATGCTCGTTAGACTTTCAGAAACAACTCAGCACAGGTCATAACATTTTCAAAAATCTCACAACCACAGCAGCAAGGAATTTACTGCCACTTTTAACAACAAACTAAATCTCTAGTAACTCCCAGGAGACACCAGTGGGCTTGTTTGAACTGGAATTGAATCACTGGCCAAATACTGCCTCAGGCCAAATTCCTTTTAAACCAAAATTCCTCCTCTGCTTCCCTCAATCACATCTCTGATGACTCATTTTAGGATACACCATAAAGCCACAGCTTTGGGTCTCCCCCTTCACCAGCCTGCTGTGACACTTGCCAAATCTGTCATGGCCACCACTGTGACTAAACCTTCGACAGGAATCTTTGGCATTTATTTTCAGATGGTGTAGGACAGGTAATTAAATACATAAACGGGGTTTTTGGCTTCACTGCTAAATGCTGGAGAGCACTGATCCTATAAGCAAATAAGACATTTCTGGAGAAATGCTACTAGAGGCTGGTCAGAAAAAGAAGCTGCTATACAGAATTACAAAGCTCCTGGCAGTTCTGCCATGTCCTTTTCCTTTAGATCCTGTGCTGTTTGTGAATTTGAGGTGTGCTTGCTCCCCTCATGCACAGCTTTATCTGCATCAACTCTTCTGTCACCTCCACTTTTGCCCGTTTTTTTTTTCATTACAATGACGAAAAAAAAAAAAAAAATAGCTCAGAGGCTTCATTTTCATGCAACACAGCACCACCTTTCAGAATGCTTATTCCTGCATGGATTTTTCTCCCCAAGCCAGCAACTGCCCCTACAGCAAGGCAATATTCTCCTTTCCTTGCCAGAGGCTTCTGTGACCTGAGCTGGCACTCTGGACATGTTTTATTAATGCTCACAGTGAGATTCACTGCACAACCCCACTGGCATCCAGATTTTGCTGTTCCCATCCCCTCTGATGTCAGCAAACCTGGTGGTTGTGTACAAACAGTCTGGGTTGGGAACATGCACTGACTGTAACACAGTGACAGAAATGAACCACAGGGACAGTGAAGTGGCCGCAAATGACTCTGAAAGAGATGAACTCGGGCACACAGGACCTTGGACCCTGTCAGAGGCTCCTCCAGCACAGAGAGCAGGGCCAGAAGAGCATTTCCATGCCACCATGCACTTTAGTTGGCATCAGCACCCTTTTGTTCTTATTACATTTGGATGCTAAGGACCATTTTTCTTAAGCTTGCCATTAGAATTCAAACACACAGGACAAGGTTAACCCCTGATCACTTCTCATCTTTGGTAGATGCACTGGAGCATAGGAAACACTATTCACAATTAGTGTTTCAGCAGGGGAACTTGATTTTTAGGTGGCATCAATAAAATGGAATCCTACAAAACAGTAGCAACTTCTCCTTTTGACAGAAGCACGTGTAAATTTATTATCCAAAGTAGCCTACAGTCTGCTAAGGAGCTCCCAGGCCTTTGATCACAGCTTTGCTCAATCTTTCCATAACTTCAGCATGATTATATTAGCAATGGCTGGTATTAAACCTTAAGAATTCTGTCTTGTGGCATATCCCTGACTCAGTATTGTGTCATCGTCTCTCTTGGGAGGACTGAATCCTGTGAAAGCCAGCTTCAGTTCAACACAACCAGAAAAGGCACTCACTGGAGGCTGAGGGTATAAAGACCTGCTTACAGCTTGTTGTCAAATACCATATGAGAAATTTAGGAACAATGTCTTTAGATTTGCAGTTTCTGCCCACAAATATTGAGTGACACACTGCTCTATAAAATATTCATCCAGAATTTATTTCTAGAACTATCATTCCCTCCGTCCTGCCCATGACAAAGGTACTTCACACCTACTCTGAATGCTTTTCAAATCATTACTTGAAACAAAAGGACAACTGGATACAACTTGTGTTCTGGTTTTCATATATAGTACTTAATTACTCACTAAAAAACGCTGAACATAATGTGGTAACCAGTTCAGGGTAGAGCTCTATTAAGCACATGCTGCAACATCAAAGGCCTCAGGAAATGAAGGCAGAAGGATAAAGCAGCCACTTAAGACTAAGCAGGAATATTTAGCTATGTTAACTTCCATAACAGAGTCTTGTTTTCTGCTTCCTCCTTGCCAGGGTTTGAAACCACCTTGTGCAAGAAGCTGTGCTGGCTAAACCAGATTGCTTGTCAAGCAATGGACATTTGGAGAAAATGCCTCCAGATAATCCAGCAGACCCAGGCCACCACTCACACTCTAGTCCTAAAGCTAAGGTGAGGAGCTTTACAGCTTTCGAAATGAATAAATGTGGTTTCCTGCTGTCAAGGATTTGCCTTCTAAACCCTTGGTCCAAAGCAGGAGTCTCCAGCACTGATTCTGTCAAGTGTTCTGTGAGCACAGACCCGTGTGCAGGATCAAGGACAAAGTGTAGGAATGAGGCATTAGGTTTAAGCAATGACTTACTGGAGGATCTGTGGAGGGAACACGGTGCTCTGTGAGTGCCACATGCACGGCGTGTTAAGAGGGATTTTCAACATTGCTACTCCCATTAAAGACTTCAAACATCTGTGATGAGACCTTCTCCAAAGCCCCACACTGTGGATGAAATCCCAGCCTCAGCAGAAGGGGAGCTTTGCGTTTGTCCTCAGCTGATCGAGGATTGCAGGCTGGCTGCTCAGAGCAGAGAAATCCGCCTTCAGAAGTCACTTTGAATTCCTTTGTCAGACCTTTTGAGCTTTTAAAAACCTGCATTAGAAAGCTTTTGAAGTGCAAAGACTTAATTTGACTGCAACTGACTTCACTGAATCAGCCGAATCAAGACCACCACCCCTTTCAGTTCTGTGATCTTTGGAGCAGCAACCACTGCCTTCCGTGAGATTTGGGAAGAAAAAACTGTTTAGGATGGCCATGCACCAGCTACAGCCACAATGCCTTTGACAGATGAAAGTGCACAGAGAGGTCCATTATTTGACCTACAGAGAAATTATTGTGTCACTCAAGAGAAAATAATATCTATTTCAAAAAATACATGTATATATATTTATGTGCATACACACATATGTATGTAGGTGCTGCCCTATCTAGCAATTCTTTAATATTAATACCTTTAACAGAAAACACTGGTAATAAAGAAGCCTGAAACAGGGCAAGAAAAATCTCCTTCTATTCCCAGATGTCATTTTAACAACGACTGATATATTACAATTGTATGCACTTTTTAACTGCAAGTAAAGCAGCCATTACACTTGTTACATTTTATGGGCAATGTTATTGGAGAGAAAACGGCTTTGACAATATATATTTGAAAAATTGTTACTCTTATTCACAATTCATGAATGCAGCCTTCCTGCCATATATCAAAGCTACAGCCAGGCTTCCATCACGCTACATTTTAGGCAACAGCTCAGCTGGTAAGCCGTGGTTTTATAGAATAGAAAACCAAAATATATCCCACAGGGGTGGGGGCAGACTGTTTGGCTGGTGGCAAAAAGAGGGATTGAATTAAAGCTTTTTTTTAAAGCTTAAGTTTTTCCTGAAGCCCCAAGATTTAGGGATTTCATGGCTGGCCTGAGCAAAGTCACAAGGAAAGCACAAAATCCAGAGAGTGGGAATGCATTAACTGCAAAGGATGAAATTCGTAACTACCTGATCTCCATTTTGCCCAGTGGATCTTTTCTTGATAGAAAAAAAAAAAAGTTAAAATTCACAGGTGTTTAGTAGAGATCAATAACCAGAGGATACAAAACAAAGACAATATGGGAATGCAACTAACTTAAAATCCAAAAACTGTTCTGCAAATGGGTTTAAAGATAATCATTAACTGCATAATTCTTTATTTTTTAAAGGCAAAATTAAGGTCGAGAAGCAGAAAACTCCGGAAGAGCTGTGAACCTGGACACCTCCAGTGTCTGCCCAAAGTATATCTCTGCAAATTTTATATCTACACACAATGCTCATGGAGGATTTGGAAGCAGCAATTCCCATTTTAATGATTACCTCCTCAGTAAGTATAACATCCAGGAAAACCCGTAAGAGGCAGCACACGACAGAAGGAGCTGCAGCATTTGAGCAGAGATGCTGCCCTCAGCTCCAGGGAAAAGGAACATTCAGAGCTGTGACCTTGCTTTAAATAAACCTCTACCACCGCTTGCAGTTGCTTAGAAAGCTCACTGGAATTTTCCAGATCTATCCAAGGCATGTTTCTCACACATACCAAAGGTTTTATTCCATTCTGCTTGCTACGGGATGTGTTCATGACAATAGCACTGCCAGGGGAGGCTGAAGGAGAAATTAAGTTAAACAGAATTCAGAGTGACAGCTTTCATGTACCTCCAGGAGCACACAGGGAAAGGTGCACACACACCAAACACCGTCACCAGCAGCTCTTGTCCCACTTTCAAAAGAAAGCAAAATAAATCCTGGCTAGCCTAAATCAAAGTGTCAGTAACTCTTTAAAAACAACCAGGGGGAAAAAAAAGTTTCAAAATATGTGTTCCATAAATAAAATGTACAAGTGGGGGCTGCAACTGCAGTATTGATCCCAGTTGTAAGTTGAGGTGTAGAGAAATGCAGAGCTGGCACTCACAGCCTTCTGAACTGACAATAAATCCCAGCTTTGCCAGTATCCAAATTACCATTCTGCACCTCTCCAGGTGGAGGGAAGTCATTAATTAGGCTGGCTTCCTCACTCAGGAGGTAAAGGTAGAATAATTCCACAATTCCCTCTGGCCAGCTCCTTATTTACAATTTGTGTGGGACCTTCTGCAAACGGATGGGTAAAAACCGTCTCTCTGCAAATGCCATGCAGGGATGTAAAGCAGAGCCAAAGAAAGACAAAGGTGAAGTGGTTGATAAACCTGTGGTAAAACTGATTAGTGATCCCAAAAAAAAATGAGTGCTGCAAACTACGTGGGGAGTGCTTTTGGAATGTGCCATAAATCTGTTTTCCACTGTAGTCAAGAGAAGTCATTCAAACGTGGCACCAAGGGAACACAGTTCCAGGTGTTTTCCTGTGCATTTTCTAGCACGGTTTCCTACAGGGGGACTGGGGGCAAGGCTGATGGATTCAGCTGGGACAGGAGCAAACGTAAAACAGATCCTCTGGATATCCTTGAAAACAGCAACTTGGCTGATGCACCTGTGGGGCCAGGAAAGCATTTTTCTTAATTTCTATGTTAAATACATATTTATTTCTCCTCTGCTCACTTATTGCAGTCAAAGACACCTCAGGTAGCTCAGGCTGTGCATTCATAGTTTGCCACCTCTCTTTGAAACCATTCTTGAATACAGGAGGTGCTGGTTTGTAGGACATATTTTGCAGTTTCTAAAGCAAACAAATAAACATTTAGGAGACGACTTTAAAAATCTGACTCGAAGCAAAACAAAGTTTTGCAGCTTTCCATGGCAGAATTTGTTTTGATGCAGCTTAATTTTTGACACCTTCTGGATGCACCAGCAGAACACCTACAGGGGAGTGGGCAGGTGGAGGAGCCAAACCTCACAAAACACCAGACTTCTGGAACAGTTCAGGAGATAGATTTGCATCGTAAATTCTGGCACAGCTGACACCTCCCACTGGGATATTTATTTCCATTCTGCCAACATTTCCATTGAATCCCACTAAAACCTCACCTACCTGTCTTGGTGGAGAGGCAGGTTTTAAAAGCAGCCACCACCAAGCCAAATTAGGGCTCTCTAATCAGGGATCAAACACAACTCTGGTACAAGTCAAGCTGACATGAAAATTCAAGCCCCAGATCTTTCTGATCTAATGCTGCAGGGATGGAAATATTCACTTTCCTGGAAGTAAATTAGCTACAGATTGGATGCAAACATCACCAGAAAATCCCTCAGCTTGCCTTGGTCTAACTCTGGTGTATAGGAAGGAAATTCAGACCTTCCTTAGCCCAGGCCTTAGCGAGATACTGAATTATCCAGACTGAGTCTTGATGTTCTATGGGATTAGAGAAGTGGTTTTATAGCACAGAGATGTTGTAATCATCACAGTCAATATTAACAGCTCTCTGATGGAAAACTTTTGCACACAAACTCTACATTCAAAATCAAATGACATCCTGGGATTGGGTTTGGGGTTTTAAAAATTATTATTATTATTTGTTATGTGTCTCTTCTCCATCCCTCCCTCTACCACTCCTTGTTCCTCTTTATTAAAGCCAAAATCATACTTTCAATGCATTTCTCCAAGGCTTCAGGCCATTTCTAGAGAGAGAACAAAATGAAGGAGGGGAATCTGCATCTCGTGGTCAAGTGCCAAAATGGGGAGCACGAGGACCAGCAGCACATAAAATTCTATAGAATTCACTTCACAAAAGTTGGAAAGAAAGTAAAAAAAAAAAAAAATTAGACTGCATTTATAAGCTTAATAGGGGTTATCTGTGTGAGATTCCACAAGCTGTTTTACAAACCTGCCAGGACAGAAGGCCTTAAAAACAAAAAAAAAGTGCTTTTAACTAATTCTGTTCAACAGGTTATCAAAAAATATTGTGGGGCTAATGCAAAGCCAGCTGAAACCCCCATAAATCTTCTGTCAAACCCAATGAATTCATGTCAAGCTTTATTTGACAAATGTACAGAATAAATAAGGTGTGTGCTTTGCCAAGGCATCACAGGAACCCCACAGTTGTGGGCAACATGGGAGTACTACAGATCAGCCTGGCCAGAGTGAATTTCTGTCTAGCTGGCTTGTAGGAAGTGCAGAGTGCTTCACAGTAACACAGAGAGGGGAAAGAAGGTCAATCTGAGAAATATTTTAAAGGAAAAGGGAAAAAAAAGCTGGAATATTTAAAAAGAAAATACTCTATTGTGCTGATTTCCTTCAGCAGCACCACCAAATCCTTACCAGCCATGAACCTACTTCTATAAAAGCCTAAAATAAGCCCTGTGAAAATCTTACTGAGGAAGGCCTCACCCAACAGTCTGTGTTCTTGCTGAAAGGCATAATTTAATTCACCTGCACGATATACACACCTCATCATGACCACATACACTGTTTTTCTTTCAAAAAGTCCACACATCTATTCCAGAAGATTTTGATCTTGTCAGATCTTGGACCAAGCCAGAAAAGCACTTGCTCAGGAAATCACAGGGGAAAACCCTACACTGGTGCTAAACCAGGACTTAGTTCAGGCTCTCTCCAGCAACAAATGTAAAAGAAAGAAAACAAAACCCAAAGCATCAGACTGGAAGAGGCTCCATTTTTCACTGCCTAGGTCAAACTTACTGACTTCACTCCACCTTTTCCTGATATAAACATTCTACAACCAGAACCAATAAGGATAACCAGCTGCAGCAGATTCTACGGGCTCGCAGGGTATTAGAGCTTCACTGGAGCTGTGGATCCAGATCCTCAGCCAGCACAAGCAGAGCTCCAGTGAGCACTGGAGGGCACTTCCCAAACTCTGTCCTGGAATTTGCTGTTGGACTCACACCAACTGCTCCATCACCCAGTGATTTGAAATCAAAAGAATAAAGCTTACAGGAAAAAAAACCGAATAAAAATTAGAACTTAACATTCAAATATCTACAGTGAGAGAACTGTGAGACACTTCACTTCTCCCAAGTTTCCAAGGAAAGAGGAAGCTTGACTTTCTAATACTTGTCCAGGCACACCAAGATGCAGAAGCACTAATGGAAAATAAATACAGATAATCCTGCTGCAGACCATTAATAGAATAATGAGATGTCATTAACATGTAAAAAGAATTTAAGGAGGTAACATAAATTGAGGATGATTGACATGTGGAAGAAAAATACCTATAGAGTAGTTGCTCATTTCATTAAAGTGTTTAGAAAAAATCTTAAATATTTAATCCAAATTTTCAGTCTCTTGTTCATGAATTACCCATAAGTAACTTAATTTTCTCTACTCTCAAGGAAAAAAAAAAAAACTTCAGCAAAAGATGAGGAAAACGAGAAAAAAACCACTGCAGATAGTTAAAGGGCCAAGCAGTACTTTGCACCTCACTCCCAAATTTCTGATTTTAGTGATCAAATAGAGACCTGGGAATTTGTAAAGGTTTTGAGTTCACATCTTACCTCCAACAGAGAGCTGGGCAAGAAATCCATACCCCAACCAGCTTCATCATCCGAACCCTCCAGCAGCAGGAAACAGAACTGCTCAGTCCCAGAACAGCACAGAAACTTCTCAGAGAAATTGTTTTTATGAGAAGAAATTCTTAGCAAATAATTTCTCTTCAGGTTTGTAACTCTTCTTTGTGTTACAACACCCCCAACCTTGTGTTATTCCTGCAGCCTGTTAACTGCACCAGAACCCTTGTCCCCCAGAAAATGTTCATAGGATTCAGGTGGCTGATCCAGGTGTTTTCCATTAGGGGAAAACACTTTTTAGGAGGCCTGAATTAAGGTCTACAAAGCCCTTCCACATATGGGCTGTGCTGAAAATCCTCATCAAAGTATTGAATCCGTGAGTCAGGTGAACTGTTGTTGTGGGTGGTAATCCATGTGGATAAAGGTTATTTTAGATGAAATACTGCTCTTATTTTCCTCAGGGGAGGCCCATTATTTGCTTTCTCTATGCTTATGAAACAGCTAAATGCAAAACATTTATGAAGAGAACCATCCTGAAGGAAAAAGGGTGAGCTCAGGAAGGCAGCTGGAGTGTAACTAATATCAACAGATACAAACATGGAGGGAACCAGTTATCCAAGACACATGCACTCATTAAATTAGCATTCCCTTCTCCATAAAAGCAGAATTCAGCAGTTTTGCCCCATTAAGTTGTGCCTTCCTGAACACACCCAGGAGATCTGGAGTGTTGGCTCAATGCTGGCCCAGGGATCTCGCTGTGCTTCAGGGACTGTGGCTGAGCTGCAGCACAGAACAAACCATCCCAGCCTCCCTTCCCAGGCTGCCTCCAGGAAAATGGGGTTTTTTTCCTATCCCAGATACTAGTTAAATTAAAGAACCCATTCCTACCCACCTCACTGGGTTCTCAGCTGGTGCAAGGCAGCACAGCTGCTTCCATTTCGGTGTAACAGCCCAGCTCTACCTCCACCTGAGCCCGGGCTCTGGAGCTGATGGACCCATTTACTCTGCTTGGGGGATGATGTTACTTCAGGCAATAAAGGGCCTGAAAAAAGTTTTAAAAGTTTGCCTAGCTGCAAAAACTCCTTGAAGAGACCTATTCTATCTTAAAACCTACTGGGACCTGAAATGCATGGCCTGAAAAGCCAATTTGCATGAAAGTCAGCTACAATAAATATTTGCTCCTAGAACACTCCTTTGCCTTTAATATAGGTCTTGCCCATTAATGTCAAATTGCCAGCAAAATGTGTACACTGTTAGTTCAGACCCTTTTGGGTTCTGTGCACTGTAACTGAATGGCACAACTCACACTCCAGAGCCAAAGCAATAGGGAGAAAATGCCTTTTCTGGGCCAGTGCTGGAGCAGGCAGTGGGTGCACCTGCAGGGAGGAATCTCACCTGTGCAATTCCCAACAGAGCTGCTCCCTTCTCTGGCCCTGCCTGCTCCTGCTCTCCTCCTCTTGCTGGCACCAGCACTCACAAAGTCACCACCGCCACAGATCAGGGGCTGAATTCCGACCTATAAATAAATAAATGCCCAATGGGCAGAAGAGCTTCACCAGGAACCCTTGGCAGAAGTGTCCTTTAGTGTCAAGTTTCAGTGTGCCCTATGCCTGGATAGATGGATGGATAAAGGAATATCTGTTTGGCCTTCCCCAGACCTGTGTCACTGCAGCAGAACACCCCTTTTGTTTTGATTTCCCCACTGCAGCATCCAGAAGGTTTGCCTCCCTCAGAAATCACCTTTGTGCCTCAGTGAAGCTGATCCCCAGGAGCAGCTCACTGCCTTCTCAGGACAGATTTCCTTTTGGTTTTCATCCTTCTCCACCTCTCTGGGAGGATGGTGTGGGAAGCTCTTAAGTAAATAACTCAGCCATGATAGGGGGTGGAATGAGTGACATTTCTGGCTTCTCTGCACAGCCACCTGTCAAGACTCAGGTTGCAGAGAATTAGAAAGCTCAAAGTAATAGTGGTTCAGTGTCCCTGCAAGACAGAACTTCTCACTGTGACTGGCTCACTGTCAGTTTATAACCTGGAGCATGAAGTCTTTTAAATCCTCTGTAATTTTTGAACTGCAAGGGATTTGGGGATTTTATCAGTGAAGAAATAATATTGTTAAGGTTTCTTTCTCGCAAGTGTTTCAGGCTCCATAATAAATCTGTGAGCTCCTTGAGTTAGTTGGATTTGTCTGATATTTTAACATGTCAAAAGCTGCAGAACTGAAGTTGTGGAGTTTGTGTGCTGCCAGCACAACATCCCCCGAGTCACCTGGGTCACAGCTGGACAGACAGGTATGCACAAACTCTCTGTGACACCAATTAGTTGGCTTTGTTTAGGAATAACAACACAGCTCAGCCAAAATATCTAAGAGAGAAACTGTAGCTTGTGAATATATATATGAAAGTATTTCTATTCCAAGTGACAGCCTTGCTGCCCTGTCATTCTGAACAGAGCCCGATACCCCAGCCCCAGGAAAGGCTCTGACTCAAAACTCAGAGGTGGGAATTCTCTGCACCTTGGCCCTGTGCTGAGGCAACACCTGCTCACTGCTGTAACCCACTGCATTTGCAGGTTCCCTGTTTAACCCATGCACAGAAAACGAGATCATTTGTGCTCTAAAGACATTCTCACACGACAACCTGATCTTCTGTTTGAACCCATCCCCTGGCAGCTGATTCCTGTGCCAGAGAGTTCCCTCACCCAGCCACGTCTGTGAAGCACACACAGACAGACTTCCCTCAGCACAAAGCCACATTAAACCCAGAATTTCAGCTGCAAATCCAGCCCAGATGAGCTGCAGTGCTGCTGCAAGGCACAAAAGGGAGATTGGTTGCTGTGAAATGCTAAATATTATTTTTGCAGGGAGTCTTTAGTGTCTCTGAGCTACCTGCCTTGACAAAAAGGATTGCTGCCCACTAACTTATGGTCATGTTTACCACCTGAGCACGGGGATAATGACCTGTGCTGCTGCCACAGCCATCCTGGTACAGCTGCAAAGACATTTTCCTGCAATACACCAGCTCAAATAAAGGTCCACTCTTGTGTGGCCTGAGAAATGCAGCCTTCAAAACAACCCTGACCTCAGGAATCAAACCATCAGCCCCACAAAGAGATGAGAATGAAATGACAAGCATGTCATCTCAGCCAGGAGAAAGGTTATTATAAAATGTCTTCATATATATATTTATACACAGAGATATATATATATTTAATATAGGAATGTGCTCAAAGTATTAATCAAAGCCATATTCTGGCTTGTCTCCCAGCCCTGCTTGCTGCAACAATTTTATTCTGGGTCCATGGGCAGAGAAAACACAAAAAGTCTTCGCATTCGAAAGACTGATAAAATTTAATTTGTGATTTTGTCTGATAAACACTTCAAACATATCAAAATGTGGGGAAAAAAGCATCAAGCTTGACAAACAACATGGTTAAGGTGCAGGAAATGAAGCTGTGCCACACAAATCCAGCTCACTGGCAATGGCATTTTCCAGAAAATTCAGGTGTGACCCAGAGCTCACAATGGCACTGGGGAGGCTCCAATTCCTGTTAATCAGATGGGGAGCCAATTTTCAGGCAGCAGAGTCAGAAGCTGTTCAAATGATCCTCCTATCCTGGAATCCTTGGGTTTTTTCTAGTTCCTGCTTTATTCAAAGGAGGAGGCAGGGAAAGGACTGAGCTGTCTTTTAAAAAGCAGCTCCCAACAAGTGAGTGGTGTTAAACACTGTAATAAATTGGGGCTGATTCGATTTGATTTGACTTCCACAATATCTAAGGGAAATGAAAATAAAGTCTGCAGGAAATGTGTCAGTTTTTCACAGGAATCAAAAGAGAGCAATTGTTTCTGTAACAGTAATAGAGTTTGCCATAAACATTTCTACAGGGAAAGCATTATTGTGCTCTGATCACTGCAGCAAATGGCATTAGGAAATATTCACATGGCAGGAGAAAATGATTTTATGAAGGTGTGGGGGGAGTTGTCTGTGTGTGAACACAAAGCTTGTGCAGACACATTTCTAGTTAAAACATAAAAATCAAGCAAACAAAAGAAACCCCCCCAAAATGGTAACAAAAGAAATCAATTTCTTCATGGAATGAGAAAGGAAATAAGGAAGCAAAGGAAAAGTGAGGAAAAAAAATATGCTAACAAGATTCAATCTTTAAGATCTTCTTTTTTTGTGTGTCTTTGTACAGAATAAAGTAAACATCTCTCTTCATTTAGGCTGCCAGCCATTTCCCTGGTTTGTTCTGCATGCCTGCATAATGTGAAACCTAATGAAATCTATTAAAAAGAGAGGAAATAAACAAAATTGTCCAGACTCTATAGTTATGGCATAATTCTGTCAGCCTTCAGATTTTCCAGGAGCAAAAGCTGGCAAACCCTTTTCCATTGCACATTCCACACTGATTAACAAAGCCTTCTGGTCTACAAAGTGCTCTGTGCTTGATTTAGAAATATGCAGAAAACCAATTATTTCTCACAGAAATATGAATTAAAAAATGGCCACGGCACGGACAAGACAGCAGCTCCCTGAATGGAAAAAACAGGTCAGCTCTCTGTCACCTGGTGCTGGCAACCCTCAGAAATCTGCAGTCATTTCCTGGGTCTGGAAAGCCCAGGAGGCAGAGAACAGGGTGGACAAAATGCTGGATGAACCACTAAAGTCTGTCCCCAAAAAAAGATCATTTGGGCTTTCTGCATCACTCATCTCTGATATAATAATGAACTCCAAAAATAAGTATTTCATGGTAGGACAGGAAGGAAAACCAGGATGATTTTATGATGTACTCCAATCACAAACCTAACATGTACCACTTTATCCCACAGCCCTCAAAGAAACACCCAACCAAAGAGTGGGTTGTACATCAAGAGAAAATACAAAAATAATAAGAAACAGCACCTGTTGGATGTCCTTTGGTTCCTCTGCTGTGTCATAAGGCACAGGACATGTGCTGAAAGGCAGGAGTGATTTCCCCAACCAAGAACAAATCTCTGTGTCAATATGGGAGCCAGACACACGGGCAAAAGTGCAACACAATTCTAATTGAATGGCAATAAAATATGCCTTTAATGTACTGAAGCACTTTGAAGTGACAGCTGTTTATTACCCAGCCTGGGCTGCAAGCATTACAGAACACAAATGTAATGCTCTTTTTCCTCTTTCCTTAACAAATATTTAGGGACTTCCAGCCTTTCATGTATCAGTCATGAGGACACATGTGGTTTCTTGGCCAATTGCTGCATTCTTCCTGTGGCTGAAGAGATGGTATTTATCAGACTGGATCCCTTACGCTCACACTGTATCCATGATTTGTTCTTTTGCTAAAGAAAGCAACAAGTGCCTTTAAAGTGCATCTTTTCCTTCATCTAATTATCATCCTGTTATTGGCCAGTTCGGTCATGGAGAAAAACACAATTCCCAGTTGGAAGCAGTCCTTGATATTTTTGCTACTTGAAGACTTCTGCACATGCTCGAGTGAGTGAAAAATCATCAATGCTGGTTTACTGGGCAGCTCAGCAGCATTCAGCCATGCTGAGACACACCGTTATCCTTAATAACAATAACAACATCCTCAAATTGTGCATGGGGAGGGTTAGGTGGGATATCAGGAAAAATTTCTTCACCTAAAGGGTCGTCACTCCCTGGAACTGGCAGCCCAAGGAGGGTGGAGCCACTATTCCTGGAGGGATTTAAAATCCATGTGGATGTGGCACTTGGGGCTTTCGCCCCCTTGCTCTACCAAATTCTCGTTATGTTCCTATTTTAAAATTCAGTTCTGTCTCTTTTTCCCAAATTTATCTATTAATAACATCACATAATGACTCCATTCATCTCCCCCCTCAAAAATTTACTTCCACAGATATCAGTTTTATCTTTTAAGCAATCTCCATTACAGCATTTCAAGCTGAAAAAGTCACTTTTTCTTTTCTGAGGTATAAAAGGGCCACTATTATGCTGAGACAGAAAATTCATAGAAAAAGAAACAAAAAGCGCCTGTCACCTCATTTATCTTCAAAACAATCAATTCCACTGTATCAATATTTCTTTAAAAATAAAAGGCTTTCCCAAATTATGACCTTCTGCTGTCTCACTGCTATTTCATGGCTGCCTTGTAGCCTTGAGAAGAAAAAAGATAAAAAAAAGCTGCTCATTAAAGACAAATGTGTAAAGCCTCAGTCCCAGCAGCACAGTTACTTGCCCCAGCTCTTGCTGTGACTAATAATCACATTATTGTGAATGAAGAGGGGCAAGAGAAGAGTGGTGAGCAATGCAAAGAGAACTGGGCACATACATATCCATTATTGTCAGTGGATGCCAAAAAAACCACAAAAAGGTATCAAAGGGGAGACAGAATTCTGTTTGAAAGGCCACTGCTAATTCCTCTTTAGTTCAGACGGACAAATATTGATTAAAACTCGTGGCTAACACAATTGCAGAGGTAACTCCAGCAGCAGCTGCTCTCACACAGCCCAGGGGAGGGGAAACCAACCTGGGCTGGTCTTTGGAAAATTCCTTCTCCTTTCCTTTTGGAGTGGGACAGAAAATAGTGCAGGGCTGGGAGGGATTCTGGGTGAAAAATGTGATTTTAGAGCTGCCATAAGCAGATTCTGCCCAAGGTCACCCTCCAGCAGGTGTGAAATCTCCTAAAGGCCTCCTCTGGATTTGTTTGGCACTGGAGGGAGATGGCCTAGGCTGGAAATATTCTGCCTTCTATATTTCTCCACTTCCAGACATCAAGATTGGGTCAAAGAGTTAAAGTGACAAAGAAAAACCCTGATTTTTTACCATCTTACAGTCCCTACACAATGAGTGCGTCCACCAACAGTGGGATGTTTAAAGGTGCCTGGGAACTCGCTATAAAATTTAAATTTTGGGTGCCATGCACAGGTGTTCTCTGCTCCAAACAGCCCCTACATTCCCAGTACACACGTAGGGAAAGAGATCCAGAATTCCTTGTGTTCCCATTCCCAGGACATCAACAGGCAATGAACAGGAGAATTCTTGCAGTTGGGAACAAACTGGCAAAAAGCCATCCAACAACTACTAATTTTTACTAATTTTTCTTGAATAAACTTCCACCATTCCACTCTGAATGCTAAAAAAATATACATATCTAGCAGCTGCATTTTTCAGAAAATATGCTTGAATTTTCAATTTGGAATGACTTTTCAATTTAAAATGTTCATTAGTTAAGATTTCTATAATTGCTTAAGAGTAAAGCAGATAAACTTCAATGACTTTAAGTGATACATTTTCAGTTTACCAAGGAAATGTCAAATTTCCTTTGACAACATGGCCTTTTTGAAGGCAGTCAAATTCCCTTTTTCTTTCTGTTTTTACAATATCAAACCATATATTTAGAAATCCATTATTTGCATGTTTGAATTCAATGCAATTCTTTACTTCAAAACAAAACAAAAACCAAACAATAAAGAATAAAACCACCCACAGCAGAAAGCCTGGGAATAAATACAGGTCTCTTCAGATCAAAGGAATTCTGGAACAGAGCACCTGCATTTGAACTAGGGAGACATAGGAGTTTTACACAAGCTGGAGTTCAGACCTGATCCCAAACCTGTTTCAGTAAAAGGCTCATTTTAATGCACAAAAGGGCCATGAAATTTATTCTTTATTACAGCTTTGCTCTCCAACTGCCCCTGTCTCACACTGGTAAAAATAGACTTTCTTATTTCCTTGCAAATTCTGACAATTCCCACAACACTGGTTTGGGATTATCAGTGCATGAGGTGTGAGAGCTCTGGTACTGCATAATTCAGTAAAAACAAAATCTAAATTGTGTGGATAAGTTGATATCCTGCCCCGATGCCCTGCCCTCACTGCCCTCTCTGGGGGATGCTGCTGCGATTTCATTCCAGATTTGAAAACTGAAAAACTCAGACTAAAGGGGAAAAGCAGAAGCCTGAAACCACCTGTGGTCTTTATTTGTGAGCTCTAGCCATCAGGAGAGAGGTGGGGAAGCATTTCTGTGCATTCCAGAATGCCATCTTTCCCCAAAAATGCAACTTTCCTCAGTTTGCAGGTACCAGGTGTTACCACAGCATCACCTCACCTGATGCTCTGCATTTCTTCCATATTTTTCCTTTCCTCTTACAGCTCTCTGCTTTGCAATCACTTAACAGCCTCAGGTTCAGAAATATTGCTCATAAGGAGAGAAATCCTGGTTTTAGCTTGACCTTCTCTGAGTAAAAGAAAGCAGTGACCCTCCTTTCCCAAGCTGCTGTTGGCAGCGGTGGAAGCAAAACCCAACGAGGGCTGCAGAGGACTGGTGGCCTTTGGGACACCCCAGTCAACCCCAGCCAGGGCTGGCCACGCCTGTGTCCTCCCCAGGGAGATTTTTTCACAGCAGACTCCAGTTCAGTTAAAAGCAGGCTCAACCCTGCCTTTTTTCCCCACTGAAACACCACTCACGTCACCAACTGTTCCAAAATAATTGTCAGTGTCAGTCACCACACACAGAGCCAGGATGGAAAACAGAATCATTAATAACAGGATCCTTGTCAAGTCACAAATTAAAAGCCTCTTACCTCAGAAAAACCAAAGACCTGCTCTCTCTGCTACTTCTTTCAGCTCAGGCAAAGAGAATAATTCAAGGCCCAGGTGTGTGGTGCTGGAGAAGGGAAGGCAATGGGTTGTTATGTGAAGCAGGTGTTGAGCATTGTCATAACTGAGGCCAAGTTAATAACATTCTAATGAGCAGTAATAAAGAGTCAAAAGCAATAAAAAAGGAGAAAATAATCTCTAGAGTAATCAAGCTGTATTTAATATACCCAGAGAGCAAAGGATTTTATTGAATGAAGGAGGAGGAGGGTGCAGGCAGGGAAAGCTGGGAGCACAGAGTATTGGCTCAGTATTTTCACTGGAAAACAGGAAAAACTGTCACTCTCCAGAGGCCTGTAAACCCAACATTTTGATAAAGTGGTGAATTTCCCAATACCAGCACACAACATATCTGTGATCCCCAAAGCCTCTGGTGTTAGCTGGCATGAACAAAAATAATTCAACATCCACTGTTTGTCTTCTTTCACGTTTTGTTCACAACCAAACAACTTCCAAGAACCTGAGCCCAACCAAGCATAAATGCACATTTTCAGAGCTGGGTGTCTGGAATACCTCCTGACAAAAAACAGTGAGGAGGAACGGGGGGGGTGTGGAGAGGCTTTGTGTCGCTAATATCTGTGTACAAACTGAAGTAGGGATTATTTCAGTAACACATCTTGTACAATAATTAATTTTTATTCAGCCTAAAATCAAGTCACTTCTGCCTGTGTGCAGGTATTAAGAGGGAAAAGAAACTTTGTGCTACTCAAAAGTATACACACAAGCCAAAACAACACCTATTCTCACGAAGCTTTATGGTGTCTCAGGATTTAAAAATATACAGAATCTCGGTGTACCTGAGAATTAAACTTCTCTGTAAATCTTTGAGATTCAGAAAAGTTTGTGTTTCTTGGTGACAGCTTTCACAGAGAGCCTGAATGGGCTTTTCCAACAGTGAAACCACGCAGAGGCTTGGCCAGCTCCACATCACTTGTGCTGCCAGGTCTCACACTCGTGCCCTCTCTTACTGCTCTGTCACAGGCACGTTGTGGTCCACATTTCTTTAATTTTGCATGGAAACCCATGCAGAACACATACACGATGGATTAATCCAGAAGACAAACACAAAAACATGTTTATTTTTTAAAAATCACCAATTTATATACGCAGTGTGGTTAGAAACTAGGTTGCAAAAATGGTCTGTGGACTTTGGTGACTGGTCTTAATTCAAGGTTTTAATTCAGCATTGCTGTGGTCCACAAGGTAAATTCTGTGCCTTGTGTCCCTTTTATGCACATCATGAACAAAGATTCAAGTGGTCCTTAAGGCAAATGTAACCTGTCCTCAGAGGTTCCCAGCGGGGTCACAGCATCATCTGCTCTTGTGGAGCTCCCAGTGATTTTCAAATCCAGCCTCATCCAAACGTATTGGAAATCACTGGTGTTATTTCATGGATTTGAGCTGGGTTTGGATCGTGACCTGTAAGGAAACATTCTAAATAATTCTGAAAGTGGAAAGAAGGGAGGAGCAGAGAGGCTGTTGTCTGCCTCTGCTCATTTTGTGACTCCCATATTTATATGTCTGTGAACAAATACTCTGAGGTCTCAAGCTGGCAGTGAAAAAGAACCATTTTCCCCTGTAAATATAAATTGGTCCTTCTTTCTTGCTGCAGGAATTAATTTGGTTGGTATGTTGCCTGCACATCTTGAACAGTGTTAGAAAAAACTACAGCAGACTTTTCATGGAACCTGGCATGGCTACACCACCTGTTAGAAAAGTTCCACACTTTCGTGGTAATTAACATGCTTAGCATTGAACGTGTATCTGTTCCAAACCTTCCTCTCAGCTCTGATTTCTCCAGAAACTCCTCAATGCATTGCTGGCAATAACAACAAAGAAATTACTGCACTGATTTAATTCTCTGACTCCTGCCTGCTGTATAATGTAAGAAAACAGCTTTCATTCTGTGCTATTTCGGGATTTTTCATATCAACTGCCTGCAAAAGTCTCCAAGATTTCTCCATCAGGGTTTTGATGTCTTGAATAAACGTCTCTCTCCGAAATTTCAGGGAGAAATCAAGGAGCCCAAAACTTCTGGAAATCAAGATATTGTGTTTTCCTTTGACTTTTCCATCTAAATCCTTAGGTAAGGAACTGGAGCCAGAGTGGCCCTGCCCTCATCCCTCCCCTGCAGAGCAATGCCACCCATGTGCCACTGTCACTGTGCTGGCCCTGAATCCCTGCTGGTAATGTTGATTTCCCCATGGAAATGCCCAAATCCCAAATGCTATCAGTCAGAGGGGCAGTTTCAAGTCCTTGCTCCAAATCCTATTGGCTTCATTACTTGATTTGAGCTGGAAGGATGTGAAAAGGAACCTAAATAAGGATTCTGGGTTCAGATAGCAACTCTTTGAACAGAGAGGACATGAAATTGCTTGGACAATTTTCTTAGCTCTTAGGTCTTTGCCTCTACTCAGTGAACTTTACTCTTGTGATTCAAAGTGTCATTATACTGCCATTATCATTACAGCTGAATACTTTTTCATAATTGAAGAATGATTTAGGAACTTAGTAGCTTGACATGGCGACATATTTTATCCTAACAACTCCTAAACATGCAAATGTGTTCCACATACTCCTTTTCCAAGAAACTAGAGAAAAAAATGATAGCAAAAATATTTAAAGAGAGATTAATCCACTGGAAAAAGCATTAAAATACACTGAAAGTAAATGTAATTGTTTTCAAACCCAATGTTTTCGTAAGATAAATTCAGCACTGGACAGGCTCTTTAAAAATCAATTTGCACTCGCTTCCTCTATAAAGATTTATCCCAGAGAAAAAAAAAATCCATTAGTATTAAAGTGCTTAAAAACTTGGCAGACTATCTCCGAAGGCATCAATTTTGACTGCTAATTAACACTAATTATTCACTCAGCAGTTGTAAGTTGCATTTGGTCCCTGAGGGTAGACGAGAGATTTGTCTCTCTCCGTCGCGGTGCGTTCCGTGTATTTGTTCCAAGCGATTTTCACATTTGGGCATCACAGTGACGTGGACTTGGAGATCTGCACAACTTCCCTCTTCGGCTGCTGGGAGTGGAGCAAGATTTTCTGGTGGATTATAAAGAGTCTGTGCTGTCCCTCAAGGGCCTGTTGCATGAGGGGTTTTATTTCCTCTGTTTCTCTCTGGTACAGATTTGACCCCACACGTTCTCTCGGTGTCCAGTGGGTTTCATTCAGCATTCTCTTGCTCAGGCTTGAAGCTCCAACCTGGCTTTTACGCAGCTCTGCAAAACTCTGAGGTTATTGCCCATGACCACAGTTACCAGAGAGCCCATCCCATCCCATCCCATCCCATCCCATCCCATCCCATCCCATCCCATCCCTGTCCCCATCCCATCCCATCCCTGTCCCCATCCCATCCCTGTCCCCATCCCATCCCATCCCTGTCCCCATCCCATCCCTGTCCCCATCCCATCCCACCCCATCCCATCCCATCCCATCCCATCCCTTCCCTCCCACACTTGGATTTGGCCCCGTTCCAGACCCCCACATCCCTTGGAACTCCCTCCTTCAAGCCCCCTGAGCAGCAAATGGGCCTGGACACCACCTAGAGATGGTTCAACTCTTTTTCCCCAAGGTGAGTCAAGACAAAAACCAGAAAAGAAAAACATTTCAGGGAATTACGTTTCTAGTAATGTTTATTTAGAAGCAGTAAATCATCTCATTCTCATAATGCTAACCCAGACTGATTAAATGAGTGTTCCCTAATCTAAAAGTTTGTCTTTCTGATGCCAAATTAAACTGAAATGAATATTTTATTCCTTCTCTTCCAAAAAAAAAAGGAGTGAGAGTAAATGACCCCCTGTATTCTGGGAAT
This sequence comes from Corvus kubaryi, assembly GCF_017639235.1. Classification (NCBI taxonomy): domain Eukaryota; kingdom Metazoa; phylum Chordata; class Aves; order Passeriformes; family Corvidae; genus Corvus; species Corvus kubaryi. Next base: position 2,393,491 of record NW_024581093.1, on the reverse strand, counting down.
AAATGGAGGTGGGGTTAAATGTCCAAATTCCCCAGGATGCTTTTTTAAATCTCTCTCATATCCCTATATTTTGTTTCATAGTCAAGCAAGGTCCAGCAAAAAAAAAAAAAATTTTTTTTTTTTTAAGTTAAGTTTCTTGATCAAAAAAGAAAGAAAATGGGGCTGGCTAGAAAAGCTGCAGAGAGGAATATTAATGCAGCACGACACCCCCTCTGCCCAAGAACAAAAGATAGATAAAGATAGATGCATGTGTGAGAGAGAAGCAATAAAGGGTCAGTAATAAAAGAAATATATCACCTGTAGAATTGACTGGGCTTTACTTGAGATTTATAATCCATCCTAACTGTAGTAATTTGTGACTCCTGCAGACACTCTGCCTAATAGACATGGTATTTTTGGAGAGCACCACCCAGGAGTAAGAGACATGAAATGTGTGGGCTTCTGCCTCTTCCCTTGTTCTTTTCAATAATATTCCTTGCTCCAGAATTTTTTATTTTACACCATCAACCATCAGCCAGCGGGTGACAGAAGCAGCCAGAAGGGGTTAAGTGGCTTGTCCCAAAATTACACAGTGGGTCAGAAAGTGAATTTGTCTGATTCCTTAAGGCTCCCGTAGTGGTTTGGTCTGCTAACCCATGATAACTCCTTATTCCTGCACTGAGCCCAGCACATCACAGCTTCAGGCTGTGGATCTGTGGATCTGTCCTGTCCTGCCCTGTACATCCAGAACACCCTGCCCAGGAGAGGGAGGTGATTTCAAACTCTTGGCACTTTGTTTCAGTGATGTCTGGGCATCATTTTCAAGCTCCAATTCATTGCTTATTCATAGCTTTAAGTACTCATGGAGTCTGGCTTTAATAAGAAAATGAACAAATAAAATGGAGGTGAAAGAGCAGGGAAATGTCACAATTTCCAGTAAATGCTAAAATTTAATTCCTCAATATAACTCATATCACCCTTAAGAAGTAGAAGTTGCATGAAGACATTGCCTTCGTGTGGGATTTGCAAAGGAAGAGGTTGAAGGATCCAATACTTAATTAAAGAGAGCTTGGGGTTTGGGTTGTTTTGGGGTTTCGTGGTCTTTTGCTTTGGTTTATTTGCTTGGTTTTTATTTTCCTCTCTTTACCTCTCAGTTGTTTGACCAAAGTTTTTAGAATAATCCTTGTTTTGCTTTTCCCCTTGACTCTGAGGGAAGTATGTCTTGCCTTGTTAAAGAGTAATTATGATGTTCCATTAATCATTTCATTAATAGGAAAGGACCATAAGTGACTCTTGAGGGTTTTGAAAGTCCTTATTGAGAGAAGGAAAGTTGGAATAATAATCCCCTATGGATATCTCTCTTTTTTTCTGCATTCTGAGGGACTTTTATTTAATTAAAAGGACCCTGTATTTTTGTTTCTGGTCAGTGTGAATAAATTAAGGTGATTAAATGTAAAGCACTGCATTAGTTGAACTGACAGTTCCATTGTTGCCAACTGAAAGTAGGAACCTGCTAAAAATAGAAATCAGCCATAGGAAGCTGTTCTTCTGTTGTGTTTGCAGCTTCTTTTTCGCAACATTTTATTTCTCTGTAGGAACTTAATTTGTTTTTTTCTGGAAGGTAGATTTCTGCATGTTTTGCCTGCCCAACAAATACAGCTGAATTGTTTTAAAATAAAAATGAAAAAATAATAATACAAAGGTTGGTTTTTAAATAATCTTGCCTCCTGCTCTATTGAGCAACCTAAAGGACTTAGCAAAGGACTAAACTTACAGAAGTAGTGAAATTTCACACAAACTCTAAGGATAATTTAACTTTGTGTTTAGGGAAAGGAGAATTTCTCCAATAAAAGAACATCATTAGAAAGCACAACAAAAGCAATTTAGCTGATACCAACATGGCGAGAAAACAAATAAATCTTCTTGATGGCCCAACTGGAACCCACTTTAATTTCTTACAGGAGCTGTAGGAGATTCTGTATTTGGGATCTGCAGATTCCTGGCTGTTTCTGTGGCAGAGGATGGAGAATGGGGTCCTGAAAAGCCCTGAGCACAGGGATCTGTGTTCGTGTGGGTGCAGCCTGGTCAGCGTGTGCATCCACACCAGATGGGTGCCAGATGAGTCTGGGCTTCAAAACAGGCTTAAATTGGCCTATTTGAAACGAATCATGTTGACAAACACACACAGAAGGATGTAATGAGGATTTTCATGGCAGCTGAGGAAACAACCTCGTGTATTCTGCTTGTATGTTAATTTTTTTTTTTGCCAGAAAAACTGCCATTGTGAACTCCCCAATTCCCCCGAAATAAGCACTTTGGGGATTCTCACAAAACTTCCTCTAAATGAGCAAATATTTACTGAAGTATGCAAGGGTCCTTTAAAAAAATAAATGGGAAATTCCAGGTACTGCAATCAGAATATGTTTACAGAGAGAATTTTTAATTAAACATTAATTTGCATCTGTGTGGAAAAAAAGATCAATTTATCCAAAAGGAAACAGGTCCCACTCTCAGACTATAAAAGGAGATTGAAAGACTCCAATTGACTTTATCAGGCTTGGACTTCTGTCCCTAAAACCCAAAGATGGTGGTTGCAGTCCTTTTCTCTTGGAAACTCATAATGGCCAGTGATGGTGGATTAAAGATTTTTTTTTTTTAATTTCCACTGAATTCATGGAAGAAAATGAAGCTGCAATTCCTATAGAACAACTGTGTTTACATCAGATCTACAAAGAGCTGTCAAAACAACCTCTATCCTGTCATTATATGGAATTAAACTCCTCTGTGAGACTCCTAAAATTTTAGCAGTGGCCTGAATTTGAGAAAAAAAACAATCTAAACCAGCAGAGAATTCATCAGGGAGATACTAAACCATGGGAGAGAGAATTCGGGAGACAGCCCAAATGCCAGCATGGGCAGCATTTCATCTGGGATCTGTGATGAACTCTAATGTGTGAGGAAAGGTGTTAATAAGGGTCAGCACAAGGTAAAAACTCATCTTTAAATTATCTTTTAGTGAAGCTGACTCTAAACCACCCTCCTTCCCTTTGCTGCTTCATTTTTATGAACAAATAGCAGCAAATGACCTATTTTAGCTCTGTGGCAACAGAAACAAATTAAGTATCTTTTTCCCTTGGCTGCCAAATATTTCAGGGATGCATTCACAGCCAGGAAAAGAGTCCATCCCCAGAGAGAAAAGCATTTTCACACAGATTACAGCAGAGATCTCAAACTTGAATCCAAGGAAATTGTCCCCATTGCAGGGCCTCGCTCATGCCACCAGCCTGGGACAGGACACCACGTTCCACTGTCACTCTGCTGCTCAGGTGGGACCAGGCAGCTGCTGCTGCTGGCAGCAAACATCTGAGAATTGGCCCCTTGGCTCACCTGAGCTCATCCATATTAATGCCCTGTTTCCACAGGGCAACACTTAGGTGCTTCCTGAAAATGCCTTTGGTGTCATCACCTCCTAAACCTTGACAGGTAGTTCACTCCAAACATTTATTATTTTCAGACAGAGAAGATGCTCCCCTGTGCCTTTATTTCAATTTAAATTCCATTTGTGCTCTTTTGTCAAATTTTCCACGTTGAGCTATGAATAATGCTGACATTAGCTCTACCATTACAAGGTTTGAGCTCTTTAATTAGATTCCCTTATTCCACTTTTTTTTTTCCGAGGTTAAGGTTTGCAACTAGTCCTCTTTCTTTCAAAGCTGAAGGCAAAAATGTCATTGCTTTACTCTCACGTTCCTCTTTTTTTTCCAGGCACAATAATATCCCTTTCCAATGCATTGCCTGGAATTGCCTGTTTTGACTGAGGGCCACCCACTGCACAATGATAGCCACAAGAGAACTTCCCCCAGGATTCAGATTTGCCCTTGGATTTGTCTCCCTTTGGGTATGAATCCTACAAAACAGCCTTGTTTCTGCCTGCCTAAAAGCCAGCTCTGATTTCAGGACATCCTTCTCCACTGCTGTCCGAAATCACCAAGCTGCTACAGAACGTGAACTCTTGGATTTGATTTGTTCCTTTTGCTTTCCCTATCACTTCTGTCTCTCCTACTCACAAACATTGAAAATTTTTGCCTGTGTTTCAAGGAAAGAGAAGTTCCAGGAACTATCACAATGTTCCTGGGTCTTTTAAGTTAGTTGGAACCAGCTGCAGCTTGAGAAGCACCAATAATGATTCTCCTTCTGTGCACATCACCAGGTGCTCTTAAGGAGCCTTGAGAAGGGCCCATTTATGAGTTTACCTTTAAAATATGCAAGTCCTGTTGCTCCTTTGAGGCAGAGAAACTGAGCCTTGGCTTTGAAGTACTCAGGGCTAAGGAAAGGGAGTGATGTCTGAAGGGGAAGCTCTCCATCCCTGACTTCTCAGCTTTATCCCCTTGAAAACAGAGCACCTCTGAAAACACCAGTCCCAGCAGTCTGCCTCTGCTCTCTCAACACCAGCAATGTGCTCATTGCTTCTGCCCTTTTTTTTTTTTTTTCCTGGAAGTGAACTTTTTTGAAGCTCTTAGAACAAATCATTCTTGTCGCAGGGAAATTTCTCAAGGACACCTTAAGACGTAGACAGCGAGACATTCATATCTCAGTGTGCTGGGAGTAATGCATGAAAATCTCTTTTTATGAAGGAGGTAACTGAGTCATTTAACTGCTCTGTCCATGAGCTCTGGCAAGACATTCCTTAACCCTCCAGAGCTTTATATCTTGGGAAGTGATGCTAAGACAAGATAATGTCCAGCCTGTAAAACATTTGATGATAATGATTCGAAATGGTGGTTGTGAAGAACAAACTCCTTGGGCTGTTTTCTAAGTTTTAAATAGATTTGGGGGGAGGGAAGGAGGGGTGGATAAACTGTACTATCCAATGTTTTTATAATGGCAAAATTACCAAAGAGCTATGAGTTCAGTATGTAGGAAAGATGTTATACCAAAATTCAAATTACACTATATTGTCTATTTCAAAGCAACTTCTGAAGTGGAAATTAATTTCCCACTTCTATTAAGAGGATCCCTGACAGTTTGAGAGAAGGGAAAAAAAAAACCCCGTGTAAAATGAGACGCTAAATGCCCTCAAACAGGCATTAACAGTAATGCTAAGGGACAAGGCACAGTTCACCAGCAGAACCAAGGTAGCTGAAAGTGTGGTGTCATCCCTTCAGTGGTTGCTGTCCTCAGGACAGATGTTCCAAGTGGTGGCACAAAGCAGAGCAGGCATGTGCAGCCCCCTGGCAGCTGGAAAAGCCAGGTGGAAAAGAGGAGTCTGTCTGTGGGCAGCAGCCTCAATATGTAAATCTGTATTCATAATATCCTAAAGCTGCTCCTTACCTGCCAGCACAGGAAATAAATCCATCAAGGAGGAACAAAGGCCAGGTTGTGATTTCTCTCTAAGGAAAGAGTTGCTGGGCTAAACTCCCCTTTATTTTTTGTGACTGAATGGAACTGTGGCAACATCTCCAGAACTGCTCCCACCTGGGGAACAGCTGAATTTGGCTCTTCACAAGTAATCAGGTGTTACCTGTCCTCTGTGCAAGGCACAGGACATGGTGGTTTGGAGGGACATTCTGAGGGACAATTATGGAACAGACTGAGCTGTCAAAGTGGTGTTAAATCGGTAAATTATTGTGAGGAGCTGGGTTTAGCTTCCTCATCATCCAAAAAAACTCTGTCCCTGTGTGTTTGGACAGCAGCACACGTGGCTGCTCCTTGCAATTTATCCTTGGACACACATAAAAGAAGAGGAAGACACATTTAGTGTGAGTGTGTATTCCAGTTTCACATTCTCACCAAGCTGAAGAGGCGTCCTGTGATACTTAGCCAGGATTTATAGACCTTTTTCAGGACAAAATGAAGTGTGCCTGGCATTAAATTGCATCCCTGAGAAAATAAATGATGCAGTGATTATGATGGAGAAAAGGAAAGCAGGTGCAGCTCCCCAAGAGCGAGGGGGGAAGGCTCAGAAAGCGTGGAGGCTGGATACAAACCATTCCCATACAGTCATTTTTTCCTAAACAAGGCCACTTCTTAAGCTGTGCTTCACTGTGTCACCTTTCTGAAGCTTTAATACAAAAACAGGGGTGTTTTTTTTTTTTCTTTTCTCCTTTTTTTCTTTTTTTGTCCCCTCTTCCTGGTCTTTCTGGTAAGCTGCTTCTCAAAATATTAAACCCCACAGATGAATTTCAGTTGCTGTGCTGGAGCCCTGGAAACCCATCAGTTCCTTTAGGTTGTGTGGCATGTGCAGTGTTGATGTGACACTGAACACTGCTTGCAGCAGAGTGTGTAATGATTTAATGCCTCTGCTCACAGCAAATGTTTATACCCTGTGCAATTTTCTTGTAAAGGAAATTTCCTTGGACACGGAAAAGAAAGCTCCACTTTGTGATGGCTGCTGCACCCAGCATCTTCTTTGAGAGGAAACCAGGGAAATCACATACAGCAGTGCAGGATGATGTGGGCAGGGAAGGAGAGAGGCAGGGAGCAGGGACCTGCAACTTCTGCAGAAGGAGAGGTCTGGGGAAAAAAAAAAGAAAGAAGAGAGGAGACTCAAAACAAGTTTTAGATGGAAACAGGAAAAAAAGTCAAGGTATGAAAGAGGAGTGTATTGAGATTGTGGCAGTCCAGGAAGCTACTGGGGGTTTCTGGGCTGGGAGCAAACCTGAAAAGCCACGAGGCATAGAAGGTATGAGTGAAGGGGGAGAATTTGTCACATTGCTGCTGTCTCACCTAGACCTTTTCTCTGTTTCTAAAAGCTCACAATTCCAGCCTCCCTTCTACCCAGCCCTAGCTCTAGAATTTGTAAAGCCCTTTTGGAGTTCTCCTGGTACATTTGCATGAAGGACAAGAGGCAAAGAGACCCAAGGCAGAGCCTGTCCGCTCATGACAAGCCATTAAATAAAATAATAATAAAAAAACCCCTCAAGAAGTCCAACTGGTTTAATACCAGCAAGAACATACTTCCTCTATCACAAGCTCCTTAGGATAAGTTGATAAAAATATATTCGAATCTATCAGGGCTGACTCGCTCCAGAGGGCACAGAGCTCTACCCTCAACCCCAAACATGAGCCTGGGGCTGTTCCAGAGCCTTCTCCCTGTCCCAAATTAGCACAGGCAGCTCATCCACAGCTTCTCCAATCAATCAGTTATGCACATAATCCCTGCAGATCCAGACACAGCGGATTTGAAAGTATAATTGCCACAGCAAGACAACACAAACTAGAAGCATTAAGAAATCTTATTTCTTCACAACCCCCTTCTAATCGAGAACCTGAATAATTTACTATGGGTTGGCAGCTCTTGATTACATTTTTGCACCTTTTTTAATTGTCTGAATGAAATTTTAAGGCATTTAAGCGGCAGGCAAAGATGGCATATCCTTGTGTTCTACTTGTGCAGGAAATAATACTGAAAGTGCCAGTTTTTAGCAGCCACAAGTCAGATTCTCCAGCATTTTTCTGCTTGGATAGTGGAATTCCTGATGCTCCTGGGTCCGAGGATGAAGGCTACTGATGAGGGTGAGGATTGCAGGGCTCAGTCATCACAAAAGGAGATGAATAGTAATTTTTAAGTCATGACAAGCTGGCTGTGTGTCAGTTTATTTGGTTGATGGGTGTAACAGCACACAGCCCAGTTAAGGATGGATTTTATGGAAGAGCAGGACTTGAAGAACCATCTATAAATCATGAGTTATTCAGGCCTTAGTCTTGTCTTCTACCCTTGCTAAGTGATGTGGGAGTATATGGTATCATATTGATGAAATCTTTATAATTACTCTTTACAGAAGTTTAGGCTGTGGATAAATCAGGCAGACATCTTGGGCATACTGAGCTTGGCTGGAAATCTCATTAAAAATTTTTAAAAGATTTTGAAATTGCAGCTTTCCACCTTAAGAGTAAGCAGATTTCCTTGTGGTATTTCAAATACACATTACTGAAAAGTTAATCTGACACTTTTTTTGGTGCTTTTTTTAAACTCCTGTACAGGAGACCCATTAAATAGGATGAAAGTTCTGCTTTCAATGTACAGGTGGATTTCACTTCTCAGCTTCAAACCCAAGGGATACAGAGGAGGTTGCAAGTGCTAAGCAGCTCCCAAAAATAGGTCCCTTGCCCTTCACAGAAGGAGGAAACAGAGGACTGTAAGGGAGTGAATGCTTGCAAGATCTTTGAGCAGTTTTAAACCTGTTCTCTCAGATTCATCTCACATTCCAGGAAGAGTCTGCTTCCTATTTTATCTTCTTCACCAGGTCATATATCCATAATACAAGCTTGGGGATTTCTGTAATCTAAATTGTCCTTCTGCTTAAAAGGGAAATGCGTAATGTGGTTGATATTTTTTACCCTGTTAGAAGTGGAACCGTGCAAGCACAAATAAATCATTTCTATGTGACGGGCCCAGAGCAAATGAGAAAACGATTCTCTTCTCCCCATTATTCCCAAGATTTACAGGGTTTTAATGAATTAATGAAACGGAGGGCAGAACCACTGAAGGCTTCTAAAGGAGCTGGAGGAATGTGTAGAATGTTTCGTCCTTGCTATTACCTATTGATTAACAATGGGAGAATTTGGGCTGAAAAATACCCCAAACACCTCTTGTGTAAATCACAGAGAATCGATGCCTCCTACAGCTGCTCCATGGAACTGAACAGTGGGGAGAGTAAAGCCTGGGTAATTTCTAACAGCAAACAAAGGATCTTGGCAATATACTCCAAGAGATGCATAAGAAGGTATTGAAAAATAAATTCTAGAATAGCGACATAATTTTAAAAGCACAAAGAAACTTATAAGGATTGGTTTTTATCTCATTTTGCTGAGGCCCCAACTCTTCACACAATGAATTAATACTTGGTGTCAGTATAGCCTTGCAAATTGCAGCTTCTTTATAATTTGCCCTCTTGGAGCACCTTTCATTGAAAGGCTTCAAGGCCCATTATTGAAATGAGGCTGCACAGCTGTGGAGATGCTGGAAGGCAGTTAAGAATGTGGAAAAAAAAAAAAGACTTTATTTTTGCTTCTCATTTTTCTAATAGTTTTGGGGCTCCTTTTCAAAAAAAGGGAATGGGTTTCATTAACAGGAAACTGAAAGGATTCAGCAAAAAAGTCAGTATCTCTTGCTAATATAAGTTAAAAGAAGAAAAAAAAAAAGTAATTGCCAAAGAAATCCCAACAGCAAGCAAAGGAAACAATCATAAAAAGTTCTATGAGAGAACCTTTTCAAACTGCCCAAAGGGTTATTCCCATTTAGCACTGCGTAAGGTCCTTCAAATTATAAGTTACACACAAGAGGTTAACCCTGGAAATCTGATTTAGTTATTACCTTTTCCTTATACGGAACAAATGAAAAGAAATACAGAGAAGCAGAGGAGAAATGAATCCATCAGAGACTGGAGTGTGTCAGCGTGAAGCACTGACATTTCAACTCAATTTTGCAAATAAAAGGAATGTTTGGGGAAGGGAAGAATTGAGGAGTGCTGGAGGAAGGGAGGTGTTCATTACACACCGTCAGGGCTGGGCAAGCAAGTGCAGAACGCTCTCCCTCTCTAGCTGGGTGTTAGTCAGGTTAAATTGAGCTGAGTTATGGCAGCCAGGAGTGGGAGTCTTTAAAGAGTGCCCCAGAAATACAACCAGCTCCAGAAAACTCCCACCCACCTGCCTGCACAGCAGAATAGTGCACAGCGGGCTGGGCAGGGCCAGGCTGGTGTAAAGAACCACCTGAACTCCACAGCTCCAGCAGCACACCCAGCACATCCTCAGTTTGGTGGGCAAAGCTCTTCACTGCCTGAATTTCAAAATGAATTTTTTTTTAATTTTCCCCCAAGCACAACCATTCCAGCCTAATGACCTCTTTGCAGAACTCCTGGGCCTATAAAGTGGAAGATTTGCTGCAGGTTCCTTGGCACCACTGAGGCCTTGCCTTGCTTCTGTTCCTGTTGGGCTCACGGTGCTCGTGTCTGCCACAGGCTCTGACTTTCAAACCCAAACCCTGCAGCTTGACTCAAGCAGCACTGACACAGCAGAGACTGGCACAGAGATCACATCAGGGTGGCGAATTTGTGATTTCAACAGCAGTGCCACTCTCCTCACAAATGCATAAACTGGGGAGAGTCATTATCTGCAGAATTACAGATCAGAGAGGAACCCTGAGCCTGCTTGGGCAATGCTCAGCCTACAAGAAAAGCAGCAGTGGCTCAGAGGATGATGGTGCCGTGTGCTCTGCTTGCCTGCTGTGGCAGACTTTTGCCTGCAGCCCCTTTCTGAGCTGCACTGCACAGTGGCATCCTCAGGAACACAGGTATTCATTCCTGCTGCTGGATTTCAGCTGGTTCATCCCCATGAAAGAATAAGCAGCCTTCAAGTAACTTCCAAAGCATTCCAAAACTCCTCTCAGAGGCCAGCACATCACACAGAGCTCCCTCAAAGGATCCCCCAGGCCCTGCTGAGGAGTCTCCCCTGCGACAGAGATCTCTGCCAAGAGCAGCTGCTTCCCCTCTCCCTGCCTTAGAGCAGGCACAAGTGAAAGCTGTGCATCAGATCTGCTCTCACCAACCCAGGGATAATGAAACTAGGGATACTTAAGGTGCCAGAAGTGCCATTTGGCACTTATAAATCACAAGCAGTTTTTTTGAACATTGGTTTTTCCCAGCTCCATAAAACTTCTATTCTTCCCCGGTGAAACGAGGCCGGTGTTGCAGCACGGAAATGGCAGAGCGAGTTCTCCAAACAGTTCTCTTTGGTTTGGACTTGAGAGCAGCGAGGTTTCTGATGGAAGAATGAGGTTGCTGCTGTGTGTTTACAGTCAGCTGCTTGTCTGAGTGGCAGATTTGTGCTGGAGCAGTGTGCAGCGCTGTCACTTCGCTTTCTGGGGCAGCTGCTTTGAAAAGATTTCGCCGAAATGAGATCAAACCCCAGATAAGTAGGGCAGTTAGAAAGCAACCATTGTTTTCCTCTCAATCCCAGGCCAACACTAAAGCTTGGGAAAATGCTCTTGCACACTGAGGTGGAAAGAGAGCTTTGGTAACAACATCCTGTTCAAGTTTAGGGGCAAAGGCACCCTGCTATCAGGGGAACTGTGGGGGTTTGCTTATCAGTCTGCTCAGGTGAGATGAGCTCTGCACCTGGCAAAGCCCTCCTCTGCCACATCTGGTGGCACATCTGGTTCCTATTTCATCTTCTTCACCAGGTCACACATCCATAATACACAGGCTTGGGGATTTCTGTGATCTAAACTGCCCTTCTGCTTAAAAGGGAAATGCGTGATGGGGTCGATATTTTTTTACCCTGTTAGAAGTGGAACTGAGCAAGTACAAAAATGTCCAACATGTGACAGTTTTTGGCCCAGCAGTGCAAGTCCTACAGGTGATGGAGGGAACATGAAATGAGTCTGTGTACAGAAATATGAAAAAGTTCCGTGCCAAAAAATACAGAAAATATAAGATTTTTGGTGCCTAAGGGGGCTGGTGATCCTCCCTTTGTCTTTTTGTCAGTGAAAAGTGATTGACAACTGTCCTCAAATCCAGTAAAAGATCTACAGCTTCTAATGTTTTGCAAGGGGAATACAAAGGAACAAAAGCAATTAGGTGTCACTGCAAGAGTCCTTTTCCTCTCATTAAATGTATCCAGGGAAAAGCAGAAAAAGAACTCTCTGCTTTGCAAAGGAGGTTTTTTCTCCCTTCCTTCACAAACTGTTTTGTTCCTGTGGCTTTTCTTTTCAATTCCCAGTGCCCAGCTGACTTCTGCTCAAACAGTACAGATATAGACTGAATTTACTGAAATTAGCATGCCCCAAAAGTCTTTCTAAACAAGTATTGTGGAATTTTACAAGCAGGAGGAAAGCCTGAGTGACAGAAGGGTTCTTTCAGCAAAACAAATGCTTATACTTTTGATTTAATTGGTCAGGAAAAAAGAAAGAAAACAAAGTGCAAGGAGGGTAAAACAGCAAGTGACTGGCGTTTGATTTAAATCTTATTTTTATAAGTTTTTTATGCAGTAGTGAAAGAAACTTGGAAGTGCCTTCTAGTCATAGGGCCTAAATGCTTTCCAAGAGCATGTTCAATAGAGTCTATCAGAATATCAAAAATCAGAAAGAATGGATATCTTTCAAAAGTTTGATGAGAACAGGCTTAGGAGGTACCTCAACTATTCAAGCAAACCACCAAAAATTTTGGAAAAATGCAGGAGTGGAAATGCTGAGCCAGGAAGACCAAGCAAAATGACTCAACCAGAGCTTGTTTGGTTATCACCAAAAATTTGAAAAGGAATTTATGTGATAAAGAATTAAAAGGGGCTGTGACTCACTGTGGTTCTGTGGAAGAAAGATTTGCCAGACTAACCTAATTTCATATCCTGCTAGGATTACACGTGCAGTTTATGGAGGTAAAACACTTAAATTCCTATAAATGGAATGTTACAGCAGTGTAATTTACAATATTCTGCTTAAATTTAGTATTGTACCATCTTCATATAAACATTAAGTGCATCAATAACCAGCCATATGGCAGATTTTACAAACCTGTTTGCAAGGAAAGTTGTCATGGAGAAATGGAATTTTAGTGCTTCGCTGCCTCCTAGAATTCAATCTTTTCATCAGTGATCCAGAATTAAATATAAAATCACTACTGAGAAAATTGGTGGCTACTGTAGCTGCTGCTTGAGAGAAAAATTGGTACAAACCTGAAGAAAACTGCTTGGTAAATGGGGGAATTCAAGCAAAGGACACTTGGAGACAGGGAAATGCAACAAACACGGGGAACGCTGGCCTTTCCTATCCCAATCACACAAAGGATTTATGGCCTGGAAATAAATTACTCCAAAAAGATTTGCTGCTCCGAGTGGATTCAGAGCTGAATGGATGAGTTTCCAGGCTGATGCTGCAACAAAAAGCACTAATGAAATCTTTATATAAACAGAGGCAATGTGAGTAGAAACAGAAATGTGATTTTTATCTCCTCCCGAACACTCAAGAGCCTGATAGAGAAACTCTTGCATTCAAATGGATGCTTCACAATAAGGTAAAGCTTAAAGGCTCACTCCATTTGCCTTATCATGGAAAAGAAAAAAGGTGTCTGGAGGATGAAGAAGGGGATAAAAATGCCATGTCCTGTAGTTTTCATTTGGTCTGGTGGAGTAAAAGACAGGAAGATAAGAGAACGCAATAGAGGCCCAAAAAGTCAAACACTTTTTTTTCAGATTCAGTCTGGATGTGTCTGCTCACGAGGGGTTTTAGTAACACTCCTCAGCAAGAGCAGCGTGGGAGAAATCCATGATATTTTGTTTTCATGGGAAATTTAGATCAGTAGAGGCCAGGCACAGCCACAGGTCAGGTCTCTGACCCCTCCAGGAACTTCCACCCTGCCCACCTTTTTTCCCAAACGTTGCAAACATGGTTCCCTTTAGGGAGTGGACACTGCTTTATCAGACAAATCCGACCTGCAATATCTGTGCCTCAAAGTGGAGTGTGTGAGAAGTGTGATGGTTTTGTGCCACATAGATCCAAACATTAAATTTCCAACCAAAGAAAACACCTATTTTCACAAAAACTGCAAAGGCTGTATCTTTGTCTTTAGGCTCTGTACAAGGCCTTCTGGAACTTTTTCATCTCATAAATATCTTGTTTTCCTAATTAAAGATTTGCTTGCTGCAATGAGGTGGCTTCCACTCCTGCTCTGCCAGTGCCCTCCAGTGCTCTCTTTTGGCTGAGAGCTAAAGTCTGGGGAGTGTCTTGGGGTGACAAACCAATCTTGGGGTCTCAAACCAAGACAGGCAGACAAGAATCCTTCTCCCTGCCAGGGCTGTTCACATCTTGCTCACTGTTGGACACTCAAACCCAAGAGGAGACTGTCCCAAGTCCCCTTCACTTCTTTTTTCAGCTTCAAAAGGGAGCTTTTCTCCACTCACCATCAACTTGCCTTTCGATTTGTGCTAATGAATAGTGGGAAGTAGAACACCCAAAAAGGAGCTCAGGGCTGAATGACATCTCTCTTTACATTTTTGGGGGAAGAAGTGGACGATTTAAGAATTGATTTATGCCTGCTTTTTGTCGAAGTTTAAGAAAACACAGGATTTGCCTGTACCTTGGTGTGTCCACCAAGGACACCACGGCTGAGAATAAAGCCACTAAACCCCATGTTGTGTTTGACACCAGGTTATTTTATGGCCCTTATTGAGAGCTATTCTTTTAAAAGAGATTGCAAGGGAATTCAATCTACTGGCAAGGAGAGGGGCCTTCATAAATTAGGGCCATTGCATGAACAGATGTGAATAGACAGATTGTAGCTGCTGCTGCATGAAAAAAAGGAGAAAGAAAAGGTGTTCAGCAACTCTGCTGGAAAGGAATGCTCACTGTAAGAAGTACAGTCTATTTCTATAAGGCTGAAAATTTAATTCTAGAGTGCTGCCATCCAGATAATGAGGTCAGGGAAAAGGATGTAGGAGCATGAGGACTGCAGTGCACAGCCTGCATTGTGCTGCTGCCTGGACGATGGGATGTGCTGGGAGGCCATTTTCTTACTGAATGGCACTACAAGAAGGAAATGCATTTTCTATCTGCAGCATTTTTCTCAGAAATGCATTTTTTTTCCCCATTTACATAGCCACTGTGGGAGCTTATTCCCAAAGCCTCTCGTGGCAGTGTGTTTGGAGTAAATCCACAGTGCCATGGCACAGCACAGGAACAGGAGGTCAGTGCTGCTGGTCTGGTGTTCAACAAGAAGGAGTGATAGTTGTGTTTGAAACTCCCTGAACTCGGCTGGTTTGAACCTCCAGCACCACTCTGGCTGTGCACAACCCAGAGCACAACCCAGAGCCATCAGACAACAGGCCCGGAGGAGAGATTTGAGCAGAACCTGCTCCCCCAAAACACCCTCCTGCTCCTCTGAGTCACAGCCAGTGCTGAAAATGAAATGGCCAACAGCCACTGAGATACCCCTGGAGGGGCCCTCACTGCTTTGGATTTCCTCTCCATCATAATCTGAGGCATCTCCAGATGGAGAGGGTGAAAATGAACTCTTTCACAGCAGACACACGACCCAGATTAGTTGCAGCACTGAGGAATCGGATCTAAGGAGTCAGCTTGATTCTCATTAGTAAATTCTCAGCATTTTATCAAACACATTCAGCACTGTGGCACTGAAAAAATCTCTCCAGAAAGGATTCACCCTTCTGCTACCAATGGTGGGAGACAGAGAGAGAGAGAAAATGGGAGTGAGCCAGGGTGAATGCCCTGGTATAGAAATTCAAGCTACAATTGTACATTATTTCACCTCTTTCCTTGTGCTGAATTGTACATGAACAGCTCATAAGCTTCTGACATTATTTCAGCTCCAGTAAATTCATTTGAATAGTTATTGACTGGGTGTTCACTTACAAATATTCAGTATGAAGAATATAAATTGTTTCAGCTGCATGGATGGAATTTATTGTATATTTGTGTTTCCCCAAATTTAACATCTAGATCAAGGTTTCTGGAATGAACACTGACAGTTACAAATGTGCCTCCTGCTAAAATTACTCTTAGGTTGGCTATTGTGATTAAAATTGCTTGGTGAAAGATTCACAAGAAATGAAGTCTGGAGAAGGATTGAACTCAATTTTGATGAAAGTTCTTTCAGAACTTAAGTAAGATCTCAAGAGGGATGGTGGGAGTGGAGAATGGAAAGTATTCTAGCAGCCTTCAGTCCAGCCACAGCATAGTGAGGCACCAAAATCATGCTATTTTCCTCACAAATCATGCTGTTTCCCTCCAAGTACTTGATCCAAACCCCAGCACACGCACTGAGAGGATAAATATTTTGCAGTGTAGCTGCACTTCACTAAGGAATTCTAATTAACATCCTGAATTGCATCTACCAGGGAGAGAGTCATCCTGCACTTGTCACATTTCATGATGGCCACAATTATTGGTACAAGAGGATTGCTCTGGCAGGAAATGCTGACCTGGAATCTGCGGATAGCTCCCGCTTTCATTTTTATCCTGAACAGTAGAACAAACCAAGATTCTCACTGTTTTGCTTACAGCTCATCACAGCTCCAAGCTATTCCTGCCACTCCTCTTTTTGCAGCGAGCCCTTCTAATGCTTCAAAGTCCTCCAGAAAGTTGTGTTCAGAAACAGGGCACTTAATTACCCAGCCATTCAACAGGTTATTCACTTCAGCATCCTTAATTCCCACTCATCCTTCCACCAGCGGCTGCTATTAAAAAGTCAGGTTGCTACAAAGCCCCACCTACTGCCAAGGCTGGTGCCTGACTTACAACCTGTGGGGACTTTTATCAGAATAACATGGGCCACTTGTGTGCTGAGAACTCTGTGAATATTTCATTCCTTCCCTGAATCAAAGCTTAGAAATGCCACAGTTCTTCCCCCTGCATTAAATAGTAAATCACTGTGGTTTATAATCCATCATAAATGCAAGCTACCAACCCAAATCATTCCTCATTCCAATCAGTCTCTCCTGCAAGCTAACACTAAATCTGTGTCTCCATTGATGCAGTAATTCTGTTTGATTTCTCTTCCAAAGTAGACAAACTATGAAAATATCTTTTCCAATTTTAATCTCCATTCTAGTCCAATAAACAGAAGTAAGTAACGTATCAGAAAAGTGGGAATACCCTAAGCAGGCATTTAATAGACACTTCTGGGATCTCAGTTTGTACATGAGAGGTGAGGAAGGAAAAGGATAATTAATAGAACATGTATAATTTATTTGTATGGGGGTGATGTATGCATGATCTCACATTAAGACCCTCATCTAGGAAGCCAGAATGTAAAGTCCATATAAAATATATATAAAAGTGAAGATATATCCTTAGTGGAGGAACAGTGAAAAGTTGTATGGATTATAAATGAACTAGAAGTAGAAAATAAGCTCCTGCTGAGGTTGATTGCCCAAGTCATTCCGATTATGCAGGGAGCTTGTCATCCCTTCAAGGGATCAAAGTGAAATATTCCTGGCTTTAACAACGTGCTCATTACGACCTCACAGGTGACCATTCCCACACAAAAGGGAGTGAAGGCTCTCTGAGAACCAGAACAAAGCTAATCTGGATGGGGACACCTCAAAGGGAGGGAATAATTTCTGTTTTACCTTTTGGGACACAACTGTTGATCCCAGTGGCAGCCAAATATGCAGGAACTACCAATTAAAGTGAAAGAGAAGGTTGCCAAATCCATCTGCTGTTGATGAGGTTGCAAATTTAGCTCAGCTGGAATTTAGATGACATTGGATTTCATCCATAACAAGGACTGGGTAACAATAGAGAGAGATCCATGATGCAGATTGATAACAAAGTAAGTTTCGGATTTCAGGTTTTTCTTTTTTTTTTTTTTTTTTTGCCATTCAGTGAATACAAACAATAGGAAAAGCTTCAGAGACACAACTGCATTTCAAGTAACCATGTTCCTCAGCAGTTCACAAAGGGGGAAGTGCTGGCTCTGATTATTTTATGATTCCTGTTGATAAGAATTATTTGGTAAAGGGTACAGGCCACAAAAAGCACACAGACAAATTGTGTAAAGGGACAGACAATATTTCTGAAATATTCTTGAGATGCCTATGAAAGGCAAAGAAATAAAGGAAAAAGAAATAGGATTATTTGGAAGCCAAAGCAAGTCTAAAAGCTCTTGAGGGGGACATCTCAGAGACCTCTCAGCCCTGAGGAAAGTGAAGCCACGCTCCCATGCACCACATCAGGAGCCACTACAAGAAGACTTTGGGTACTGGGCATAGGGCTGGTTCTTTCATCTCAAAAGGAATATATTCCAAGTGGAAAAAAATTCAGAAAGTGGAAACTAGGCTGTCTAATAACTCTCCATAAAAGCAATAATAGAATAAGTTGGGACTACTCAAGCCAGGACAAGAATCATTTGGTGGGACATGACAGAAGTGTGCGAAATTTGAAAGGATGGAGAGGCAATAACTTTTCACTAACTGTTCACTATTGCATCCATGCAAAAGCAGGGACGTGGAATAAATGGCCAGGAGCATGATCAAAATTCCTGAAAGGAGGTAATTCCTACCACCACACACAGCAGAGCTGGGAAACAATTGCAACAGGATGCTCCAGATGCCAGTAATTTACACGGGCTCAAAGAGGAACTGAACATGTACTTGAAAGGGAAATTAATTGCACATGAAGGATTAACAACCAAATTCTGCTCTCATTATTCATGGCCACACTGTCAGCAGTGAGAGTAAGCAGATAACGGGTTTATTCCTTCACTCTGCACAATGCAGCCTCATGTACAGCTGCAGGCAGTGGAGACGGAGCGAGTTCTGACACTGGGAAACTGCTGCCGAGGTATTTCAGTGAGGCAGGGTGAGCAGGCAGGATTAGGCATTAGCACGGGGATTGCAGCACGAGGATGTGTCAGCAGAGCTTCAGCAGAGCTTGATCTCCCCTATCTGCTCCATGCACAGCTCTGCTGAGCAAGGGCACACTCAGGGTGTAGGTACAAAAATGCTGTTAGTGAGGATCTTCTTGTTATTTTTCTAAGTCCGTGAGAGACTTTTCTCTCTCACAGAAGAGGTAGCAGGGAATGTAAACAACCAAGCCACCTGCAACCTTGGAAAGCCTTGTTTATGGTATAGTAGAAAATATTTTGATAATGGATGTTTTAGGATTTTGGCCAATCGCCCCCAAGGGGTGGCTGGTCCTTTGTCCAATTAGACTACGAAGAAAAAAGTCTATAAAAGAATTTGTAAAATAATTAAATAAATCAATCTTGCTGCACAATTCCTGCCTGCTGGATCTTCTCCTCCTCCTCCTCCCTATAGCTGCGGGACACGATGATATACCGTACTCAGGGTACCACTCCTTGTGCTGCCCCAGCAGCAGAAAAATAGGATAATTACTAATTCCCATTTTATCCTTGAGCTCACGGCAAAGTATCCAGGACTAGGACAAGTGTTTGACTTCACCTACATAATAAGCTTTAAGATCCTGTGTGTGGGGGGTTGGTTGTGTTAATTTGCAGCCAGACTGAGACCCTGGTGATGACCCCAAGGAACTTGGGCAGCTTAACCTGATCAGGCCTCCTGAGGTTCACCTCGTAACAGCACTGCAAGATCTGTTACTTAATCCATTAGGCAGAAGCACATGAACTTAAAGGGCTTTAAAACACTGTTTGCTTCACGCAAATGGGGATGTCACTCAAGGCCACGAGAAATTCTGGGAGTTCCAAAAGTTCTAATGCTTGAAATGGGCACCTGATATAACCACTTTGCATATGAACTTAATTAGAAGTCTACCGATTTACTAATTGTAAAGCAAACAAGCAGAGATTATCATATGATGTTTGGAGAAAAATTAAAACCAAGTTTATCTTCCAAACGTAATGCAAAGCCCAGAACAGTGGAGATGGCAGCTTGACGTGCACAAGATGTGTCAATATTTGCTCTGCACAATTGTTTCTCTGAAGATTAGGGGGGCTGAATCTATGGACGTGGCAGATAATTCGAGTTGAATTACACTCCAGAAGATATATTTTTTGTTAGGAGGAGCTGCAGTAATAGATTCTGATTAGGCATTCAATTAGTAGCCAGTACATGAATTCCAATTACTGAGCCACTATTCAGAGTATATTGTCATTGAAACCTTTCAGACCAGGAGTGAGTGAAATCTTCCAATGGTTTAAGCTGTCCTGAATCGCTTCAATTAATCTGTGGGTTTGTAAAATTGATGTAAGACTGCAAAGGAGATTTCCACCCACGCCCCTCAATTTAATCCCTTTTCCCCCTCAGAGGCAGCTCTATTTCCCTCCTCCACCCTGATCCACTTCTCACAGAAAGATCTTCCAGCAAAGCAGAGATTCTACTACTGAATTTCCCTTTAGCCTGGAAAAATATTAAGCTGTTACCAGAGGAGTTTCATGTAAAATGCAGTAATATTTGCAGGTGTTTGTAAATACTTCTTTTCCTACTAAATATTTTCCCTCTATATAATGTTACCCTGCTATCCCCCAGGTCTCTCTTTAATTCTTTATTTCACCCTAACTATTTTGGTCCCACCTGGTGCAAACAACATTAAAAACTCTTTTTTAAGGGATGGGTTTAAAGCTCTGTTGGACTGTAAAGAGGCAGAAACACGTACCTGAGTGAAAATTTGAAAATCCTCCTCCGAGGCATTTCCTTGATGATTATTCCACTCCCTCTGCTCCCATTGCCTGATATTTAGAAGATCTGCAGATAAGATTGAAGAACCACGTTATCTGTTATTATATGTTGGATATTACTTTAAATAGGCACTCTGTAAATTGAATAAACAACAGGTATTTCCAGGCAGAGACAGGCAGAGCAGCCAGCTGGGAACAGCTCTGGAAGGAGAAGAGCTGTGGTGGCAAGAGAGTGATCCCAGCTGGCTCATCCCATCCATTCCCCAGATCACAAACCAACAGCTCTGGGAGGCACACAGGTATCTCATTAAGAGAATTCAGGATAAAAATAAAAGCAGTGCTATTTGTGTAGTAAACTGAAGTGGTAGCACCTGTAACCACAATAAAAATACTATTGATGGTTTACTCTGCTCAACTGCAATGCAAATCCATGCTGCAACCCATGGAAATTTTGTGTAATATGAAACCAACCCATTTGAATTAATGTAATTTTGAGTGGCAGGAAAAGGAAGGGAGGAGAGATATAAAGAAAATATGGATTTGGTGAACACTATTATAATAAAACACTGAGGGAGCCACAGACAATGAAAAAACTATTCTTATACTACTCATTAAGTAAATACTATGGTTTATCACTTAAAAAACTCCAGGAAATTACAGGCAAGAGTCTTTTTATGACCAAACAACATTCAAATTGCTTCATGCAAATAAGCCCAGTAAAAGCAGCATCATTCAGTGCACATGAATCCAAACTGCTGGATCCAAAGCAGGCTCATCTGGAGTAAAATTAGGTCATTGTCTCCAATAGATGAAGGAATCTACAACGGCCAACACTTTTCAGAACAAATGGCATCCCTTTCAAATTGGCCTCATTAGCCTTTCCTGCAGACAAGCAAAATGCAATTTAGTTTCTTAAAGGGACTTCTCTCAACTGTAAAATTCCTGGGACTTGGCTTATGGAATAATATTTTCTTTCTGAGTTCTGATTAAAAAATATAAACTTAATAATCCATGAGGCTATGAGCAACCTTTGTTTTCAGCACAGAGAGCTTTCCAGTTAGCTGGAACAAGCTTTTGGGTTTAGACACTTCCAGGCCATTAAACTAATTAAATAAACGAGAATTCATTCTTCCAGAATAACCAGTTGCTCCAGGAAGTGATAGTGACAGTTAAGTAAGTGACACACTTCCTTCTGAGGAACTGAAGAGTCCCAGCAAGGGGCTCTGCTGAACGGCACAAACAGAACAAACCATTAAGTGGAGGTTTGAGCAACTCCACAGAAGTCCCGAGTTTGGCCCATTTCTTTAAGAAATTCCCAAATTCCAGGGCCCCATGAACTTCTCTCTGGCCCAGAGTGCAAGTCTACATCGCCCAACACTGACAGAAGTGCTGCCATCCCTCTCCCCACAGCCTGCCGCTGTTTATCCAGGAGTGTTTGTCATTTCAACAGAGTCACCTGAGGATATTTAAAGCAGGGATATGAGAAAGCTCAAGTGATTTAGCTGGATGAGCTTGAATTTAACAGGATTACTTCTTATTTTTATTAGAAAGCTATAATGTGATTCTGCTATCTCTTTTTTTTTTTTTCTTTCCCCAGAAAGGTCATCATGGTAAGAGCAGAATTATCTGCATTCTATAGAATTCCTGCAGCAGTGTTATTGCCCAGACTCACAGCAGTGTGGCATATTTAATGGTCTCACCATCCATCATATATCACTGCCTACCACACACTCAAGCCTCTGGAAGGCTTCAAAAAATTGAGCTGCATTTTTGAGCTCCTTGCAAGTTAAGAGCACACAGAGCTCAGGCAAAGCCTGAAACCAGCCACCACACAGAAAAGTTCTGAAATGCCCGAGACAGGAATGATTGAAAATACAACAGAAATAAAACTGCTGCAATTTTGCCTTGTTACCCCCACGGAGAAGGAGGGAAGGTTTCAAAGCACAACATTACAGTGACCATTAGCAGAGCTGAATTGCTGCAGCGTTGCTTCCTAATGAGAGAGCACCAGGCAGGGGTGTGTACCTAGATTGAAAAAAATTGATTTGATAACACGAATCCACAGGGACAGACAAACGAGTCGTCACAAACTGTGATATATTCAAGCACCCCCTTGACAGTGGAGAAGGAAACTGAAGTTCATGGGTAACTGGCTCCACCTGAGAGAGGGATCAGTGACTTTTACATGAAAATAGCCATTGCTTTTCTGAGTAACCCAAGGAAATAGTGGTTTAGCTCTATGCAGGAGACAGAAAAATAATAAAATGGGTTTTTTTTCACATGGAAACACACGATTCTGAATATCAGAGCACCTTTCTATGGGTGAGAGGGAGGAGTTGGTGACACCGTCAGGTTAATGTCATTTAACCTCTTAAAACACCCCTTTTGTATCCTGCCCTTCCCATCAGGCATCCTGAGTGTTGCTCCACTTAAGTGCAACTTTTTGTAATTGTGGTTGTTCGTAAGACAACCAGACAGGAAAAAAAAAAAAAAAAATATATATATATATATGTATATATATATAAAATCCTGGTCTTCTGGTGACTTGGTGACTTAGTTTTTAGGGCTGTCACCTTAGGAATTTGCAGGAAGGGGCACGCTGAAAAAGATCGCTGTTTTATAAACGAGATTCCCCCAAATACCACCACAAATCCAACCCAAAGCTAGAACACAGCTTCCCTTTCTGGTTCTGAGCAACCAAAGGAGACATTTGAGCCTGACTTTTGGAAGGCTTGAGCTTCCCAAAGAAGGTTCAGGCCCTTGTCAGCTCCTTGGAGCCAGGGGAGAACAGCTACACTTGGTCTTTTCATGCCTGATTGGTGCAGCAGCAACTTCATTTGTCTGATTCTATAATTAAGAAGAGACTTAGACTTGTCAGCAAGAACACAGCCAGTTTGTTCTGAGGTTAAGCTCCACGACAAGGAAGATAGCAATCTTCAGGCTTTTGAGCATAATGCGTTAATATAATTATTAATGCCCCGGCAGATTTTTTTCCCTCAATTTTCTTTTCCCCTGATTTTTCTCCTCTTTCATTTTTTTTTTACTAGCAAGGCAACACTGCATTAGAAACAGCTCTTATCATTTTAATAGTCTTTAAATGAGGCTGGCAAAGCCTTAAATAAAGAAATATTTTGTTGGAGAAAATAAAGAAAATAGAGAAACTGTTTGTAAAACATAACTCTTGTGCCCAAAGGGACATATCATTTTCATATTTTAAATCTGAATGCATTTCAGTTATTTTGTGTTTTTGCAGCAATCAGTTCACATTATGAGAATAGGGTAGTATAATTATGGAAATTAAGTACAGATTTCAGTTGAATGAACTCATCAGATGGAATTACAGCCTTTCTAGATTGGTCGTCTGGCTTTATGTCAGATGATTTGCATAAAACATTTAGCTTAATGAGAAGTAAACAACAAGACTGCAGAATGTATTAACCCAAGGGGGTCTGAGCCAACATGTAAGAAATATGAAGGTTGTAGGTTTTTTTTAAATTTTATTATTATTTTAAAGACAAAAAGAAAGCCTTGAGAGCAGAATAGGAACATAAAGGTAATTCTGGTTTGGATCATAATTCTTCATGAGTGGTACTTTTCACCACCTACAGTCATACACTCTGAAGTAATTTTTCAGGTTTATTTACTTTCAGTTGCCTGTAAGCAAAATCTGACATAATCTAGTTACCCTGTCAGATAGTGTTCATGGCTGCAAACATGTCTTTGTGTTCAGTAGTTGAATTTTCTTCTGGTCAGTGATCTGGAACTTGCTCAAATTACTTTCTGGGATATGTAGTCATTTATCCATAATCTCTGGAGGGTCTAATTTTCATTGGGAAGTACAGAACAGAACTGCACTTTTGCATCTTTAATCACTAAACCCAGCAATGCTACCATCCTAAAAGCATATTGATAGTGAGCCTACCCAATGCACAGAATATTAAAGGGCTCTTCCTTGCTGTTCCCATGGCAGCATCTCCTTCTGGGTGGGGATTCTCCAGGAGGCCTAACAAAAGGGTGTGAGGGGTGATTTGAAATCTCTGTTCCCATTAGGGTTTTCAGGCTTTGCCCCTGGGCTGCCTCCCAGCCTGGTAGAGATGTGCATTCCCAGAATGTGATTAATTCAGCACTTCATCCCACTGCAGATTCCCTCTAGATGCCACAGTCTGAGTGTGGCCATTTACCACAATCCAGAGTCGCTCTTGACTCTTGTTCTGTGTCACAGCACTGTGGGCTCTGGAGTGGAGAGGCTGAGGAAGGGACCAGAGTTCCTTCCCTGACATTTTAGACTCCCAGGACTTAATTAAGATTTCATCACTGCACCCCCAATGTGAGCAGGAGCAGGGACAGATGGTCACAAGGGGCCAGGTTGGTGCCTCTCCAGACATAACCACTCGTGAGCTGCAAATCCCAGCACGGCCAGGGGATGCAATTCCCTCTGATCACCTGGCCAGGCCTGGAGAGCCTCTCCAAGCTCCAGTCCCAATGATTGCAAAGAAGGCGCTTGATTACTCCAAAGAAAGGTCCCCAGTGAAGGCTTAGCATTTGCCATCCTCACACAGGGAAGAACAAAAGTCTGCAAACACAAATCAGTCCCTGGGGCTCTACTTTTCATTGAACCCACACCTGAGCTTTTCAGGGAACGGCCCAGGTTAACCAGCAAAGTGGTAGTTCAATTCCAAGGCAAATATATTGATTATCACAGCTCTGATTTAAAGGCATGAAATAAACTGCAGTGCTTAGACAGGCTCCCGATGGTGCAAAGTTTAAATTTTTTTGTATTCTAAAAGAAATAAAATTCACCATATGAGACTGAGTAGAAGGGGATCAATAATTCTTCAGGCTTCTCTTACCTTTGCCTAGGAAGCATCAGTACTGGGAGAGATTGCCTTTTCCCAGTCCGTGCTTGCTGGTGACAACATCCAGAGAGGAGAGTCACCAGCTCAGGAGCTTGAGGAACAGCGTGCCACATGTCGTGCTTACATTTCAAAATAAAAAGTCATACAGCAGTGGGGAATGGAAAACAACACTCTGCTTTTGCTGCCTCATGTGTTCTTTCTACTGCTGAGCTCTTCTTATGAAAAATTGGCCCAGGCTGAAAGAAGCAGAGCAGGAGATGAGGAGGAAATGGTGGTGTGGAAAACTACTGACCCTTGTGTCTGGTTGAATATAGAAGCAGCAGAGGCAGGGGGTTCCTTAAAAGAGTCTGTCTGAATCAATGAGCTTATGGCTGGCTGCTTTTAGGGAAACAAAGTGAAATGAGGAATCTTCAGCATGCTGGATGGATGTGCAGATGTGACAGGAAGAGATGAGCTATAGCAAATTAAAGACTTGCGGCTCAGTGGCCACACAGCCAGCGTGAGGAGAAGGGGATCGCTGCTCAGTTCAGAAACATTTTATACAAAAAAGCATTTGGGGCCTGGCCTGCAGCAATTCAGAGCAGTGGGAATTGTCCCTGCTCCATAGCTGGCTTGCTGCTCCAGTTGAAATCAGACCAGGTGCCACGAGCACCTTGGAGACTTTCTCACCCTTCTGGCTGGTCTGGTGGGCATCACTCAGAAACAAATCCCTGTCACACTTGCAGAGGTCTCTTTAGGGAACACTAAAGAACTCCTTAACTGTTATTTTTGAGCAATGGGCCCAGTTTTGCCCTTGGGTAGCTCTGACATTCTGGGCCACCCATCTGCCTCAGACACTCCAGAACGGTCCTGCTCACAGTGAGCCATTGCCACCATCTCTCCCAAGAGGAATGATTCCCCTACAAAGTCTCAAAACACTTTGGGATAGTTGGCACGGAGGAGGCTAGAGACTCTGAGGCTGATGTATTTTAGATGTGAAGAAAATACCATCAGTCCTTGCTCTGATACCAGAGAGGTAGAAAATGAGGTGCATTTCATAGAGCTCGAGTGACTCAGCAGCAAAGCTGCACCTCTCTCCATTTCTAATTGAACTGAAGGATTGTTTCTTTCTCTCTGCCTCAGTTTATGCTCTGCTATAACCCTGTACGAGGCCCTCAGCTCAATCAGCAACTAAACAAAGTGATTCTTCGTGCTTAATGAACACCTTCCACCCATTGAGCACAAAATCCTCTCCAAAGGTAAATGAACACTCAAGACATGGAGAAAAACTACATCCAATTATAGAAGATCATGAAATGGAGCTGAATCAGACTGTAAGTACCTAAGCACAAAGTACACTCCTGCTCCCTCCCGCTGTCCTTTAGGACCATCCTTCACACAGGTAATGCAGCTTTTACTCAAAATTTCACTGAGTACCTGAAAATTCTATTTCATAGCATATGGTGCAGAATCATCTTCTTTTTGAGAGGAATGCATTTCTTGCTCCTCGTTCAGGCTGAACAATTTACACACAGTTACAAACACAGCATTCAGCACAATTTTTAACTTGGTGCAGCCTGGTCCCAGGGTAGTCTCTGCCTCTCAGAGAGTGATGATACTGCTCATCCCTTGATTGGTGCCATCTTATCCCTGTGGGATACATTATATCCCATCTTCCCAAAATTTTCTAACACCATCCTTACCTATAATTTGGGAAAAATAAAATCCCAAGCCCCTGGCCTAGGAACAGCTCCCACTCACAACTCAGCATGACCAGGTGCAGAAATCAGATGTCCACCAACATTCCCAAGGGCTTTTCTCCAAAGATGTAGTCCAATGACTTTTCCCGGAAAAACAGTATCCTAGGGGCTGGGAAAGGGTCTGAAAGTGTAGATTTCAAAGCAGGAAAGACTGTCACAAAATGAATATGTCCTCTTAAAGCTGGGCCTTGTGCAGAGAGGAATTTAAGATTCAACAAGCCAGGAATGGGAGCAACAGAAAGCACAGCCTGGTGAGTCCAGCATTCAGCTGGAATACTTTGGGGATGTAATTTAAAGATTGTGAACAATGCTCAAGTGGTTAACTGCATGTGGCCCCAAGCCACTTGTCCCATAAATCAGTGTTAGAGCTCCTGATGCCTCTCCCAGTGCCTCATCCATCTGTGTTCCATAGACTCCCATTAGCTACAACTTTTTATCAATTTCACAGCAAATGAAGTAGAGGGTGAGAAAATTCCCTGCTCTCCTTGGAACTCAGAAAGTGCCAAGGAAGCTACAAACTTTCAGAACTGTGGGCAGGAAAACCATAGCAAAACGTGAATCCCCCCACATCATTCCCTCACGGTCTGCTCAGAGTCACCAGGACTTCTTATATCTTTCATCTTTTCCTCATCAGCAGGGATCTGAGAGCTCTCCCTCTCCATTAAAGATCACAGTGCTGACAGACAGAGCTCTGGCATCCTGTTCCTGAGAGGGGGAGACAGCACAGCAGCACGGGAGACACGAGTGCTGTATGCTTGGAGCATTAAGTGATAACTGTGCTGATATTGTGAGGGGCACTTTCATACCACCCCCTCTGCTTGAAGTCTGCACAGTCAATTAATGTCAGGCTTTGAGCTTGTTGTCAGAAATATCTGCTGCTCACTCCAGAACTTCCCCCATGTTTTGGATGATATCTCTGTTGACAAAAACTGCTACACCACTCAGAAAAGCAAACAACACGTCTTGTAATCACAATGTCGTGGTGTTTGATGCCGCCTGAGAGCACAGAAGGAAAACTGTGGCTGGAACCACAAGTGTTGGTTGTGTTTCAACAGCTGTTAAAATGCATGAAAACAATATTTTGGTTTGCACAGACATTGCTGCTCCCACACTCCAAGCAAATAATGGCATTTCTGAGTGACACCTTTGAACCCAAGAGGAGGAGGAAGGAAACCTCCTTTCGCATGTCTCCTCCTCAGCACTTCCATCCCCTGGGTGCTGTGAGTGCAGAGCACCTCGGGCACAGGGGTGCTCTGCCTCACAGCTCTGCATCACAGAGTAAGCCCATCCTCCCCAAACATTCCCACATCCCTGTGGGAAGTGATGGGCACTGTTTTAACCGTTGACATCTGAGGAACTTGCCAATAATTGAAATCGTGCTGAATTTTTAATTCTCTCCTTATATAAATCCTTTCTGTCCACACGTTTTTCTGTTTTTTTCTATTTATTTAGGGGTGTGAGGTGTGCTAAAATCACACCCACTTGAGCAGAGTGTGTGGGGTGGGCGTGTTGAGGTTTCTAAGCAGCTCGATAAGGTTTGTAAGAATGTTGGAAAAGACCTGTGGATTGCATCTGTGTGTAATTACCAGCTGAGTAATGTAAGCATGCAGTCTGTATTTATTGAATTATGCTCTGAATGTGAATAGTACACTGCTGCTCCTTAATTGTCTGCTCTGAGAGGTGGCTGACAATGGGGCTTTTCATCTCCTCCCACTTCTGCAGGGAGAAATAAATACATTTTCTTTTTTGTTTTGTTTTTTTTTTTTGTTTTGTTTTGTTTAACAGTCTGCTGGCATTTTGTCAGCCAGAGCACACATATTAGGAAATACCATTTCAATACCAGTGTTGTTTAGTAAATTTTAAGGGGTGGGGAGAAAGAAGCAGCAATAAGAGAGAGAAAAGTACTCAAAAGCAGATATTATGAGTAATGCTAGTGTTTCATGAAGTGCCCATGGAGGTCACTGAGACTTAGTGAGAATTTAAAGGAATTTTGCATCAGTTTCTTATTTGCTTTGCTCTGTTGTTTTTCTTTTCCCAAAACAAGTTCCAATATTGTCCCAATGTTAAGGGATGAATCTTCACTGCAATCTCTGGAAATGCACCAGCTTATTTCAGAAGCATATGTTGTCTGTAATATTTCTGCAGAAAGACCAAATTCAAACAAAATCTGGCTGCATAAAGGATCCTCACCTGCTTCACAAAAGAAATTTTGCAGTGATCACACTCATTTATCCATCTCTGCTCACAAACATCACCCACGAGCCTTAAAGCAGCAAAATTTTCCTTCATCTTGTGGTGTACCCTTGGTTCCACTCCATAATAAATGTCCTAAATATAGAGATGTATTTATTACACCTGCAGCCATTCACACTAATTTAAAAGGAACTTCAGCAAAGGGCACCTTAGGACATGGTTTAGAGGTATTGACAATCTCCTGATTTAATGCATTGCCACATCCCACATGTGACTGGAGCAGTTTTATATCTCTGACAAGAGAGGAGACATGCAGCTTAATTGAGTTCAGTTTAGAAGGGCTGTAGAACAAGCCTTGTACAGTGGAAATTCTGTATTTTATGGTAGTGCTGTAACAATTTTTTAACAGTAGCTGGAACTCATTTCCACACTTCTGACTTAACAAAAAAAACTCAGCCAGGGCTCCCAAGTATAATTAAATTGGTATTCATCATTCAGCCATAAAGAGCACCAGAGCACTGTGAAACAAAATCTCTGGCAGGGGGTCTGAGCCCTTCTGTTTCAATTTCCTGAAGGCCAAGACATCTGAAAGAAGATAAGCAAAGATCCCTGCAGAAATGGGGAATCAGAATGTATTTCTGTGAAGGACTGGACAGGCAGCAGCATAGCAATGCAAGTGCTGAAGTGTTTACAAATTCTTCCAAGGGATGCTGCACAGTTTGGGAGATGGGGACTCTGCATGCAAATGGAGGAACTCCTTTTCTTTTTTTTTTTTTGGAGGAGCTGATCCAAATCCTGCTGAGATTTGTGCAAAGAGCTGTAGTTCTGTCTACATGGATTTGATCCTGTCCCATGTGACCCATCCCACCTGTGCCATCCAGGCCACAACAGTCATATCATAAATGGGAAAGTTTGAGTCACAGGTGTCTCTGGGGGTCAGCAGCACAGCAGTCATTTCCCACACACATTTAAATCACTGAAATAACCACAGAACTGGTCTTCCAAAAGAACTGTTCCGAGTAACTAAACTCTGCGAGCCTCAGAGCCCAGAAATGGGTACAGCTGATGAGGGGGTTGATTGTTTTCACAATCACTGTCATCCCTAATAGAAGAAACAAATAAAACAACAACAACAAAACCCAGTGAAACTTGGAGTGGAACTCCCTCACTTGCAGGCAAGAGCTCCTGCTTAGTGGCTCTGCTTTGGTGCAGTTTCTTGAGCCCTGTCTCTGAATTTCAGCACTTTTGAAAGCAGTGCTGATAAATGCCCTGTGCAGCATTGTTGGTCCACATTCTGCATTAGCACAGCACAAGTTTTAGTCACTGATGCAAATGTCTGATGTGGTGCTTTATGGCATATTAGTGAAGTATTGATTGCTGCTGGAGGCTTGTGTTTCTGCATTCTGAGCTAATGAAATTCCTACCAAGGACCAAAATTGGACAGTGATGTCAACAGGCATGCTCAGAATCGTGGCTTGCTTTGCTATGGCTCAGTCCCCACAATTATTTTAAGTGGTTTTATGGGAATAAAAGCAGTAAGCCAGCGGAACTGCCCTCAAATGGCCAATGAAAACAATCCAGACATTCTGTTTGAAATGCTCACTTCACAGCACAAGCAGCAGGCACCTCTCCCAAATCTTTTGTGTTGTCAGAGTGTGTTGGCTCACAGTGAAGGCAGGAAGAGGGGCTCCTGAGACACAGAAAAGTCATCTGCTATGCAGCATGTGGCATCCCAAAGCCACCTGTGTGATGGGAGATAATACAGAGTGTTCATGTGTCAGAATGGATCCTTGGTGGGATTTTCTGGAGCTATATCTAAATAAATTCCTTCTGCCAAGTGCATTTGATGGGGTTTCCAGCCCAATGATAACAGGATTTTTCTGAGTCCCTGTTAATTCCACGGCCTCACTGTGTGTTTTTCTCTTGCCTACCTGTTCTCATTTGCATGGCTGGTGGTGTTTTCTCTCTGGCCTCAGCCAGGCTTTCTTATTTTGCTGGCCCCCTGCTGCTGCACAGCCTCTGCTTCCCAGTTCCCTCACCCCTGAACTGGACCCCACTTCGGGTGGAGGGGATTCTCAGCTGGTGCTGCTTTCTCTCTGTGTTCTCTCTTCAGTCCTGCTCAGAAGCCAACAATAAAACTACAAGAGCCAATACTTTGACATGGCTGCTGAAATGATGGTCACCTTTCTCCAGATTTAGTAACAGTATTAGAAGAGTTATGAGAATAAAACTTCTAAAGTCTCACTTTCAGAGCTGAATTCAGTAACTAACCCTAAGTTTAAAAAAAAAATAATAACAGTAGAAAAAGAGTCCAAGACTTTTAGAGTGAGGTAGAGGGCAGAAATCACAATGTAATTTGAAAATGTTTTGGATCTTGGAGGCAACAAAAGGGAGGCAAGGCAGATTATTCTGGTCCCTGAATATACTGATCAATTAAGCACTAATGAATAAAACTTTGTGTCCTGTCAGCACGGAAACCTCCTGCCCTCACACTCAGAGGAATCCTGACTGATGAATAAAGCAGGCAAAGGAGTGATCACTGTCTTGCTTCCTTTTGTGAATAGGCTGAACACACTGATGAAATTCTACTTTAGATTTGAAATCCTTCCTGTCAAAACTAGCAAATACATTCCCCAAAGAAAGTTTTCATTTCAACAGTGCTGAATCTTTCCCACATGGAAATTCCCACAGGTTGTGCTGACTGGATATAAGGAAGAAGTTTTTTATAGTGAGGGTGGTGAGGCCCTGGCACAGGTTGCTCAGAGAGGTGGTGGACACCCCAGCCCTAGAAAAATTCCAGGTCAGGTTGGCTCTGAGAAGCCTGATCCAGTTGTAGACTTCCAGGCTGATTACAGGGGGTTGGGACATTTAAAAGTCCCTTCCAGCCCAAACCATTCTATTATTCTAAAAAAATGCAGGTAATAAGGCTGTCAGAGACCAGAAGATGGGTGAGGATGGAGGGGATTTGCTGTACCTTGCAAATGAAGCTCTGTATCTTTTCTCAGAAGGAATCCAAGACCTTGTTTAAAGGCCTTTGCATTCAGTAAACAGACCCCAGTGATTTAATGAACTCTGAATCATATTCATTGCTGAAGCAGAAACATTAAAACAGAAACTCTTTCCCTGTTAACGAGGCAGAGCCCGGTGACCAAGCTCAGCCAGGCTGCCCAGAGCAGAGCAAAGGGCAATTTCCAGACAGAGCCATTTGGGCTCTGTGCTGGCCCTATCAACAACCCTGCCAATGGCAATAACACTTTCCATCCAGTGACACCTGTATGCTTGGAACAGGACAGAGAACATCAGCTCGTTTCATTTTGGCTCGCCAGCAGCTGCAGGTGGCAAAGCTGTTTGCTTCTTACAGCCCAGGATGGACTCCAAGTGCAAAGAAAAAGCCTCTGTTATTCCACAGCCCCCTCCTGCAGCTTCCACATACATTCATGTAGGATTTAGCCAGACCCAGATGTAAAGTGAAATATCATCCACAGGGGGGAAAAAAAAAAAGTGAAGTGACTTTACACAATTCTGTAAATATTCTGTAAATACAATCAGAGCCCTGCATTGTGTGGCATAACTACAATTTGTCACAGCACAGTTATCAAAGGCACTGCAGTGAATTTAACAGGGCCATCTTTGCAGGAACTCTCCATGGTGGAAGCAAATGTTGAAAACACAAGATCTGAGTTCTGTTCAGACTCATGTGCAAGCCCTCAAAGGTGAGTTAAAGCCCTTTCTGTGATGGCTGAGTCTGGGTATCAGCTTGTGTCACACTTCCTCTAAAAACAGCTCAGGTGAGGTGTGGGAGTGGGAGGGAACGGGCACAGCTGGATCCTGCTGGGAGCTGGGAATGCTTTGGGGGTTGAAGGATGGGAGGCAGGGGATTTGCAGCACAGCTGAGGATCTGTGGCTCATAAGAATGTGAAGAACAGATAATGAGGCCATGGGCAAAAGGGAAAAAAATTTCTGGAGCCATAGGGAACTGGGTTTCTAACTCAGAAACTCAGGGAATGGACCAAAACCAAGCTTGGAGGTGAGAACCCTTCTACCCGGACACAGTGAAATCCTATTTTCCCTCCATTTTTAAAAAGGAGACAAACTACATTTAAATACATATGAGTTTGAGAAAACAGTAATTTGTGAAGCACATCTAGGTACTCAGAAGAGAAAATTTGCATCCTAGGTGGGAAGAAAAGCCACAAATGAAATCGAATGGTAGGAATAAAAAAAATGACACAACATCCCCATACAGTTATTTCCTACGAACGCTCTCAGCCAATACACAAGATGTGGTTAGTGAAAATCAAAATGGTTTTCTCAGCCCAGGCCATTTCCCTGTGCTTCATCTCCACCAACGTTTTTGCAACCAGAACCAGATATTCCCTTTCGTTTATGATGCACAGAGCAGAATGAGATGGGCAGAATAAGTGCAATGGAAACTCATTTTTGTCAATAAAGAAAGCAACTCAGACCTGCAAGATTTCACCAGGACAGACACAGCTCTACCTGCCAACAATTACCCAGCCTTGCCTCTGGAGCCTCAAAGAACATTTAGTCCCCACTGTAGCGTGCAAGAGGCCTCAAATGGAAGGAAAATACTTTGGAGAGGTCTCTGCAGTGAGGGCTGGGAAAGCGAAGGAGAGCAAAGAGCAGAGATGGAAAACTCAGTGAGTTCCATCATAGCTCTGGTGGGCACAGGGGCAGCTGTAAAGAAAGGCTTGAGGATGCAAAGGGGCAGTGGGAGAAGAGACTTCTTCCTCCTTGACTTTCACATGCCAAGAAATAAGCTCCTTTTTGGCTGTAAACCTGCAAGTCTCTAAAGGATTCCAATTTTTAAACAGGAGGTGTGATTTTTCTCTTTCATTTCTTTCCTATAATGAAGCCAAATTCTCGCAGAAATTTTCCTTTCTTTGGTAGGAAAATAAATCATTTTCTATGAAAGCTGCCATGGAATATGAAAAAAAAATGATCCCTATTATTATGTAATCTTAATTAATTATATTTTTAAATTGCTTTTCTTCTGCCTTCCTTACAAAACGCAGAACTCCATCTTTTATCTTGTTATATCTAAATTAGCAGCCTCCCCAAGCAGGTGTTGCACTTGGAAGACAACATGTTGTAAGCAATTAGAGAATTGTATGTAAATACACAACTTGTCTGAGGAAAAGAAAGCTCTTTGGTGTGATTAAGTATCATTTAAAAAATTTTGTGCTAAAGAAAAGTAAACAACTCCCCAAGTGGGTAATGTGGGATTGGAAAACGTGGTTCCCTGGAGGATCAGCCCAAAGAGCACAGAGTGTGAAAGGTCTGAGTGTGCTGCCTCATTTTGCAATCTTTGCTCCCAAGAGACTTTGCTCTTGGAGGGATTGATGATTAAAAATGTGATTTCTTCTCCACTAGCAGCTCCTCAATAAAAGAATGGATTTGTGGCACAAATCTTGGATGCTCTCACTGGCTCGGGATGGGAAGCACGAGCAGACAGGGAATGCTCTGATAAAAGGCCACAGATGTGAAATCAGAGCCCATGTGGAGATACTTTTCCTGGAGACTTTACCTGGAGTTTTGTCATCAACTCCACCCCGAAGGGGAGGAGAGCCAAACCTGGTACAGAGCTGCAAGCACTCAACCCCCACCCATGGATCCTTAGCTTGGCTTATAAACCATGGGAAACTCTGCAGGCAATCTGTGAAGGACCCTGGAAAACTCCTGCACTCCACAGAACTCCTATGAGAATGTGGCTGGAATTATCCTTATTTTACTACAGGATAAACCCTTGTGAAAGATAAAAAATGAACAAGCATTCTCTCTGCCCAGTTTTGGGTGTCCACTGCTTTCCAAATGAAAGAAAACGCCCACTCTGATGCCCCTCTCCTGTCAAATGGACACATTTAACAGGAAGGCAATGAAAAGGAGTGATTTTTATTCCTATTTCTGCCACTCAGTATTGTAACATCACAGGCTCTGTGGAGACTTGTCACTTTAATTAGACCCTTAAGGCCCTGAGTGGCTGAAATCACTTCTCAAAAATCCCACACCAATAAGTAGCAAAGGCAGAATTCCTTTTGCTTTCCACCCCAGTGTGTACTGGCACTGTCTGTTAAGCACACTGGGGTACTTGTAGAAATTTTCTTGATAGCAAAATGAGAAACTTCCACCAGGGCTGACATTTCCCTCTCCCTCAAGTCAGAGATCTGCAAAACCCAGTGACCACAGCATAACCCCAATAAAGAGCGACCACAGCATGACCAGAACCACAGCAGCAGAAAGCAGCTGGGCATTAAAACACCCCTGACCCAACCAGTACTGCTTGGGACAGGAGAAAATTCTCCAAATTGGTTCCTTTTATTTTCGGGGTGTATGAAATAAATCACTTTTCCCTTCTGCTTATCTGTCTTAGGTACTGATTGCCTCTCTCACCGCACAAGGAAGGGATGAAGTCCAAAGGACTGAAGTGGAAAAGCATGAGAAATAATCTTAGATTCATTATAAATATGACATTTAAGGACTCCATGTTAAATGCTTGGGTTTTCTCCATACAGTCTACGAGACAGAGTGAATTAGGGTTGTTGTATAGGACTGCAGCTGAAGTACCTTTAGTGTCTGACCTCCCTCAGCTGAGTTTAACTGGGTCTAAATCTCTAATCTGCTGCACTTTTCAAACACACGCTGATCACAGAGGAGCTGTTCTGCAGAGATATTCCCTGACCCCTCCACTGACAGGAGCTGCACTTCTCTGCTGAGGGCACAAATCAACCCATCAGCATTTCTTTGGCCACCTCACAAGGAATGCTGCAGCAATTCAGGAGCACATGGACAAACCTGTGAGAGTTCACACCTCCTGCTCCCACCGAGCAGCACCTCGGGCTGGTTCTTGCACCTCAGGAAGGGGACACAGGGATGTCACCTCAGCCCTTCCCCTGCCAGCAAACAGGCTCTGGGAGCTGGGTCAGATCCGTGGATGGCAGGAAGAGGGGGACATGCCAGCCTAAAGAAGTGGCAACCCTGCACCATGGCTGAAAAAAAATATACTCTCTGCTTTTGGAGCCTTGATTTTGCCTTGCCTTCACTGTTGCACATGATGAATAGCACACAGCAAATTAATATTTAAGAATTCATCACCAAGAGGTGATTACTCAGCTAGAGCAGATTCACGTTATTGATGCTTGGCTCCCTAAGTGGGTTGGTTTTTTTTTTTTGGTTGGGTTTTTTTTTTTGGAGTGCCTATAAACTAAATTAAGACATGTAAAACGTTGTAGTCTTACACATCATTAGTTTTCCTGATCCGCATATTTTAGCAATTGTTTATGTTGTGTAGCATGGAGAGGCATTTCTTGCAAGTTATTTCTGAGAAAAGCTGGGTAGTTTGGCCACTTGTGTGTAGTCAGGGGTTTAAAATCAGAATGATCAAAGAGCCCCAAAAATATCAGGGGCCAAAGTGGAGAAACAGTGTCACAAAATGACACTCAGGAATCTAGAATTTAAAAATACATCGGATACAAATGGAGAAATCCATGAAGAACCAGCATGGCACAGGAGATGTGAGCAATTTCTGGAGAACACCACTGACACTGGAAAAATATTCGGATTTCCCTGCACATACCAGTCTGTGTTGAACCAAAACCACACAGACACTGGTCATAGTCAGTTGAATGAGAGAATTAGGAGCCTGAGGGCCTGATGTGGAGTGGTCTTGGGTCAGAGCCAGGTAGAGCTGGAATCACATTTGGATCGGTGCCACAGGGCAAGAGGACTACACAAAAATAATTATACCAACAATATTTTTCACTGTTAAGCAACAAAGGCATGATTTTCAGTGTGTAATGCCTATTCACTTGTAATTGATCCAAACGGGACCTCATTCTTCATGAAAAGGGCTTGGAAAAGGGCCTGACAAATTGTCAGCTTTGTGCTGTACCTACATATGTTCCACAGCATACAGGGGTATAATCTTGAATTAATGCATTTTATAACTCAAGCAAAACTCATCTGGTTCTGTGGTGTAGAACTGAATGGCTGCACTTGGCAGGCTTTTGTAGAGCATTTAAGACCTCTCTTTATAGACAAAATAACAAGACTCATCAATCCCATATTGTGCTCTTTGCAAAAAAAAAAACCCCAAAACTGAAACAACAAAAATTCTGAATCTAGGAATAGCATTTGTGAAGTATCCTTGTGTTACACTGGAGGTTTAATTGGCTGTGTTAAATCCTATCTGGATAGACATGCAGCCAATAATTCAGCAGGGCTGAATCAGCTGTTGGTCCCCACTCAGCCCAGGGCTGGGTTATTCTGTGCCCTGGGGTTCCGCCGTGGAAGTTTCTGCTGGCATTTCGCACCTGATGATCAGAGGGAAAAGCAGTAATCATAAAAAAAGAAAAAGACACCTCAGCGTGACACCAGTGCCCGAACGAAAAAGCAAAGCTCCGAGCATCTGTTTGGAGTTTAAGGGTTTGATGGAGACCAAGCGAGGCTCTGGAATACCACGGAGCCATCTGCTGGGAAGCGCCGCTCTGTGCTCTTGCCTCCTCCTGCTGCTCGCAGCTCCCAAAGTTAACCCCTCCTCATCTACCTCCACCTCCCCTCGCTGTCCCTCTTGCTGCTGCGGGGACAGGTGAATTCTGAACCGCTGCTGGTCCTTCCCACCTTTCTAGTCCAGGGAAAAGGGAGAAATCGCCGTGTCCCAGCTGGACGCGCAGAGGAAGGAGATGCTCTGAACACGGCTGTGCTTTGTGAGCAGGGAGGTGGCTCAGGTGTGTGTCCTGCTGCTGGCCACACTCCAGCGAGGTTTGAGGAGAAGAAGTCAGAGCAGCTGAAATTTGCTGTGCTGCGAGGCTGACACTTGTTTCTGCAGGGAACTGGAAAAGTTGATCTTGCTTTTACAACGCACTAAAATGTCTTTCATGATGGTTTGATTCAGCAGCGCTGGGAATCATTCCTCCTGCTTTGTTGGGAAAAATATTGAGTAATCTCAGGTGCTACTGAGGTGGCAGGGGTTTTTTTAATTCTTCCTTTTTGCTACGTTTTTTTTCTGGTTTTCTCCTCCTTTTTCTTTTTGAAAGCTGTTTGTCTACCCAGGCAAATGCTTTATCCACCCAGCACATGCTACTTTTCCGCAGAAACTCTTCCATTTCCTGTAGTCATTTGAAATGAGGCCTTAGATTAAAAGAATCATGATCAGCCACCATTTTAAACATAGCCAGAGCTGCATTTGCATCTGTCTTAATCAAGACACTTGCTAAGTGAAAGAGCCCTCCTAAAACAAAGCTGATTGCTTTTCACGCCCTGCAAAACGACTTGGATAGACAACAGCTGAGCAAATACTCTCTAATCCGCTTTGATATTAATTTCAAATCTATATTTGAGTTTACCATTGCACTGGAGTTTCCACACCACAGGACTTCATCCTTGGGAGAGGAGTTGCTGAAGAGTTCAACCGGTGCCGCAGGGAATCAGTGTAAACACACAATTCCTAATGGTGCAGAAGGACTCTGTGCTCCAGATAACTCAGGGGAAAGAGCAAAACTCGCACTTAAACATCACCAGTTCCACAGAGCTCATAAAATTTTAATTTTATTAAATATGATGTAAAATTTATGTATGTGTAAACAGAAAATATATTAACCTTTATCTTCAGTGCTCAGTGCTATTATTTTTCAAGAATTTTATGGAACCCAGTGGAAAAAAAGACCTTCTCTGTGCTCGACCTAAACACTCATAGGCTGTGAGGGCAGCTGTGCCAGCATAAGGGCAAAGAACTTCAGGGTTTGGATCAATACAAAAAAGAAAAAATGTGGAAGTTTCTATAGATGCAGCACAAATATTCACTGGGAAGCTGCTGCTTGGAGCCCACATCAATCACAGGAACTTTGTTACAGGGGCCAAACTGGCACAAGCACAGAGACTGAGCTGATAATCCTGCTCTCAGCCCTAATGGCAGGTAAATCAAAATAAGGAAACACTCACTACCAGTGAAAGGTTAATTAGTTGTCCCTATTTTCAAGTGTGCGGTCTTCAGCCTGAAGAGTGTGGGCAGCACTGCCCTGCTGCCCGGTTTGGGCAGGGTTTGCCTCTAAGGGCAGCAGCAAATGGGTTGAAACCAAGGACAACGAGCAGGAAATGTAAATTGCAGGACAAAACAAGGGTTTCTGGTGGGAGCTGGGGCTGTGAGAAGTGGGAGCTGAGCCCTCCTGGGGAGTTTACACAGCTGGGTAGAGCTGACTATCAAATTTAAGGAAACAGCAAGAGTAGATTACTGCCTTTCCTCCCCTCCACTGAAGCAATGTGTCCCCCTGCCTGTTTTTTTCTATCCCAAGCTTGTTCTTCCCACAGATAACACAGTCAGAGCAAAGCTGTCAAACTAAGGAAAAATCGTTTCCACCATTTCATCTTTAAAAAAACCCATCCTTACCTTCACTTCAAGGAAGGCTTTTCTTAGACCCATTTTACAGCCATTAAAAAAGGTATTTTACCTTTTTTTTTTTCCCCTCAAATACTGAAATCCTAATGTATCTCTAATTAACCACAGTTTGTAGGGGTTTTGTGAAGCCATTATGCTGAGCTAGAAGGACACACACTTCATCAAGGCCTGAGCATGCTCTAATTAATAGAGATCACATGCAGCCCATTAATTAACTCAAATTGGTAATCAAACATGCAGAAATGCTGCTTAACTAGCCCCTGGTGTCCCCAAGGGCAATGCATTCCCTGAGGGGTGGTGTCACAGAGCTGCAGGAACACCAGTGGCACCTCCCAGGGCGGGGTGCTGGGGCGTTAATTTGACGGAAGATGCGATAGCAGAGGATGTGTTTGCACGGAATGGATGCGCCTGTGGAAAAAGGATAAATTAAAGATTTCCTAAGCAGCAACCCCTGCCTGCCCATCTCGCTCTGATTATTGGCCACCCCCTCTCATCCTTCCAGCCCACCCCTGGGGCAGGGACCATGCACAGCTCCACACACAGCTGGAGCTGTGGAATGGGCAGCAGGGAATGAGAACCCACAGGCAGAGGGACAGGGCTGCTCACAGCAGCTCTGAGCGGTTCTCCTGCTGGAGTCCCAAAGTCAGGAGTCAGAATGCACCTCATCATCTGTAGGAATGCGGATATTTCTAGCAGTTGTGCTAGCCCACCTCTCCCAGGAACCCAGGACAGGAGGATCATCTTTGGAGATGTTTAATTCTTTCCTCTGGACTCCATGCAGAACCTACATTCCTAAATCAGACCAGTTTTACCTCAAACATGGGAAAATGAAGTGATGTAAATTCCCACCTGAGTAATTAGATGTGACTCAGCAGTGGGGAGCTGGTAATCAACAGGAGCTGTTATCATCTGCATGGGAATCAGGAAAAGAGCCCATTCCACGTTCATATTTAGGTCATCAGCTTCTTTCCACGTCCCTTAGACCTTCTCTGTCCCTTTTGCTGTTTCACCAGCGTTATAATTGGGTGAATAACAGCTTAAAAACCCCCAGTTCCTGTTTTCCAGGATCCCTCACACTCTGATGAAGGTCACAATAAAGACAGAACAAAACAAAAATAACTGAGCTAACGAAAAAAATTACTTCTAAAGCACTTTCCCCTGCTCTGATTCAGCGTACTTAAATTACCAAGTAAATCAAACTCTAATAAAGCATTGTCCTCTGACATGAAATCACCATGCTATAATTCTGCTTCTGATCATTTGTGGTGCTAGGAGACAGTGAGCACTGTCATTACAGGCTGTGATCTCATTCAGCCTCATGGAACTTTTATACCAGAAGTGAGCACTACCTTCATCTATGTGCCTTCCAGTATAATCCAGGTCAAAACGTGTCACTGGGTAACTCCTGCATCCTGAGCATGTTTTGTGGTAGGAGCTGGGGCAGGTTTTAAGAGGATAAAATGAAATAATGAAAACTCTGCTATAGGTCTCTGTGTGAAATTTTAGCATCTGAAGCCTGACTGGGATTTCTGCTGGCTCCAGTTTTCTGCCACAGGTCCCATCCTGCCTTCAGTCCCTGAGTTACTGTGCTCTGGCTCAAAGTCAACACAGGGCAGTTATTTTTCCACTGACCTGCAGGGCCATAACTTCAATTGGAATGAGTCATTATAGGTGAAGCAAAATTAACTGGATCTCATCCTGCCTTGGCTTGTTAAATTAAGGAAATGTCTGCTGTGTCTCATTCAAGCTCTTCCCTCACGTGGGTCTTAATCAAAGCACATCAGAACCTTCCTCCCAACTGGATAATACCATGATTACCTTGAGTTTTCCACATCAGCAACTTGTTCTGAAGCTTTTCAGAAAGGAAGTAGAGGTCGGTTGGCCTTGAGCCACTACCTCAATCCTCTGCCTCAGCAGAATTGGGGGAGAAAAGGGGATGGAAAAGTTCAAGGGTCAAGATAAAGACAGATAAACAGTTTAATAATTGAAACAGTGCAAAGTATGCTGCTACCACTAATTAAATTGTGGTAAAAAGGAGAGGGAGAGAGAGATAAAACCCCACAAAAAAAAGGGATGCCCACTACAGCTGCCCGTAACCCCCTGAGCGATGCCCAGCCTGTCCCAGAGCCAATTCCCCCAGTTCCTGTACTGGGCAGGATGCTC
>NW_024581093.1:2216977-2352035 GCF_017639235.1 Corvus kubaryi | reverse complement strand
CTGTCCCAGAGCCAATTCCCCCAGTTCCTGTACTGGGCAGGATGCTCTGTGGTGTGGGATGTCCCCATGTCCGGTATCCATGTGGCCCAGCTGTCCCAGCCGTGCTCCCTCCTGGCCCCTCCTGCACCTCCTCACTGCAGAGCCACTGGGAAGTCCTTGATTTAGGGTCAGCACCACTCAGCAACAACCAAAACCATCAGTGTGCTGCCCACATGATCCTCACACTGAACTCCAAGCACAGAGGAAAATGAGCTCTATCCCAGCCCAAACCAGGACAGCAAAACTTCACTGGAGTTTCTGTGCCCAACCCATGGCAGAGGGAACTGGAAACTTCCCCTGAGTGCTGATTCCTCCCCTCTGCAAGCTGTCATCCAGGCAGTTTGGGAGCATTTAATATGTGCCACACCGATTTTGCACAGCGATAATTGTTTTTAATCAGAATGTTGTGCAGTGCTAAGTCAAACACATTAGACAAGTCTAAATATATTATGTCAACACGGCTCCTTTACGTGAAGAAGAGGTCCCAGCTCAGGAGCTCCATGGAATATTGGGATTCATTAGGAAGAAATGTTGATTCAGTGGTGTCCTGTCCCAGAAGAACCATTATCCCAGTAATGTTTCTCAGAATGCAGCTACTGGAAGGGCAAGGGAGGAGGCTTAGGGACTGTGGTCCCTCTGTTCCCTGTGTGATGTTGGGTCCATCCTGTCTGATCCCATGTGGGATGGAGCAGGATGGGGGTGAATCTCAGCTCCAGCCCTGACCCTGCTCTCCCTGCCATCTCTTCAGCAGCCAAGGCAAGGGGCATCAGCCCAGCTCTCTGCAGGAATTAAACATCAAGGCAGCTTTTCTAAATTTAACAATGTCACTGGGGGAGAGGGACAGTCTTAAGAGCTGTCCAGGGGTTAATCATGGACTTATATTGCTTTTCAAAGAAAAAAAATCTCCAAGAAACATTTCATACAGGCACTAATGGACATTTCAGACAGACAATAATGGACATTTCACACAGACAATAACAGGCTCTTTGGTCAAAGGTGCTGGGCAATGGGGGCAGCCCCAGAGCAGCAGAAACACTGCAATTGAAAGGGCAACCAAGCTCCCATCACAAACCAGAGCTCACTGCTTATGCATCCCCTGGCACTTGCTTGAGATCAATTTCAATGGGGTATCAGAAGCTCTGGGCACCGTTCAGCATGCAGAAAAGAGCCAGGGGATGATGGAAAGGGGATCTGGCTGAGCAGCCAGGCTCCTGTCTCCGGCCATTCCCTCTCACAACCCGTTCTGTGCTCTCATCAGGTAAAAAGGGGGAAAAAAAGCTTCAGCTGGCAGGGGGAATCAGGAACAAATTGTCCTTAAGCACCACTCTAAGTGAATTAAAGTAACAAACTCACCTTAATGATGCCTTTGGAACAGACAGAGCCTTTCAGTATTTTACTGCTCCTTTAATTCTCCATGGAGGAACAAGCAGCTCCTGCTTTTCCTCAGCTTCATCTTGTTCACTCTTTAGACCACGACTCTCACAATGCTTTATTTTAGCCCTCAGCTCCCACTGCCGTTCAGAGTCCATCACAATCTCTTCATATTAAAGGCACCATTTTTATTCCTAAGTATTTTAAGAGCTTTATAATTTTTCCCTTTACAAAGCCATCCTCCCCCAGCAAAATACACAGTGTATTGTTCAACAAAACAGAGCAAATACAGACATTTCCAGACCATTCCAAATAATGGAAAAGAACAAAGGAAACATGAAAAAACTGTAGTTTAAAAGCAATTTCCAGATCATTTTTTATGCATTCATGAAATAAAAGGTTTTTTAGGCTGGGGAGCCTGAGCCTAATGATATGGGAAAGAAAAAGAGCTATTAGGGTGGAAAATTGTGCAGCTTGGCTCTAGAACAGAATCTTCACCTCTCATTATCACCAATCCACCAGAGCCAGCATCCCAAGGAGCAGGAGCTCTCCCTTCCCACAGAGACCCTGGTGACCCAAGAAGCCAAATGCAGCCACAAATTCTGTGGCATCCTGCACAAAATTCTCTCTTTTTCACAAGCCCACCTCACGTGGCACTGCTGGGCAGTGAAGGACAAGAGTAAAACTGAGCAAAACTTGCAGGCACTGAGAACCTGCCAGGGGCTGCCACACAAAGAAATGACCCACCCCGTTACAGAAATGATCTTCCTTTAAGCCCAAGTGAAATTCTTCTCGCAGAGCAATTTGCAACAAAACCATTCAACAACATTGTGGTTATGGTACGTTTTCATTGAAGTAACTATTTTTTATTTTTTCCAGGAAAAAAACACATTTTTGTCTGTGCTGGGCCTTCCAGATCAGTGAGTTGAAGGAGAACGGGGTTTGCCTGTTCAGCACACCAAGTGAGGCTTCAGCTGGAGCCATTAAGGAACTCACCATCACAATCTCCCCACCCTCTGTTACCTTTTACAGCCTTTTTCTCTCCTGGTTCTGGACACCACCCAAGGTGCACCATGTGTGTAGCACCAGGCTTGTGCTATTTTGAACAGCGAAGTAGAACCACCCACCACCCTGGCTAAAATTCAGATTA
This sequence comes from Corvus kubaryi, assembly GCF_017639235.1. Taxonomy (NCBI): domain Eukaryota; kingdom Metazoa; phylum Chordata; class Aves; order Passeriformes; family Corvidae; genus Corvus; species Corvus kubaryi. The sequence goes on along the minus strand of NW_024581093.1, from coordinate 2,349,475 downwards.
ATTAGGACCCCTCCAGTCTCTGTTTTCTGATGATTAAAGGCTTGAAAGAGCGTGCAGAGATGGCACCTGTCAGTGTGAGTTATCAGAAGACCCCATTATATTGGGGGTTGGCTTGGTTTCCAACTAAAGGAAGCATTCTGTTTCATTCAAGCAGAGCTCAGTACCACCAGCATAGCTCTTCAGTATAAGTTATTACAAAACCACAACCCATTTTGAAAAGGGAAGAGAGCAAAGCCAAATTAAACTGGCAGATCTGGAAATTTAAACTCAGTGGCAGTTCAAGTTATACACTACATTTAGGGGAAGAAAAAAAAAAAAAGAAACCTACCCTAATTCTATTTTAAGGGCTCATTTTCCACAAATGGCTGAGCTGTTTAAGTTAAAGTGAATAAATACCTAATGAGCCATTAAAGTCTATAAGGCTCTGTGGCCTCCAGGCACTGGTACCTGGATTCAGCCAATTATAGTTCCATAAGATAAGATGAAGACATCGGGTTGTTATTGGAATATATAAAGGTTGAAGGCACTGTTAATAAGTCACTACAGGATGTGATAAAATTGTTTAAACTGTTTAAAAACTCTCAGTGTGCTTTGCCAGACACATTTTTACTGCCCCGTTTTCTCCCCCTGTAAAGTCTCATCCTTTCTTTGCACAGCCTTGAGAACCACACAATATTGCATTAACACCAAAAGGTGATTTGTTTCTACATTTCTGTGGTTTTAGCACATACTCTGCAGGTTATGAAATATTAATGGTGGCAATTCCTCAACCATGGCATAGAGAGAATAGGAAGGAAAGAAATTAGGAAATACTGTTAAAAAAAAGCAAAAAAACCCAAAGCAACCATCTGAGAGAAGAGTCATAAATAGTGAAAGTTTTATTTGCCTTTAAGCAATACCAATCTTACAGAAATTATTCTCACACTGTTCTGTATATCTGTCCTTAACATTTTTCCAAGCTGAAGAACTCAGCCTATTCATAATTAGAATTTTCTTGTGCTGAATATATTCATTAATCTTTAATTATTTTCCCACGCACAAGCATATAGGATTTGACTACACAATCCAAACACATAAGGAGAAACATATGAAAAATCACCCTGAACACATGGGCACCAGTCTTGCAAAGATTTGTGGATATGCATCATTTTCATCCCACTGGTTTAAGTTTTCCAGGGGGAACCTCTGTTTGTCTTCTCCCTGCTTCACCCCCAAGCCATGCACCCCTCTTATTCCTCCTCTTTTGAACCCTTCTGTAAGCTCAAGCTTGCCAAAAGCCAGGCCTGCGTAGACTTTTGACTTTCAGACTGATCATAACATTTTGGCACTTCCTCTGAGCCTGCTTCCAGTACCCATCTGTTTTCTCTTGGCTTTACCTGCGAGATTTTGGGGCAGAGTCTGTCTTTTTTACTGTGTGTCTGTGCAGCATTTTGTGCAGCAGCATCCTGATCTCTCTCCAGGGTTTCTTGCTGTTACTCAGTTTAACTCACTGATATTGAAGCAGGGCACCAGGGGGGCTCTCGATGGAACAATTCAGAGCCCAAGGTTAAGCAGATGAATAAATATGTACAGAATCAGAGGCTGCCTGATGGAGGCTGAAACATTTCATTTGCTAAAGGCCTTTTAGCAGGAGAAAATTATCTCCATGCAATTTTCTTTATGACTTGCTCTCCTCTAACTTAAGTATCAGTTATTTTAAAAATTGTGGCTCTGTCCTAAGAGCTGCCCCATAAACCCACAGCCCACAGTATATTTTTACAAGCACATCATAAACCTCACGGACTGACCGAGGTTTCTGACAGGCACACTTCCATCCCCCTGCTTTCTCACATCAGTGTACTGCACGTTAAAAGCACACAACACCCCCAGCACAGCTTTATTTCCAGCAGCACAACTTGCATGAAGATTTGTGTGATGCCCTGGACTAGGGATCCTCTTCCCTACTGCCCCAGCAGAGCTTCAGGCCAGTGCTTCTGAATTATCACCTCTGACTAATTCAGCTTCTCACTGTCACAGTCCTGTTCTGGTTTGGCTCCACCAAGGGGAATAATCTTTCCTCCAAGTTCTAGGGTTGGATCCCCAGTTTGAGTAACCCATGGAAATTCAGGAGACATCAGCAGCAGTGAGGCACACTCCAACAGTTTGGGGCCAGCATGAGGATCCCCACCACAAACATCAAACCACACAACCCCACCTCTGCTGCAGCAGCAAATTCTTTATTTCCCATGCACACGCTCCTGGGCACTCCTGCAAAGGGTGCCCAACTCCACTTTTACTCAAACTTGTAAAATCTGGAATACTGTAGTACAACAGGAATTCCAGGTCCCTGTGGGAATGTTTTACTGTCCTGAGCTGCATCTTGCACAGCAAGAGGTGCCCACTGATGCCATGGGTGGGAATTTAATGAAGCCCTTCAGCCTGTGTCAGCTCCTCGTGGCTGTGCACACAAAAGGCTGGGTGGAAAATCCTGGGCAATACTCATCTGGTAAAATGGGTTCATTGATCTGAACCTCCTGATTTCATACCCAACCCTCTCATTAATGCCCTGGCACAGCCCCTGGCTTCACAGGGGTTTCTTTATGGCACTGCAGTCTTTCCTTTCATGGCAACTCACCAGCTCTGGATTGTTACAGACCTAAAAACAAAAAAAGAAGGGGGAAAGAAGACAAAGTTACACAGCAAAGCAAATAAGGAACATGCCAGTGTGAAAAATATATTCTAAAGTACAGCAGCCCTATCTCAGGCAATAAAGAGAGGCTGAAAGTTGGAGCATTTAGCTACTTTGAAATTACTTTTGCATGAGCCCTGCCTCTTTGTGCGTTAAAGATTGCTCACAGCTGCAAATTAAATATTTTGGGAATTACAGATAATGGAGACCCAGCATCCTAATGGCACTTGGAGGCATGGCTGTGTAATGCAATCTCCTTTTTATTAAGGGAGGTGCTTTCCTTCTCTCTTGATTGTATTCCCAGGTTATTTCTTTGTCTTTTATTTACTGTTCCTGTTGTGCATGAGAAGCACCCTGCTAGCTACAGGCCAGGAACATCAGTTCAAGCCTGCTCTGAACAGCTGGGAGCTTGTTGGCCTAAGACATATTGCTTTAGAAGCCCCAAAGTATATCAAATACCTGTAGGTGACACAGAAAAAAGTGTGTGATGTGTAAATTTTTAAAAGATTATTGCAAATATTTTTGCAATAAACAAATATTACACCTAGGTTGGATGTGAGGGTAAGTTAGTTATTGTTATTATTATTATTATTATTAATCTTATTATTATGATGATTTTTAAAAGGCTCCATTCTTTGCCTACTACGAGTGGAGTAACATAAGTGACATTTAATAACAAAACAGTAAAACACATGTTCAAATTCCCACAAGAAAAGAAAGACAGAGTCTTTTTGATTTGCAGCTATAAGAAGATATTTAGAAATTAAAGAGATTGCAGAGTATAATAGCAATCTCATTTAGTATAAACTACAATTACCACCATCAAAAACGTAATGTGAGAACTATCTGGAGAGACAAACCAAGCTGGCGAGGCAGAGCTTTCCCATCTGGGATGGGAGTTAAAGAAATAAAATATTATCTATACTAAAAACCATGCTGCAGATGAAGACCTCAAATCCTCCTGTTTTACTAAGAATCTGCTTGGATTGAGACACTGGAATATTGTCAGTTTTGGAATGATCCACCGGGGCCTGAACAAGTCATGTAGATGTGGAACGCCAGAGGAAAACCCCTTTGCAGAGTCTCAGTCCCCATCCTCAGCACCCTCCCTACCTCATGGTGCTGCCTCAATTTTAGCTGAACCACGATGGTTTGAGGTTACAAAGCAGCTTTAGTCCCAGGATCCCAGCAGACAGAACCCTTCCCTTTTTGCAAAGCAGCCAAGAGAGATCAAACAGTGTCTGAAAAATCACTCAGCAAATATTAGGCAGGGAGAAGTGAGGAAACAAACCCCCCCCTGCCAAGCTGAGCCTGGAAACAGAGGAGCTCAGCAGTCACCATTCCCATGCTGATGCTCCAAAAACTGCATTTCACTGCTCAATATGGCCATGAAATGGGAGCTCCCCTCTGCTGGATGAAATGCCCAGGCAGTGATTCTGTATTCACAGAGGTTCTGTCAGACTGAACCTTGCAGAACACCACGAGGAAAAGGGTCCTCAATTATTTGCAGCATAATCAGGAAAGCCTGCCCTTAAATCCCTTACCTCTGGTGAGCAAGCAACTGTACATTTTCAAAAACCCAAAGGAGCAGAATAGAAAATGACAACAGATAGATCCTCTTCAGATCTAAAGAGATACTGGAAAGACTATTTAAACCAACATTATCATGTTATTTACTTTTTTTTTTTTTTTGCTTTTAAGAGCTCTGAGAGTGCTCTCAAAGGGTAGTTTGTGTTCCTGCAAACCTGTTTTTTTAACACACATAAAAGATCTGCTCTGTGTTTTGATGTTTGCTGAGCAACAGGTAAGCCTAGGTGCCAGCAGCATGGATGGGTTTGGGTGTCCAGCTGGAGATGAAGGGCACTGAGGGGTGTCCTGTGCCACTGACACAGAGCAAGGATCAATGTCACGCCCCAGTGTCCCTTTACCCCTGGGTGAGGATGGCTGGAGTTACGTGACTGCCTCACACCCTGGGGTTCGCTCTGTCCCCCAACCTGCTGCCCAGGTGGGCACCAATTGTCAGCACAGAGCAGGGCCAGCAAGCCTGACCCAGACAGTGCAGATTTAATATTCCCTAATCTCCGTTTCCCCATCCTTAATTAATGAGACTCCTCACCTGCCAAAATAAATTGGAGCCACAAACCAAAAGGTGAGCACAAGGTTATTATTCATGCCCTGTGCTCTTACAAATGTCTCCTCTTCTGACTAATGAAGAAAACAGGGTCGCAAAGATGTAACTGAGGAAATTCTTCTGTCCTCAGATTTGCTAAATTTGCTCAGATGTGACAAAAGAATCTGGCCAGCCAGGCATTTTCTTCAAATCTTCTTCAAGCAGAACCATCTCACAATGACAGGAGACATCACCATTTAACTCAGCACTCATCAAGTGCAATCCCCTTAGAGCTGGGCAAGGCTTGGCAGCCTTTAAATAGACTGAACATTTCTCCCCTGGGAATTAGATATTACAGAAAGGTAAATTGAGAATACAGGGATAAAGACCAACAAACACTGAATTTCTGTGGCTCATCTGGCCTGATTTTTGGGGACACCAAGAAAACATCTCTCCTCTAGTGCCAGTTTAAGTTGTAGCCTCTGACTGATTTTGCTTTACAATCCAGGGAGGAAGTGGGAGACTTGTGACCTGAATCTTACTTTCCAAATCTAACTACAAAACTGATCTGGCTCCTAAAATGGTTTGGAAGAGCCTTTGAACTTAAAATGTAACAGATAAGCCAAGGAGAAAAATTATCACATTGAAATTAAATATGGCAACAACAAATAAACCAGACAATTTGTTGCACAGTATGGATTCTGAAGGAAAACATTGCATCCATTACTTCTTATCATTGCTCCGGGAAAGAAATTCACAGTGAAGGCAAAAAATGAAGTTAGCAATGATTTTTCACTCATGAACCTTTCTCCAGGGATCAGTTATAAAGGAAAAATATGTTGCCTGGAAGAAGAGAGAGAGCAAGGATTATTTATGTGTATATATTTAGCAGTACACTTGCACCCACACTTACACTGCTACAGGAGAACCACTCAACAGCACATTTATACTTCTTCTAATTTTGTCCAACTAGATGAAAGAACTGCTTAGTCAAGGAGTAGTAAAATATCCACATAAGCTGATTCTCACTTTCATCTGGGGAAAGCTGAACATGAAGGCTTTCTAAATATCAGCTGGTTCACAGGGAGGCAATAACACTAACCCAGATTGTTGTGTCCAAATGTGCATGGGACAGGCTGAGACCTCAAAGGAAAGTGAGCAGACAGGAAAATAGGCTGCCTTAATCAGAACAGAAGTTTTCCAAAGCAGAGGGGCAAGGGAGGGAGTGCAATTAAGGAAAGGTGTTGATTTTAAGAGTGGTTCAGGAATATCAAAGAGTGGGAAGCCGAGAATGACGACAGCGTTTGGGGCGAGAGCAGGCATTAGATCAAAGGTAATATTACATGAAGCAGAGCATCAAACATCTCACCAACCAGGAGGCACTGAAGTGTAAATAACGAGTAAATAGAGGAAAGGAGGCTGGAAACAGGGAAAATGTGAAGTGAGCAGAGCTGTTCAGGGAGAAGGACAGCCACAAACACGGCACAGCCAGCGCAAAAAGACGCTGCTGTTTGATGAGTCTGCACCAGCTGCTCAGTGGGGCACGGAGGGATTGCACTTGTGGGTTTGTAAATTCAACAGGCAGATCAAACCTTGGAACCTTTGGGCCTGTTTGTCTCCTACAAACAGCAACAATAGTGAATCTTTTGCAGAGGCATTGAAAAGAAGCAAAAAATGTGTTCTCTGCCTCTGAAGGGGGTTTAACCAGGCGTGGAACAGCAGCCTTAGTGCTGACCAGTCTGGAAGCCTCCCAGTTTGCCAGCAGCCTGATGCTGCACTGGGGTGATCACTGCCAGTTTATGCCCAGGCTGACACAGCCTGGCTATAATTCATCAGGGTACATCAGTAATTAGGGCAAAGAAATGGGACCACCCCCAGGATTAAGACTCTGCACACACCCACGTAGTTTGTGGCACTGCAGCTGAGACAATGAAGATTCTGAGACATCCCCTGGCAGTGTGGTGAGTCCCACCCAGACCTCTCTCAGGGGTTTGCATGGGAAATATCCCATGTTGAATTATTGATCATGCAAACAAACAGGGATGGAGAGAACTGACACAATTCCAAAGTGAAAACAAAGAGCGGAAAGGCAGGAAATGGTACAGGATAGCAAAGGTGAGGTATGGAAGCATAGACATTACCCTTATTGAAGGATATTCCTGTTATTCCATGACAGAATAACAGCATTACGCCTTCTTGCTCATGGTGCTGCTTTAGTTAAATCCCTTAAGGAGATTAGAAAGAATTACAGACACCACTGGACAAATCAAACCCCTACAAACATGCATGTTTTAGTGCACATAGCTACCACCAAAATGCTGCCATGGTGCAGAAATGAGTGGAGAAGCAGACTTCCTTGGGTTCCTGATGGGAAGCTAGTGAGGAGAACGGAGGTTAGGAATTTTAAGCCTTACTTGTTCCCTTCTGGTGATTTCCATGCTCAGCTGCTCCCCATCCCTTGGGACAGGTTCTAAGATAAACTCCTCTGTTATAGAACAGTAACCCCCAGTCACCCAGAGAGGGATTGCAGAAACCACCTCTGTGCTGCTTTATTTCGTATCTCCACGTGCTGTGATGTGGGTTTTACACTCAGGGAGTTATATCCTACATCCAGGTTAAGCTGCAAAAGTCCCACTGAATCTAAAAAGGTGTTAATTCCTCTAAAGGTTCTGCTGATTTTCACTCTAGAGCTGGTATTTTTACAAACTAAACCTATTATGTTCTTCTGCATGTCTCTATTCATAAGAAACGCTTCAAAATACAACGCAGGTCACTCCTATAATGAGCTGCAACAAACATAAAACCTGAGCATGTATTCATGTCCTCTCCAGCATCTTGGATATATGGATGGGTTTACCATAAAGCATTAAATGTCTTTTTTGTTAGCATTCAAAAGAATGCTTGGTCGGTGCCTCCAGACATTTTTCATTTCCCACTTCAAGCAGGATTCTGTATTTATCAGACCTCCTCATGCTTCTTTAATTGGATTCTTTGCCCATTGGAAATGCACAGCAACATTCTCCTCAGAACAATGCGCCCAGACAGAGCACACCTTGTTTAAAAAAACATAAGTACATTTCTTGTTTGAGCACACAAAAAACAACATTTCAAATTCCTCAAGAAAAACTTCAAGGACACCAGAAGATCCAGGGCAGGCTGGTACTGACCCAGCAGAAGTGAGACCTGTGATAATTTCATTTTAATCCAGTTTTCTCCTGCAATCACCTACTGCTTATTATTCCCTGTCAATAACTTGGTTTGTATTTTGAAATGTTTCTGAGACCTCTTTGCTATACCCTGAAGTTTCTGTACTCTCCAAGAAGCAGCAAAGGCACAAAACACAACTGAGAACACACAAACCACAGCCTCATTATTCCAGGGGGTACCTACATCCCACAAAACCAAAATACAGGCAGTAATTTTCCAGAAGATGACACTGCATTACTGCTACACAGAGAGATTTAGTGAATTTACAGGAGAATTTACTGCCTGGAGTACTGCAGGAAACAATGATTAAAGAGTAGCAAAGCATTATTTCTCAGTGCACAGCAAAAATCTACACATCTGAGAGAATTTTAAGGGCTACCATAGACTGCAAACTCTGTCACGATCTATAGACATCTTCTGGGGGCTTCAGCTAAGGCAGCCTCGGTGAGATTTGGGGTAGAACCAAAGAGTTCTGCAAAGGAAAGGTGAATCTTGGTGTGAATGGAGAGCAAATGGGAATTTCAGGGTGTGGAGGCACCACGAGGAGCACACAGCAGGTCTCAGAACAGCCTCTGATCATGGCACTCAGATTTGCAGCTTGTCAGGGCTCCAAAAATGTTAAAAATGCATTTTCAAAACCTGCACATGGTCAGCAGGCTAAGACAACCCCAGGAGACACGAGAGAGCTTGACAGCTGATATTTTCACACAGTTTAAAAAAAATTAAAATAAAAATAAAATTAACTGAAAATGTAGCTGTTATTCTTTGTAGTCATTCCTCTACTCTTGATTCAGACGTGGGCATTTGCCACACTGCTGATACTCTGATACAGCAGCTTTGCCTACAGAAATTATGGAAGAAGATCTGGATCAGGACTTTAATCTTATTACTGATTATGGCTATTTTCTGATTTACTTGGATTAGTTTCTCTGAAGATTTTCCCCTCAAAAAGCCTTGATGCCTCTCATTGCCAGAGCTCATGCGACCACTCCAGGATGTGCTGGCTGTGTACACACAGACCCTGCTGAGAGAAGGCAAATATCATTTGTCCTTTCTTTTTTCTCCTTAAAAAGGGCAATTCCCTGGAAGTTTACAGTAATAGGCCATAGTTTCATGTGAAGAGCTCAGCTGAGACTGGAAGATGTGTCAGTCACTTGGTTGGCAGCATGTGAGGAAGTGTGAGTTTTTCTTCCTCACCCCAACGAAATTCTGATGGCAAATATCTCTGAAAAGAAACCATTTTGGTTTTGTTGCTGTTGTTTCGGGGTTTGGGGTTTTTTCAAGAGTGCTTGTTAGAATTCTGGCCTTTTGGGAACTGGAATTCACCAAAAACCATTTAAGAATATCTGGCCCCAAAGCTCAACTTCATTTCCAGTGTCCTTGCAGACATGGACCATGTCCTTTGCTCCAAGTGATGCCAGGATTTGATCCAGGGGGTCAGGATTTTCAGAGGACAATATTAAGGGCTTCTTCACCCAAACTCTTCCCATTCCAGGGGTTACCTGAACCTTTCCATCACTCTCACGCTGGAGCTTGGACCTCTCCTGACACATCAGCTATTTCCTCACAATGAACTGGTCTGACTCAAAGAGTTTAAATGTCAGAGAGGTCTTCAGAGCCCTGAAATATGTGTGTGAATATTCCTGGGGAGCCTCAGGGGGAAGGAACTGCTGCAAGTGCTGGGGAATGTGGGTGGATGGCACCTCAAGGAAAGAGAGTGGGCAGGGCAGTAGGGAGTGTGGCATCCAGCTCCCATGGAACCTCATTAAGGTTTAAGGCAGCATTTTTAACCCCAGTGGCAAATGTCATTCTCACCTGACATTCCAGCGTGTCCATTTCAGGTTTTCTGCCCATCTGCATGATCCTGAGAGGATGTGAGAAGCCACACACAAACTGGAATAACACAAATTCATCACTCAGTTAAAAGAAGCGCCTAAAAACCCTTTGAAATTCATATGCAAGCAGTCTCACCAAGGGCAGGACTTCGCTTACTGGATGTACTCTGGCACAGAGCCAGTGGCAGTAGATCAGTGTCAGGGTGGCTCCAAGTGACTGCTCTGGCAGTGATGGAGCACAGGCACTTCCCATTTTTTCATTCCCTTACTCCCATTTACACATGCAAATGATGTGCCTTGCTGTGTCTCTTGTTTTAGCAACCTCAGTTAATTCCCTGTTAACACAGGTTCTTTTTTGCCATGCCCAGTAGACATTTAAGCAGTCTATTTTTTTTTTTTTTCTTTGGAGGGAGTGGAAAGAGAGAGAAACAAGCCCTGATGGGGAGAGATGAAGAATGGCAGAGTAACAAAGCACAGCAATGAATGCCAAAGGACCTTCTCCTTCTATAAAGAACCTGCTCAGGAGTAATGGACTAAAATGCACAGCACAGAGGCATTCAAACAGCAGAGGTGTTTATAAACTCCAGAATGCACTTGTCAGCTAATTCTCCATTGTGCTGCATTTGTGGATGGATCCCTGTAGCTGCTGCAGAACAATGCTCCTTGAACACGCTGTTGTTTGGGACATATTTTCCAGACATATGCCATTCACTGGTGGTTGTTAAATGCTCCATCCATAAACCATTATGTGCTTCTATATTGAGGTTTCTCCGCAACAGGCAGCTGTTTGACAGGGAATAAACTCCTGGGGACAGCAGCAAATCAAATTAAATATATCTCCACAGAGCTATCATAGGGGGCTGCATGGCTTGATAGGCTGCATCAAGAGCAATAAACACACACAGGAAGAGCAAACCAGAGATAAATCAAGATAGTCCAAATGAGCAAACAGGCAGACAAATCACCAGTGCCTCCACGAAAGCCATTAGGAGTTTCAGTGATGATTTCAACAGACCCACTATTTCAGCTGTCTATCTGTGGGCAGGATGGTTTTAATCCTATAAAAGTCAGAGATTATCTAATTAGTGTTCTTTTCTCCCTGACTTTATGAACTTGGTTATGGGGAATTACACTCACTGATATGCCAGTAAATAAATTCACTGAGAAAAAAAAAAAAAAAGAAGTGGAACGTGGTAATAGTTCAGATTTCATTCATTCTCTTTTCTAATATTTATTTTCCTTCTATAAACCTGTAGCCTGGAGTTTAGTATGGGCTAAGGAAAGAAAAGGGCCTGATTGCTTCATGGAACAGAATCAAATATGTATTTGCCTCAAACACATATTTGCCTCGAACACTGGCTTATTCTCATTGAGAATGTTTTTATAAATATGACAACATGAATGTTTCCTTACCTCCTACTTTTATGTATGCATCAAAGCCCATGGAATACAGACTGGTAGAGACACACTCTGCCCCAAGGAGGAAGAGAAACAGCAAATGAGATGCCAACATAGTGAATAAATTCCTCTTAATTAATAAATTTCATCATGTTAACAATGGCCTAAGCGTAGGAGTGAGCACTTCAGGGAAAAAGTGCTCACATATCTTACTTCAATATATTTTATATCAAAAACCTGCTCTTTCAATGCTCCCTTTCTCAGCCACTTGTGTCAGACTGAATAGACTCAAATCCTCAGAATTATTTCCTTCTGGAAAAGAAATGATAAATCTGTGTAGCAGCTAGAAGAGCCTTGTTCTGTTTTAAAAGCTTTCACTCCTACATCATTCATTCTGTTAAGGCTCTCCCTCACCTAGCACTGCACAGGCTCCTGATCCAGCTGGGTAACTGGAGTTTACAGCACCACATTTTATTGGGTTTATGGTTTCTCTGAGTGATCTTATCTAAATCAGATGCATATTAACAAACAGAGAAACTCACCTGTGCTGCTCTGCCTCACAGAACAGTTCCTTCTCATCACATGTAACCTGTGTGTTTCCACCGTGGATCTGCAAAGCATCCCTCCACAGGCTGCTTGGGAAAAGGTGGGAAAGAAGCAGTGGACAGCTGTCCCTAATTAGGCTAGCCTAGTATTATTTTAAAATTTAGTCCATCCAGCTTGAAAGCTCCTGTGCACCTGTGACACCACCGTACCTCGGTTAGTAACAATTTTCAGCAGGGACAAAAACCTTCAGTACTTCTTTGAGAACAAAGTCAGGAGGAACAGGTATCCCTGTGCTCAGCTGTGTGTTACTGCTGCTTCACAAAGATGCTTTACACCTTCTCCCCTCAGTGCTCTGCTGATGAACCTGGGAGATAACCAGGTTCCTGTGAAAGCTGGACAAATCTGTCCTGATTTTAAGCCTCTGAAAGTCTTTGCTTGCACAGGCTCAGGGGAAATGCAATCAGAGTGCCAAATTCTTTGAAGCGGTTAGCTGTCCCCAGCATGCTCCATTGCTTGGCTTGCAGGGTCTGAGCAAGAATTCCCTCTGCAGCTGTGTCCCTGACACCCAGAGCAGGGTAAAGCTCTGGGAACTTCAGCTGGATAGCAGCAAACTGTCTCCTGTGACACCAGTCCTGCTGCTGGTCACCAAGAGAATAAAAGGGGACATGAGGCAGTGGGAGCCAAACCAGAGAAAAGCAGCAAAAGGAGAGTGGTGGTGTAAGATCAGCAATAGGAGCTGAAATTCACAGATCTGATAAAGAATTTTACTGGGGTATAAAGATTGGGATAAGAGAGGCTGAGGAGCAGCCCTACAGGAAGGGATCTGGGGGTGCAGGTCTGAAGGAGGATCAGAGAGTCAGGTGTGTCCTGGGAGCCAGGAGAGCAAATCCCACCCTGGGGTGCACAAACACAGAATAAACAGCTGGGCAAAAATGGGATTATTCATTGCTCAGAGGAGCTGTGGCTGCCCCTGGATCCCTGCAAGTGTCCAAGGCCAGGCTGGAAGGGGCTTGGAGCAGCCTGGGATAGTGGAAGGTGTCCCTGCCCACGGCAGGGGTGGAACAGGTGATTTTTTAAGGTCCCCCTCAACAAAACCCACCACTCTCCAAATGCAGGGAGGCTGGGCCACAAATACAGCAGAGAGCTGCACATTCCGAGTATGGCATCAAAGATCTACGGTGCAAACTGTGTTTCACACACAATCTGAAGTTTGGTAGGGCTCAAAAGATGATTATTCAAAAATCCAATTAAAACTTTATCTTTTGCCTGAAGTCATCCTCTTAACTCTAACATAACTCATTAGGAGAACGTTACTTGCAGTAAAAATATGAAATTTCAAGGCCATCTTGTCAGGAGAATATTCTCTGAAAAAAAACCCCACAACAACATTTGTTTTAAAAATTTAAGCAAACACCCTTTAAATATTTAAATTGCATTTTAAATACTATTCTGGAACATGAAGTCTATCTAAGTGTATTCCTAGATACAGACTGTAGTAACATAATGACTTTTTCCCTATTTGAAGTTCTGGCATCATTTCCTTTTCTTTTGTAATTAAGCAAAAAACAACATGTGTCATTTTAATTCTCAATTTTCCCTTTCTCCACCACTCCCCTCAACACTCCCAAATTCTGACCCTGGTTCAGTAAATAATTCCAGTCTAATTCCCAGTACTTGGGTTAATGAGTTGTCTGGTTTAAAAGTCACATTTAGCAGAGAATTTTGCAAATCTGTTTCACTAAATGAGTTACTTTAATTTTCCTTTGTACTTTTCAGTCTTTAAAAAGAAGAAAGGCCTATTAGTTTAAACAATTTAGTAAAAATTACTTTTTTGCTTGCCATTTCTTAAAAATGGAAACAGCATATCTTTTATTTCCTCACAATCTGACCCAATACTGCCTAATTTATCTCGTTCAGCTACAGCTGCAGGTGCTGCCTTCCAGAGATTATCATTGTTAATTCTGCCCTCAATTAAGAGATGATAAGGAGGATATCGATCGGTATTACACATAGTATAAAAACGCCATACAGCCTTCTGGTTTTCAATACCGAGCTGTTGCAGTGAGCTAACGCATCCTGCAGGCAATTCTGGCATCTCCAGGAATAGCCACACGGAGAAAGGGACGCAGCTCCTCTGTAAAAACCACAGAAATCTGCATTTGCCCGTGTTCACGACAGCCCTGGCAGCAGAGAGATCTCGGGTTTGCTTTTGTCGCCGTGACAAAACAATCAAGGCAGCCCAAATCCCACTTTTTTTTTTTCAGGAAACAAATCTCCCATCGACTTCGACAAGGGCAGCGCTCGAACAAAACCAGCAGATTGCGGCATTTAGCAAACCAGATTAACCGAGGGATTTCTGAGCCTCACTCGGAGCAGCCTGCAGGGACAGCAGCCTCTGGAGCCGATACCAGGCTGCTGATAGCGAGGAGCTGGCTGGAACGCCAGGAGCTGTTCCGGCAGCGCTGAGGGACCCGGGAGAGCCCCAGGAAGCCCAAGCTCTTCCCAGAGGGGCAGCAATGAGGAGGGTGGTGTCGAGCCCAGCGAGTGCCGGCAGCTTCAGCAGGGCTGACGCGAGTGCCCGAGCTGCCCTCCCCTTCCCTGCCCTTCCCTTCCCTGCCCTTCCCTGCAGGGCTTCTCCGGTGGGGAGCGGCTCCCAGGCACTGCCGCAACCCCCACGGGGGAAACCAGGGACTGGGAGACACAGCCCCTCACCGAGCTGTCCTCTGGCTCCCAGCTGCAGTCTCAGAGTGAGGTTTAATAACTTACCCAGCTGTGTCTCAGTCCTGCTACAGATGTATAAGTATACATTAATTTATTAGCTATTAGTGGCAAAAAGTGATTTTTTTTTTTTTTTTTTTATGAACAGTTTTGGGTATCCTCAATAAAACACAAAGCTTAAGACTGACTACAAAATACCTGGAATATAACCGGCTTATGCTATGGTAATTCCCTAACTAGAAGCATTCAGCTTGGAAGTGACACACCAAGGCAATTCAGCTTTCCCCATAACCTGTGGTTGATGCCTTGATGGAAGATTTGTGGCAGCTGCATGTGGAAAACTACCAAGCACCAGACACTCAGCTGGGTAACAGCTGGAACACACCTGAACAGGGTCATGACATCCCTTTGGGTCCATTTATGAGTCCTTTTTTGAAGACAGGTACTCAACAGTGCACATTTACACAACAGCCCAGTGGTTGACACCTCTGCTTGAGAAAGGTTTGGGTTCAAATTTCCTGAAAAATTCAAATGCTTTGGAAGCAGTAAAAAGACCAGACAATAAATGTGATGGCTCATTCCTAATTTTCTACAGAAAACAATGCTAAAGTGTTTTAACTGCTCCTGGCATGCCAAGCATAACCCTGATCCCTCCTTCCCAGGGGAGTTTCCTTAGCAAGAGGCTGAAGAATCACACTGCCCTTACCTTACTCTATCTTTACTACACCTTTGTACCCCTTTCCCCAAGGAGGAATTCCCACAGGAGGCATGTTTTGTAGCTCATGACAGTCAATGACTAAAATAAACTCCAGAGATCTACGTGGAAAGTTTGTCAGCTTCAAGAAGCACTTACTCCTTTCTTTTAGCAGGACTCTCTGATGGCTCAGCACCTGCAAACAAACTGAAAACTGAACATCCCCCAGCCAAGCACTGTTTTGCGTCTCACTGCTCAAGCAGGGCTCCTCTCAGAGCACAGATCCCATTCAACCCCATACAACTGGCACAAAGGGAGGCCCCGCTCCCGTGACAAGAAAAACGGCCTAAGTTGATCATAAACAAGCCTAAGTGACAAAGGAACATAATTTCTATTGATTTGCTTTCAAAGGCAGGATGCAGCTGTGAAACTGAGATGCTTTTCTATGCACCCCCTTCCAGCACAGCAGCTCCCACTGCTCGCTGAGGAGAGAGCCACTGAAAGCAGCCTCCCTTTTCCTTCTCCACACACGGTCACAGAGGGTGTCCTTTCACATTCTGTGCTCCTCAGAAATGGCACTGCAGTGGCACTCACTGAGAGCGACAGAAAGGAACTGGCCTTCTCTCTTCCTCCCTGTTGTGAAGACTCCCTCTGACAGAGTACAATCCTCTCCAGGGATGGTTATTGTCCTGGTACGTAGTGCAGATGGTGAATATTTATTTTTTTTTTTCTCCTCAGCATCTTTCACGCTAAAATCTCTCTTTAGTAGCAAGCTGGAAAATCCAACAGAAAGACAAAAATCAATGGCCAGTGAAAGAAAACTAATAGCACTTAACAACTGAAGGCTTTTATGGGCAGCCTGTCCCACCTTCATCTTCAAATGATCCTTTTGCACTCACATTGGTGCTGTAATTCTGACACAGAACTCACTGCAGGAGTTCTGGCCTCACATTGCTAACTTATCAATATAACAGATGATGTGACCTCAGAAAGCACAACACAACCAATAACCACAACCATAACAACTGTTGCAAAGGAAACAACTCTGCAGGTGCTGCGGTTCTGATGGAGACCAGATGTCACGTAACAAATGTACCCGTCCACAAGAGCTCCAGGAAGAGGCTGCTACAGCTTTGGCTGCAATCTCCTTCTCAGCCCCACATCACAACTCCGGGGAACACCAGCAAATTACACTGGCTGCTAATGCAGGGGTGACTGGGTAATTCAACATCCAGAGACACGTGGCACCTGCACGAGGTGACAGGGACAGACCTGATTGTGACATGCCAAAGCACACGGCTCAGTAGCTGAGAAACCACTCCTGGAACCACAGGGTGCAGGTGTGAATTTGTTTGCCATGCCCAGATCGCAAACAAATTATCCTGATTTGAAGATTGGTAGGAATAAAAAAAAGAGAGAAGCCTGCTTCCCGTGAGCTGAGAGCAGAGCTGTGCTGCTGTGTGAGATCTACAGGCAGAGGTCTGGGAAATAACTGAAGTGTTAACGAAGCATTAGCAGCTTTGCTTTTCCTTCCTCATAAGCTACTATTACTTCATGTCACTGAACCAATTCTCATACAATTGTCTGGGGCTCCAAGTGGAAAAACCTCATTATCCTTCGAGTCCAGCTGTTAAGAATATGGGATTATGTTGTATTTCCATCTGCAATACAGCAGAAGCGTTAGCTCTTTTTGGCCAGGAGGATGCACATTTAATTGCCCTCACAGCTCCTCCTGCTTCAAAATAAAACCATCTTTCAAAACCATTGCAATTTCAGAACTCTTTCACTTGAAGTAAGTGACCTGGTTTCCTCAAACTTGAAGAGCTTAACAGAGAGAGAGTTCTCTTGCTCTATTCCTGCCAGCCAAGAATGCCTTGTACATGTTTATACAGGCAGCTAAATTTCACCTTGAAACCTGAATTCTAAGGCAGTTCAGAAAGATTAGAAAGCCCAACAAGAGAATGGAGCCATCCCCTGACCACTGCTAAAAACAGGAGTGTTCTATAGTAATTTGTGTGGTGAAACTGTTATCAAGCAGGGTCACTAAGTGAAGGAGGTGAGATGCTGAAATCCACAAGCCATGATTTATTGAGAAAGTTTATTTTATTGGTTTATAAATCACACCTACCTCTTTATTAAAAAAGCTCCTTATCAACTTAAAACGTTACCAGAGCCAAAATATAAGATATATATATTTAGAAACTTCTCAACTAATTCCCAAGGAACAGTCTGGCTTGTTCTCCTCTCCTATTTGAACACTTCCTTATTGCTCATTATATTTTAGCAGCCAAAAACCACAAATATAACATAACATCCTGCTGTACTGAGATCCTGATTTTTCAACATGAATGCAAGGCTTTTCCATGGTCCAGCAAAGCAAGGATTCAGTGAGTTTTAGTGTAATTAAAACAGGAAAATACCAGGAAATTTTACATGAGATTTTTCTGAAAGTGCAAAAGACAGATATCATAGAAATAAAACTGTCGATTATGGTTTTGATAATATATTTGACCCAAAATTTACCTTTATTGCAGGTACTTTGGTTCTGAACAATCTATAGCAGCATTATGACAGAGAAGTGCAGCTCCTTTCAAAGACAGCTTATACAATTTATTACCAACAGAATAATGCTGGCTCAGGTATCTTCCATTCAAGTTATCCCTGGGTTGTAACTGGTTTAAGAGGATTTTACTCTCCCTTTAACACAAACCTCCAACCAGAGGTGACTCAATGAGGTTTTGAGTACACGGCCACGTAAGCAAGACCCTGATAACCCAGGTAACTCTGAGTACACTTGTTTTACAAGGTACATTCTGATTTGAGTAAAGACACCGCAGATGCTTACAGCTCTTTACAGCGAGCAACATTCATTGTTAGTGTCCATGGTATGGAATCACAGCTTGCTGTTCTGCTGGAACTGGGACACCAAGGCCAGCACCTGCTCGGAGGCTCGCACCTGCTTGGAGCCCAGGTACAGGGCACTGTTGGAGGCTGTCTCCTCCAGGAAGTACCTGTAGTTGACCATCATGCCACAGGAGGCCCCGATGCCCCGGGGGCTCGTGTCCCCCATCCAGTTTATCCTCCACAGCACCGAGCCGTTCTGCAGGTGGAAATTGGCCACCGGGTTGAGGGCGTAGCCTCGGTGCTTCTCCCCATACAGATACCAGGCACAGAGTCTCATCAGGGGTGGATGCAGCACCTGAGTCAGCTTCTCTGACCTCACCCACTCGTTGGTGTTCAAGAGTTTCTTTAGTGTTTCGGTGGTGGAGTCTCCTGTGATCTCACAGATTTCCTGCCATTCGGATTCTGTAAAAAGTTCATTCCTTCCCTGTTCTTTTGCCTGGGAGGAGAGGAGACCAACGAGCCATTTTGTGAATCCTGGGATAGGTGAAAGTGTGGAAAAAACTTTTATCTGAGGAAGTTCTTTCTGCAGACAAAAAGAGAGGAAAAAAAAACCAAACCATGAGTTTGGTCATGATTGACACAGAGAAGTTTCAGTGAAAGGGCAGCTGGTGGCCTTTGCTTTATGGCAGGTGGAGACCATGGATTCTGAGAAGGAACTGATACACATGGACACAAAAAAAAGGTGAAATATCACCCTGGCAGTAACAGGTTAGTGATGAGAAGGCACTGCGAACACCCAGAAAACTTTAACAGTGACTGAATGACATTCCTCACACACAATCTCTAAAAAAGTACTTATGCAGTGCTTACCACCACTGCGTTCTGCTGTTATCCTTTTATAGGCAGAAATAAACAAATAGAATCACAGGCCATAAAGAAGTGATTCTGAAGGGAATCTTTTCTTAAAATAGACATACAAGCTTTGGAAACCATTTAAATGCTATTTATTTTTCATATATAACTCTCTTTTTTTGTTAAATCAAGGACAGTTTATTATTTCATTCTATTGTAAAATCATGAGGTACTATTTGTAGATTTTTATGGAAAGAAGTATTTCCTGAAGTTTTGAGTGAAGTTCTTTACACAGGCCATCTACCTTCCATGATATTCCCTAAATCAGTAAGAAATACAGTGTGTGAATATTTTTTTTTACTGCAAGTATAACACTTTTTAACCAAGTAGAATTTCTTCTGTACTCCTACTAATTTCTGATTAAACCCTGCTAACTATGAAATCATGTAAAGCAAAACACACAGGAAAACTGTGTATTAGTTTTGGGGCACACCAGTGCGAAGAATAAACTCACTTGGAATTAACACAAAATACATCAGGCAAATCTGCTGGAGGAGTAGGGGGCAAAGGAACAGAGGGAAGAGAGAACTGAGCTGAAAGCACCCCAGTGTTGGTTTAATTACTGCTCCAACAGAAGAAGTGCTAAGAACCAAGACATTCTTCAACATTACAGACACATCTTAATGTCAGCAGAAAATTGTCTTTAAATGACTACAAACGGCACTTTTTCTACCTCGAGGATTACCGAGGTAACCATTAAAAAGCCATCAGGGCTCAGATGGTGCTGCCAGGTTGTGAGAGCTGCAGCTCCTCGCTACTGCTGAGCTCCACACAGCTGCCATCTGCAGTCTGCTCCGGGAGGGTGCAGGGGCCAGGGAATGCTGGCCTGGCACGGCTTCCCCACAGGCTGCAGCCAAGCACCATCTCTAATATCCACAACACATTTTCCCTTCCCACAGGAGCTTCCCAAATACGTCCCTGCTGTCCTGTGCCTTCCAGCACAGTGGCACACAGCCAGCTGTGCAGTTTGGTGACTTACAGCTGGATCACCTGCAGAAAATCACTGGCTGCCCTGAGCTGGAGTTCTCTGACTGTTACACAGACGTGTCAGCCAAAGAATTCTTTTGGGACCAGGAAGGGACAGGAAAAGCAGATCAAGTTACAAAGAAACGCCTCATTTCAGGTCCTTAGAGAACCAGATAAAGAAAACAAAGCAAATTATTTCCTAAGAACACTCATTTCTGTATCTTATTGAACAAAACACCATTTTTATAATCAGAGCTCCCAGGAGATCCTGACTGGGTCATGCTCACAACTGCTACAACTACCACACTCAGATAGTGAAGTTCTAGTGAAGTAGTAGGAACTAGGAAAGTAGAAACTTTTTCAAAGTTTCCGCTGAAGGACACGATGATATTTTATTCTTAAGAGTAATTCCAAAGCTGATGTCTTTTACAAGCTCTGTGAGATCCAACTATGAGGTTTCCTTGAATGTGCATTTCATAAAATAAAAAAGTTCCTTTACAGACATCTCTTACACCTCTTTGCACAATTTCAGGGAATACATTTATGAAACAAAATAGTTTATTAGGGTTGTGTTCTTAGACCATGGCTACAAGAGGCAAAGATACTGAAAGGAAGTTTTAATTAAAAGAATATTTTGTGGAGTAGACAGTTCAGACTCATTAGAAAAGTTTTCCCCTTGCTTTTGAAAAAGAGCAATGACAAAGTAAATTAAAAAAATATATATCTGGAGTGAAAGAAATGGAAAAATGAGAACAGAACAAAGCAATTCCACAGATTTCAAACATCTTTCCTTCCCAATCCCACACTGAATACTTCCTCATGGACATAAGGACTATTTATCCAGAAATAATTCAAAGTAACCTTATAAAATTTGAATACAGAGTCAAACAAACTCAGTAAATCCTCCCTTGGTCACAGTAAATCCTCCCTTGGTCACGTCTCATCCACCTCCTCATTGCTTCATCCACCTCCTCATTTCGTTTCTCAATCAAGCAGCTCATCTAATCAGCACATCTGGAATCCACTTCTCTTTAAAGCAGCAGCATCTTAATTAGTACAGCAGAGGAGGAGGATTGTACTCAGGTGCCCCTCTGCCAGCTACACTTTCCTTGACTCACCACTGCTACCACAGACCCAGGGACCTGCTGGACAAGGAGGAGGGAGAAAGATGGCACAGAAGTGAATTTTTCAAGGCCACCAGAAAAATATTTCAAGGTATTTGATCCTGGGCAAAAAGCTGCTGGCTTCCAGTTTTGCCAGTTGGTAAGAGCAGCATCACTTCCACCTTCCCTCCTCCAGCAGTGCGGAGCTGAGCAGTGCTGGCTCTGCTGCACCTGGACATGGCTGAGCTGCTGAGACACTTGGTTGTCACATAATGTGACCTGCTGCATGTCAGCTCGTGCTGTGGTGGATGAATCTCTGCCCAGAAGGGAGGCCACAGCTCCCTCCTGAAGATTCAATGACCCAGGACCCTCCTGCCTGTCCACACAGTAATGATGGATGAGAACTCAGCAAGGGCCTGGGCTGGGAGGGACCTGCAGATGCACCTCGAGGCACAGAAACACAAACCCATCACTGTAATGAGAAGTGCCCTTCCCATGTCACATCCTCCAGCAGCAGCCAGCTCCCTCAAACAGCCTGCAACTCAAAATGGGGGTGCATTCTTCTGGGTCTTCATTTCTGTTTTGATTTAAAGTTCCTCTTTAACACATAGAGCACAAGAGAGAGGAATACATGGGGTAAAGTTTTCAAATTAATGACCTATCATGAGAAATCTTCCAAGTGCTGCTGGAGAGAGTAAAGATGTTACTGCTGTGCAGTGGGGATGAAAAGAGAAATGGAAAAAAAAGAAGTTTTTAGAGGCTATTTCCTCTAGGCAAGGATTCAAGGAATACAGAATGTGTTCCTTTTTGACCCAAAGGTGGGATTACACTCCTTAAAGGTTTTCCTTTTTTTTATTAACTGTATTACTATTCCTATGAAAGATAGTGCCTTTGAGAACATACTGCTTATGGTCTCTTTCATGATTTCTTCACAGCTATTGAGGGTTAAAAGCTGAGAGGGGAAGAAGGAAGATGGCATTGAAATTTGAGCGGCAGCAATTCTTCTTTCAGGTGAAAGGGAAAAAGCTGTTTAGCACCAAGTCAAGTCTGGAACTCTTCTGCACCATCTCTGCCAAGGAAGCAGTGTTTGAAAATTCTGTTTTGCTCCTGAACAGAGCTAACAAGGTTTGCACACAGGAGCTGAGCTGTGTCCATTGCTTCCATAGGGTAACAATTCCAATCTCATTTCCCAGCTTGCAGAGCCCAAGGGCACCTGTGCACCACCCACGATGACAAAAGTGAGAACGAATTGTTTCTTCCCCCCTCTGTGTAGTAATAACAACCAGTGCAAAGTTCCTAATTAAGCAACTGACATTGATTCCTAGGAATGTTGACTGCTCCTTGTTTATCACCACTTTCAGGAGTGACCCGTTCACCAGGACAGCCCCAAATATTTCACAGGAGGTCAGTAGCTCTTATTCTGTTAAAAACACAAGATGGGAAATTGTGGGGTTTTTTACTTCTTAGGACAGATAAGACATGGGAAAGTGACCCCATTTTGAAGCTACAGTACATACTATCACCTATCTGATAAAAGCTTTATTTAGAAGCTTATCTGAGGCAGCCATTTCTCGTGGAAAAATAAGTAAATGCAGTGGAGTGAGCACATTTATGCTTTGCTAAATTGATGTGCTGGTTTCTAAGGCTATTGGTGGAGACCCATTAATGTTTACTTTCCTCTCAGAAACCCACACACAACATTAAGAAACAGCTGCTAACTTTTGTTCGGGCTAGATTTCTGTGTTTGATTGTTGCTTTTTGTTGTTGTTTTCGTTTTTCTTTCCTTGCAGAAAAGCAGAGATTTCTCCCATTATCCATATCTCATCTGAAACTCTCTTGCACTCTTGAAAGCTGCAGTCCAAGGTCACATTTTTCATCAATGAAATCAAAGCCTGTTTTGGAAATTATGATCTCCCCAGGTCACCTAGATCAAATTAAGGTAGCAATTATCAACAGCCCAAGCAGAAAGCTAAAATCTGCCACCAATTGCTGAGCATTCTATTGAGTCACACAGCAGCTATCAGTTTTCTCCCTCAAATGCCACAGGCTATAAAATTCTAAGCATTTTCTCAAAGGCTTCACCACAGTTATCTGTGTCTGTCATCTGCTGACTGAATTGCCATGATGTACCTTCTGCAGAGCTACAGACTGTTTAGAGTGGCTATAAACACATTGTGAATTATATGGCTGGCTAATGAGAAATCCATCCACCTCCTCGTTCACCAGCACCTATCAGCTTGCTAGAAATGATCTGCCTGCACTCAGTTTGGGGTTTGTTTGGTTTTCTGCAGTTGTCTGAAATAGCTTCAAAATCCAATTCATTTCTGGGAACAACACAAGCTTGGATTTCAGAAATACAAGAGATCATTTCTGTTGCCTGCTCCCTGTTTTATATACATTAATATAAACAAGAGACTGCAAGGAATGCCTACACAGCCTATTCGCAGCTTTGTACAGGGAGAACAGGGATCAAAGTGGTATCAGTGGCCTAATGAATTCATCCCAAAATAATCCCAACAGGATATGCTCAGACGTCAACAGAAGCCTGTACACAAAACCCTTCTGTATTATCTGTGTAGCAAACTTTTGTCAAGAAAGTGCCAAAAAAAGGAATAATCTGCTCCTGAGAGCAGCACCATTTCTCCCAGGATGCCCTTTGTAGGTAACACCAGGTCCGATTCTGATCTCCAGCATATCTCCTCCCCCTTTACCCAGTCATACAGAACAATTCCTGTGGCAAATGCCAAATCTTAACATCCAGGTAAAGATTAAGGATTCCAACTGCAAACTGTGCACGTAGAAAGAGAGGACACTGAGGATCCATTTCTGTGCCTCAATTTTATCCATCCTCTATCTGCTTAAATTAATGAAACCCCAAAGCAGTGGCCATCAATTTGTACACAGGGCCTCAGACTAACAGTGCTCAGCACTGGGGTGCAGCAATCCTCACTAGTTTTCCCAACAATCCGAAGAAAAACTCATTTGCAAGGAATGCTTTCAGGAGGGAATCAGTGCTTTGCACTCTTTGAAGGTGAGGAGTGCTGCCCTACATGGGCTCATGTTGAGCAGAATATGTGACCAGGCAAATTAGCAAACATTTGCTAAAAATTTTCTAAAAAATTAAATTCTATTTTAATTGTGCATTCATGAGATTTTAAGGAGTATGGTACTAACTGAATTCATAGCCATAATTTTTTAGCTTAGATACCTGCTAGATCAAGGTTTCAGTAAAGTTTTTTGAAATCCTGTCAGATGAAGGCTTCAGTGCAGAGGGGTTCTCAGCACACTCCTAACTTTGTGCATGTCTTTTCCTGATCTAATGATACACATTCATGACAGGTCCAATTTGGAGTTTTCCTCATGAAGAATGACAGCTGGGATGTCAGTTTGGAGGTTACAGTGGCACTTACAGGTAGAAGTGTCAGAGCAGGTTACGCTAAGGTAAAAGTCAGGTAAAGGATTTTTACTGGAGGATAAAAGAAGTGTTAGGAGTTTGCAGCACCTTAAGAAAACATAAATCAAATAGAATTCTGCAGATCAAACAGACGTCCACAAAAGTTAACTCAAATGGCAAGTTATAAAAGTGTCTTAATCATCAATTTAAATAAAATGAAAACCAAAATCCTCAACCCTTTCAAATGCTCTCCTCTTCCCAAGGCATTTTATTATAAGTTAAATTAAAGACAGTCTCAACTTCTGGAACACTTGGTGATTTAGCAGCACTTGAAAAAAAGATTTGTTTATTGCAAAGCCTTGCAAAGGTGATATAAAAAATCCTCCTCCTATCAGAGACCTCACCCATCTATTTTTACAAAGGCTGCTGGACGCTGGCTTAATGAGAGGTAATTTTTGACCCAGGACTTTTTTTGCTGAGGCTGTATTGTTTCAGCTGCTGTCACCAAGTCCACTCAGCACTCCTGCTGCACCATTTGTCCCTTCTGCTCCAAAGAATTATGTCCAACCTGAATAGAGACAACCTTGTAAAGTCCTCTGCTTACACCTGACCAGAGAGAAAGAGAGCACATGTGAGCAATTAATCCACAGAAAAAGGACTTCCAGAATTTTGGGAGCCAGGCAACACAGGCTGCCAAGAGTATTACTCATTGCATGCCTCTGCCCTGAACAATCCCGACTTTGTAGAAATTCCGCAGTGGAAGTGTTTTGAAGCTGAAATACAGAGGGCTTCTCTCTGAGGGGTGAAGCCCAGTGAGATGGGAGGCACAGCGTTTGCAGCTGAAGCTGAATGAGGAGGCCTTGTAGAAGTGCATCAAACAATTCTGGGAACAACAGGACAGTGATTTAGGGTCACTTCACGGACATAAAATATGCAATAGGAGATGGTTCTTGCACCATTCAAGACAACAAATTCGAGGACAGTACTTTGGAATGAAGGTGGAGGAAGCATGAAGGAGTGGGAGGAACAGGAAAGAGAAAAATACTAACATCAAAGAGTGAAGAAAAAACTATTAGACAGCCACATCCACAATGGATAAATATTCCTGGATTATCCTTTCTATTTTCTTTAGCCCTACAGCGGTTCCACTCCAAACAGGAAGGGTGTAGAGGCAATGCATGGAGTTGTTAGACCTTTAGATCCAGACTACACATTAACACCTCAGTCCATGTCCAATTCCCACATTAGAATTTCCTACCGGAGCGTTTTTCACAACACCTTTAAGCAATGTAGGAAATATGAGTAGGGATGAAGGTCTCCACCTTAGGCATTGCATGGAAAGCACTCAAGTTTTCAATATTAAAGAAGTTCTTTAAGATTGAGGCATTAATTTTATGATTAAAATGCATTTAAAGGCATCTCAGTTTCCTATGATAAACACTGAAGAGGGGATGGATTTTACAACACTGAAATGTAAAAACTTTGTCCTAAGTATAAATACAAAACACACCCTTCTGTTGGACACACCAAATTTTAAGTCTTGCATTAGGTTATCTAAGTATGATGTGTCTGTTTGACTTTATAACTCACAACTTTGCTGGTGTTGCAAGCAATTAGTGATGGTCAGATACAATGTCAATAGGGTTATTTTATGAGAGCAACTCAATTACCCAGAAATTATTTTTCAGATGCGAAAGTAGATAACTGCATGAATTTATTCCAATTTCCCCTCAGTCAAGATCAGACAGATGGCAGTCTAATTATACCTGGACTACTGCACTTTCAACAATTAATCCAAAAGCCATTCCAAAAGCAAGAAGCAACAAAATTCAGCCAAAATATCCATTAAAAATAAAATAAAATAAAATAAAATAAAATAAAATACTTCAGGGCAGCCAGCTATGATTCAGCAATTTAGTAATCTATCACTTTCTGGCAGTAGTAGTTTCAAGCATCCAATTTTAAGTTATTTTTGTGAGTGGAACTGAAGTTCTAAATCACAGACAGTTTTCCAGACATCGTTACTAATCCAGATGTGAAACAATGAATATAAACACAAGTAGTGATCATTACTTTTAAGAGGTAGCTTTGTCAGCAATTTAAGTAGTAAAGACTATTAAATAAAATAACGTGCTCAGTGCAGGAATGCGACTGTCTCTTTCACACCACTCTGAATGAATTTTCAGTCCTTTCTCCAGTGGCTTGGAAGAAGTTTCTGCAAGTACTAAAGCTATTAACAATAATCCCTTCGCATGCAATGATATTATCTAAATTCAGAGAACTGACTGGCAGAAAGTAGAAGATTCTTTTGCCTTTTAAAACATTTTCTTTACTATATTGCAAGCCATACCTGGGCAAAGAAATCTCTCTCCATTTTTCTAAATAGAGGTATTCAAGGCATGCATGCACACTGCATAAATAACCAGTGGCAATTCAATATAACAAACAAAACAATGAACTAATTAACGAACAGGAAGTATTTCTGTTCCTGGAGCGGCTGTAAGATTTTGGATGAGGCACTGTCAGGTACTTTGAGGAGAATATGTTGATCAGGCTCTTCCCACACAACTGAGAGGCAACAGAGAATTCCATCAGAGCCCACACTGCGGAATAAAGCTGTGTCAAAGCCACCTTCAACAGAAATGTTCTTGTTTGACTTCAGGCGGCCCACACAGGATTAGGCAAACACAAGGAGTTTACACAGAACACGTCACCTCTGGAACAGAATCGACACCTGGCAGACATCAACCAAGAGCAGGAAATGTTCTCCCAACTCTCCACACCTCCAAAGGCTGCTCTGGGAAGAAGTTCCAGGGGAAGCCCCAGGAGCTCCTGGCCTGAGCAGTGACACCAGGTGGGAACTAAGCCATGCTGGGCAAACAGACCCTGAGGCCCCCTTGCCACACTCACCTGCAGCTCTTTGACAACTCTTTTGATGAGGTGAGTCCCAAGTTCCACCCCCTGCAGGCCCTGCTGAGTCAAACTGATAGAGTAGAAAATTGCTGTTGTGATTTTGTCTGCATCTTCTGTCTCTAAAGGCGGCACTTCTTTCACTATGGTCTGGAAAAAAAAGGATTAAAAATTTTAAAATGTTAGTATTAGTTATTATCATCATTATGGGGAGGAGGTCTTTCTTTTTAACTTTTAAATGCATTAACACTTTTCCCCACTGTTTTATTCATTGACAATAAAAATCTAATGGAAAAGTAGAAAGAGCTGCTTAGACATTAGCACGTGCAGGTAAAAAATTATAACGTGGTTTCAAACTTTCAGAATTAATTTCAACCACTTTGAAATGTTTATGTCATTTGCTCCACTTTATTTCTAATCTTTTCTTATTCTTCTTGCTCTTGAGCAAAAAATTTCAATTTACATAATACACAAGATAGACAAAATACCCCTGTAATTTTTACCTGCCAATTCTCTCATCTCTTAAAAGATGAAACAAAAGCAAATATTGCCAAATTATACAGAATTGTGGATTTTTAAATAAGCACACTGCAATCTGAGCACGTTGCTGTGTACTAAATGCATCAGTGGCTGTACCTGGATGCTGCTGGAGATGTCACTGGTTAGTGCCACGTGCAGGACTATCAATGGCTCTCCTGGGATTGCACAGTGAGAAAAGAAGTAGCATCTTCTATAGGCCCCAACTCGACGCTTCATATCAACCCAGTTTCTGACAGGGTGCACAGCTTCAGAACTCAAGGAGAAAAATTTTTTAAGAATTATTATTATTATTAATTATTATTATTGTTGTTGTTATTATTACATGTAAAAATAGAGGTCAGCTGCCCTACAAGCTCAGCACTTTTCCCACTGTTGTCAGTGACAAAACTTCCCAATCAAAAAAGGAGAATTAGGCTGTAAGTGAATAACTTAAAATTGTCAGCAAGCTGTGACAAAGTGGATTGTAAAGGAACACTGCACACCCACTCACTAGTGTGCTTGCCAAATTACCTTGAAGATTAATTAAACATCAGTAATTATTTTTATTTTAAAAAATTTAGCTTGTACAAGATCTCTTTGCCTCATCAGCACTTAAGTTCGCGTACTTTCAGAACATTCCAGAGGTTATTTTTCAAGATTTTATACAACAAGGTAGCCTACAACATAACTTGCTTTCAGTCATTTTCAACTTCATCACAACTTTGACTGTTAGACAGAAATTCAGGAATCAATGTTGTAGATTCAGGAATCAATGTTGTAGAGCACATTGTATAAAAACCAAGGTGCTCTCTTCACATGTAATTTACACGTGATCCTGTGCACCTCACCAGTTCCAGGCAAAACAACTGCAGCACCTCTGGCAATGTGGGAATGTGGGAAACTGAGAAAGTTGGAAGACAAGACAGCAGTCTACCAGCGCAGTGTGGGAGCTGCAGGATCAAATTATGGCACAAATGATCCCCTTTATTCTTTACTCCAATCAGCTTTTAAAATTGGGCTCTATGGCGTGTTAATGCAAATATTTCATAATTATACTTTGCCTATGGTTCAGAAAAGCAGAGTCCTGAAAACAGTGGATCTCTGCAGTCCCAAGCACTTCATCACCTCTTCACCAAGGACTCTTTCCAGCCTCTAGCACTTACTCACTAATTTTCTGGAGTACTTCACAAGGAGATTGCCACGTGACCCGTTCCAAGTTGAGGAATCCCGTGGAGAACCACTCTGAGAGCATGTTCTTGAGAACTCCATTCATCTCCTGCAAACAGAACAACGATGGAATTAGCTGCTAAACAAGCAAGGTACAACATGGGAATGTGAGTAAAGCCAACCTTGATTGACCACAAGGCTGCAGTTGCTCAGATTTAAATACCACGGAAACATTTTGCAACAAGATACAGACAGAACCAGAGGCTTTCCAGAATTTTCCTTCTCTAAAAATATGAAAAATTTTGAGCAAGTAAAATAAAAACCAGCAGCATAAGACAATAGAACTGAAAAATCAAACCAGCTTTGGAACAGTATGAGAGATGAAACCCAACTCAATGTCAAATCCTTTCAGAAACATTCATTGTAAGTAATTTTTATATTCCCTACCAGTTTCCTGCTGCCTGTATTATTAAAGATTTCCTGTCTAAATTTATTTGAATTTAATAAGTATTCTTGAACTCAGCACAGCATGAATATCCCTAAAAGAGATTCCAGAGCTTGTTTTTCTTTCTTCCATTTGCCTTGTACACAGGACACAGTGCGATACCAGCACCAACTTACCAACAGCCTGATCAGAAACACGGGCTTACCTGAAACTAACTTAGTAACCATTTACTTCAACAAAAACTCTTCATCTTATATTCAAACCTTTGTTAAATAGCTACTGCTGCACATAAAAGAGCTAAAAATTAAGCTCCAATGTACTTTAGCTTGCTACATTAAAGAAAAACAACAGGAAAAAAAATTAAAATCTAATCAGAAAACCAAAACCATTTTTATTAAGCTCAGATGTAGTCTCAGGACTGTCATAAAAAGCAAAAATATTTCCTATTATAACCTAACCATGATGAAAGCTGCAGAGGCACTTGTAAAGACACACATCAAAGAAGGTTTCTGCTGGCCAAAGCAACTGCTACAAGTATTCCAAGACTGAATGAAAGAATGGGTTTATTCCTTAACACACTAGAAAAACTAAAATTTTCAAACCCAGAAGAAACATTCATTTGCATAAACTCTGTCATGCAGGAATTTTTTTTCAATACCTTCTTCCTAAACAAATATATTCTGATTGGTTTTTTTATTCTGATTTTAAGGTACCTCCCTTATGAATTCTCATTTCTGAAGCCCAACTCTGAAGTTTTTAGGTAATAACCATAAATCACTTCGGTCAAATATCCCTTGGTATAGTGAAAATTTCCAGGCATTCCAGGATTGTTTGTTTTCTTTTGTAGGGGCACACTGTAAACCAGAGAAATGAGCTGGAGTTGTCAGATGTGGGGGCAAAGGAACAGATCCTTATGGCTCTCCTGTCATCCACGTGCTTTTTGAACAGCATTTCAGCTGCAGTCCAGCAGGCAGAGGGGAAACTGGATGGCTGCACTGCTGCTGGCAGCATTTTGACATTCTGCTCTGCATCTCCTGGCAGTAACAAGGCTCAGACAGCACGGATTGACGTGGGAAAGAGCCAGTTACCCTGCATGGAAAATGGAGGAGTGGGAAGCATTGGAGTTTTGCTCCTTTGGAGGTTCAGCATTCTCCACATGGATGGAAGTGGAACTGAGGGCTGTTCTCAGACAGGGCTACTGCAGCTCCAGGGTGCAGCTGGAGAAAAACCATGCAGTTGTAACCAAACAAGCGAGGCAGATGTGCTTTCAGTAAGGATTTGGGGAGGAATAATGTATATGGGGAATTACAACTCAAAACAACCTGTCAGTGGTAAATAATAAAGTTTTATACAACAACAGGGCACTGTGCGGGAATTTGAATGGCTCCTTGTGGAAGGGACCTGCCACCATCATTGAGTCCACCCCCAGCTGAGCATGGAGCAACAGGACATGAGGGCATGGCCTTGAGCTGAAGGAGAGCAGGTTTTCAGTGGGTCTTAGGGAGAAATTCTTCCCTGGGAGGGTGGGGAGGCCCTGGCACAGGCTACCCAGAGGAGCTGTGGCTGCCCCTGGATCCCTGGAAGTGTCCAAGGCCAGGCTGGACAGGGCTTGGAGCACCCCTGGTAGTGGAAGGTGTCCCTGCCCATGGCAGGGGTGGGAGTGGATGGGCTTTAAGGTCCTTTCCAACCCAAACCAGTCTGGGATTCCATGATTCTGTGATGACAGAACTTTTTAGTGCAGAAGGACATAGAAGTTTTCACTATCCAAAACTGTGTTTAAATCAAGTCATCTAAACAAGATTCTGACTTGTGTTTAATATCTCAGTGTACAGCACATTTCCAAAAAGCTTCACTCCAATAAGGACAGGCTCAAGTTTGGGTCTCTTATTTTGTAGATTTAGTGGCAGGTTCTTTTATTTTGTAAACTTAGTGGTAAGTAAATTTTTATTTTCATTTCAGAGGCCTTTTTAGTCATAAAAATTACATCTGCAACACTTCATTAAAAAGAAAAGCAAGCACATTCATTATTCAGCATCCCAGTCTTAAATTTGAGCAATGAGACATAGTCAGATCAGTATTTCAAATTACCAGCTATACTTCAATTTCTATTAGCCAAGTCTAATAAATTGTGATTATTTTTCTCTCATTCTGTGTTCTTGCTAGGAGACAGCAAATTAGAGGCTTTTTAATCTTCACATCAAGTACCTATTTCTTGGGCAACAAATGGGAAAACTCTCATGAAAAACTCCAATTAATTTTTTTTTATTACAAAGAACTGCCTCTCTGATGAGGGAACTATTTCACTTTCCCTCTCAAACTACTAAATAAAAGACCCCTCACAGGAGTTGAGTTTTCCCATGGGTTTGGAATGTTTGAAGTTTTCAACCTGACTTACTTCATTTGGGACTTACAGATCTGCTCTGATACTGCCAAGTAGTTGAAGGTGGCTGTGGTGGGGGGGTTGACTGGGTTTGTTTTGGGAGGGGGTTTGGGGGGTTTTATTTGTCGGAGTTTTTTTTCCCCACAAATTACCTCCAGAATCTACATAGAGAATATCCCTGGTGAGATACTGCAAAAATATCCCCACTAGCAAAATAAGATTCAATAGTGACACAAATTAAAGGGGACTGGTTTCTGCTTTTTTATTGCTAACAGTAATTACTGCAGTGATAATGGCAGTGCTGAAAACTCTCCTAGCTCTTGTGGTTGATATTATTGGACATTTTGTTCTTAAAATTGAAATCATTATTTCTTCTCCCTCCCCCCCCCCCCCATTTCTGCTCATTTGGACAATGAGTAAAGCATGCTCAAGCACTTTCAAGTGACTTAATCACTTAAATGTAATATTTTACTGCAATCTGCTGAACAAACACAAAATAGAAATCCTTCATCACCCAATATCTGAGCAGTCCAAGCTGCTTTTATGCTGATAGTGCTGAGGAAATAGAAAAATATTTCATATTTACAACACTACAATGGGCAATCCCTGTTTTAATAGGTCTTTCAAATTACAAAGTAAAAACTAAGGACTGTCTAAGAAATATTTTAGGCAGTTTGAGCACACCCAAAATCCCAGTAGGCCGCGTAATGCATTCTGTAATTCTCCACCAGCATCAAGAAGATCCATTTAATTTTATTTCCACATTTCCTTGTCAGTGCAGACACAAATATACAGAGGTTGTAAAACTCTCGTTGCACGTTTGTCTTTATGTTAGAATTGAAATCAACTTTGCACTAATGAAATGGCTACACAGGACTTTTGATAGGCAGAGCAAACACTTTTCTTATAGAAAAACCTTTAAACAATAATGGTGCTTCTTGTCTTCCAGCAGACCAACACAAGACCAAGATTACAAATACACTCCAACCACTGCTTAATTACAGAAGCAGGTTTATATAGAAATCAATTTGACAAAAATGCTCTTTTTCCTTATCTTTTGCCAGCAACTTGAACTTTTCACTGACTTTTTCTAAATCATATGGAAAGATGAAGAATATTTTAAAAGCAATTGCTGGATGATTTGCTACCTGAAATCATAATGTTGTGAATTTTTCACCAGAGTCATATTTCAAGGGCTGAAATATAAGTAAGCAAGCAAAATGTAACAAATCTCAAGAGGAAAATGGTGGCACAGAAAAAGTAAAGTGTTGCAGGTGAGAGGGTTCTGAACAGCAAGAGGAAGAACTGCACCCATGAAACAGATTTTCAGCAAATTTCACTCTGTGCATTGCAAGGGCTCATCAGAAATTCAACTGTTTATAAGGGCAGTGGAAAATCAGTGTCCTGTGGTGAAAAGAAGGAACAGAACACATGAAAAGAACATAATACAGACACGACAAAAACTGCAAGAGCATCATGAAAAATAATCAAGCTCAGCATTACTGTAAATTAACTTTTAAAACAATGTATTACGTGCCAGCACTTCCCACTGCCACTCTGGAAATGCCATTGCTTCACACCAGGGGCCACTTCCTTCCTGAGTGTCAGCACAGGGCAGCTCTCACTGATGCCACAGCCTGTGGGAAAGTGTTCACTCGTGTCTCTCTAGAGAATCATGGAATCATTTGTTGGAAAAGACATCTGGGATCATCGAGTCCAATCGTTGACCCATCACCGCCTTGTCAACCAACTAAGTGCCATATGCAGTTGTTTCTTGAATACCTCCAAGGATGGGGACTCCACCACCTCTCTGGGTCTGTTCCAATGTTTAATTACCCTTTATGTGAAGAAATTCTTCCCGGTGTCCAACCTGAACCTCTCCTGGCACGGCTTGAGGCCGTTCCCTCTCATCCTGTCATTTGTTCCCTGGGAGCAGAGCCCGACCACCCTGGCTGCCCCCTCCTGCCACGGAGTTACAGAGAGCCAGAAGGTGCCCCCCGAGCCTCCTTTTCTCCATGCTGAGCCCCCCCACCTGCTCTCCATCGGTCTTGGTCTCTAAAGCCTTCCCCTTCCCTTGAACCACTCCAGCGTTTCAGTGTCCTTCCTGACATTCCCTCCCTGAACTGAGGGACCCATAGAGACCCCGACAGTGAACTGGGTTCACGGGACACTTCCCAGCCCAACGTGGCTCCACGAGTAGCACCACGAGCAGCAAGCCCCAAACCACATCCCCCCACACTCCCTCTAGAGACACCCAGGCCAGCCCTCACCTTGACGTGGGCCCCATCCACCGCCTTGCTCGCCAGCCCCTCCATCAGGTCGGCCCTGAGCTCCACGAGGAAGCGCAGCCCGCCCTCGAGGCGGCCCAGGTGCTGGAAGAGCCCGCGGTACTGGGGGTTCAGGTAGTACCGGAGCCGGTCCTCGGCCTGCAGCAGCGCCCCGAGCTCCCTGCGCTGCTCGCGGGCCTGCAGCACCTTGGCGGCGGCCTCGGCCACCCGCCCGTGCTCCACGCCGAAGTCGCGGGCCAGGCGGGTGAGGAGCTCGGCGCGGGGCGGCCCGGGCTGCAGCGCGCGGTAGAACCGCACGAACTCCGCGCCGCGGAGCTCGGCGGGCGGCGGCGCCTTCTCCTTGGTCTCGTAGGGTGGCAGCGGCGGCACCGAGCGGCGCAGCAGCTCCTCCATGCCCGGAGGAGCGCCCGACGAGAGGCGATGCGGGCCCCGCGCGGCCCAGAGCAGCGAGCGCGGGCCCAGGCGCGGGCACAGCCGGCTCATCCCGCACACCGCCGCAGGCCGCGGCACCGCCCGCCGGGCCGCTCCGCGCGCGCTGATTGGTTGCGACCGCAGACTGACAGCGCGCTCCGCCAATGGGAAGCGAGGAAAGTGTGGCGGGGCTGTGGGTGTGTCGGCCGCCATGTTGAGTGTGGCGCACCGAGGTCACCGGCCGCCCCTCCGCGGGCGGGGCCGGCGTTCCTCATGGCCCGGAGCTCCCCCGACACCGCCCGTCACTGTGCTGGACTTTAGAACCGTAGAATCATGCTGGGCACAATGCCAAGCTGCGCCAGGTGCGGTTCAGGTTGGACTTTGGGAGGAATTTCTTAACCACTGGGCTGCCCCGGGAGGCGGTGGAGTCAGCGGCTATGGAGGTGTTTAAGGGAACACTGGACGTGGCACTTGGTGCTATGGTCTGGTTGACAAGTCGGTGTTTCATCACAAGTTGAACTTGATGATCTTGGAGGTCTTTTCCAACCTAATTGATTTTGTGGTGCTGTGAATCATCAAGATTGGAAGAGACCATTAGGATCATCCAGTCCAGCGTTCACCCAGCGCTGCCGCTGTAGCCCTTAAATACCCAATCGAGACATCTCCTCAGCGTCTCCAGGGATGGTGACTCCACCACCGCCCTGGGCAGCCTATTCCAGTGCCTGACCACCCAACCAATGAAAGAATTTTTTCAAATATCTAATTTGAACCTCCCCTGTCTCAGTTTACGACCTTGCACTGTCTCCTGTATCTTTCTCCCCCGTGGCTCCCATATTTTCTGGTGGGGTGTGCTGGATTTGTGGAGCCCAGGCTTGCACAACTCTGAAATAAATAATCCATGTGTGTCTCGAGTGTGTCATTAATGGATTGGTGCCCAGCAGGGAATGATTCCGATTTCCTGGGCAGCATCCCCGTGTCCTGAGGAAGCTGTGGCTCCTGGAAACCCGGCTGGCACTGAGGGGCAGGGATTACAGCCCCAGCCAGCCCTGCTGCAGTTTTTGCTGTGAAATAACTGCAGGAAACCACATGAATTTGGCTGTGCAATTTTGAGGTCACAGAGCTGAGTGTAGCCTGTCCTTTGGGCCCTGTAGCAAAACCTCATCATGAGCCAAAGTTCTCTCAGGTGTGTCAGGACCTTTTGTGAATGAAGTTAAGCATCTCCGTCCTGCTCCCAGCTCAGGCTTACAGAGGTGTATTTGCCTCCTTTAGACATTAAACCAGCAAAACACACAGGTCACATTGATGTCAGTGAGATCAGAACTGAGCAGCAATTGTCCTTAAAAGCACAGGGAATTGTGGTTCTCAGCATTTGAAATGAGAATTGAGGAAAGAATCAAGCCCTCTTTGTCCGTGAAGAGACAAAAAGAGAGCACTGCCTAATTACAGATTTTAGAACAATATGTTAGCAATTCCCAAGGAAGGGGACAAAAGAAAAAAAACCCATGTGAGCAGTAACTGAGGTAATTTAGGGTCATAAGATAAGCTAATATACCCTTAGGAGAGGGAAAACATTACTCAGAGGCATTAAAAGATATGAAAAAGACTTTTTAAAAACCATTTGAATCACACTGCCAATGAATTAAACTTCAGAAAATCCCTTCCCACCTTTAGAACTTCATTTTCAGCTAAGTCAAAAGCCTTCAAAGTTGGCTGATCGGTCCTTCTGCTTCACCTCCCCAGGAAAGGGGCTGCCAAAGAGAGCCTCTGTGTCAGATTCTCAGGATAATGTCTTTGGAGAGAGAGGAGTAGGTAAGAACTTTCACCAAAAATCTTGATGATATTTCCACATGCACTCTTCCTAGCAATTCTGCAGTTTTAAATAGGGATCCATTCGATACGTACAAATTTTTTCCATTTGAAAACTAAAATAAAACAATTTTGGCCATGCCTCATAACAAGAGGTGGACGGACTTGTTGTTTTTCTTAGTAAGGGACAGCTAGAAATTGAACTTTTATATGTTTAATAATGATTTTAAATCTACTGTGTTTGTTTGATGTGATTCTATAATAAACTTCTTTACAGTCTGATGCAGATTTTGTTAACATAAGCCTAAAAACTGTGTTAAAAGCACATGAACCTACTTAGTCTTTTTATTCATTGGAAACCTTATGGACCAGCTCAGTTTCTGATTGAGACATTCCTGGAAATTTCAAGAAGCTCGAGATAGAGATGTTAGCACAGGAAGAGTGGTGATGGAAGATGAAGCCTTCCAACTGCCAGAAAATGGTCAGCATCCCTCAGGATCAATTCCTTTTAAAAATTCTATACAGAAATACTTCTGTTCTTTCCATTTTGACAGCGCTCACAGATTGGCCTTGGGTAGGATTCCTGTAATAGCAGAGCTCTCTTGCATGACCCACAGCCATAAAAACCAGCTACCACTGTGGTTCATCCACAGAAACCTCTGTGGTGCAGCTTGTAAGGCTTTGTCAAGTAAGACCTTTCTTTTGAAATCTTCTACTGTTTCTTTCCCCCCTCCACCCGGGGAAATTTATTACCTGCTTCAGCTGCTGCTTGGGAAATGAAAACTCATCTCTGTCAGAACCTGAGGGCACCAAGACATGTCAGTGGCCTCACCTGGGACCTTCTCCCTGGGCCCAGGAGCCCCATTTCAGCTCAGCCTGGTGGTTTGAGTCCCTTCTGCACAGGGCTGCAGGGGTCCCTCATCCCAAATTCCAGGCCCTCTTCCCTGGATCTGCTTTGCTGCTAGGGACATTTACTGTTGAAAATGTTTATTCTTGAAAACTGAATGTTATTATGAGAAAACTGGAGATTGAAAGAGCCTAATTGCACTTCAGTAATTGTAAATTTTGTCTCCGAGCAAAAAGAGAAGCTAATAAAAGATAGAAAGTCAATCTGATCCAAGTCAATCTGATCCTCTTTTTTTTTTTTTTTCTCTTTAACCTGTTCAAATGATAGGTTAAAATAAAATACATGCCCTGGATTCTCAATAATTCCACTATAGCAAAGACAAACTGATTTATGATGGAAATGAAGGAGGTCCTGTGGCTTGGGGTTTGTTTTGTTTCTTTTTTGTATTTTCTCTTACATGCAGAGTGCCACATAAATATATGTAGGACAAGAGTCTGAACTGAGAAACTGACTGTGCTATTATTCAAGAGAATAGCAGAGCTTCAGTTCACTTCAAAGGAACAAGATGGATCCAATGATTTCCAATAAATCTGTGTTTGTGCCTGCAAAGTGTTCATCCAAGGCAGATTTATCAGGAAACATCACTCCCCACGTATCCTAAAGATGGCTTATTCTTGTAATAATGGGGTTTATACACAGATTTCTTTTTTCTAAGTTCTCACACCAAAGATTTTTTAAAAATATCTATGTGATCAGCTGAAAAACAGCACTTTTCAGGCTGATAAGAGGAAATAAAAGGTCTCTTCCCCTGTTTTCCTTTCAGGGTTGGTGAATGAGCAGTGCTTGCAGTGGGAGAGCAGAGTGGAAAACTGTGCTGCAAGCTCTGAACACATTTTGTAATAGCTTGGAACAGAGTTTGTAAAATTACTTTAAACGAGCGGCTATCCCATTTTGAAGAGTTCATAAATCTCGTAAGAAACTGAAAAAAGCAAACTTGCTGTAGTTACTTAGTGCTCCTCAATTACTCAGACCCTCCAAACAGGCAGTTCTGAGGGTGGTTTTGTTCCAGCTCCCAAAGCTGGGTGTTTAAACTGGGATAGCAATGTTCCACCGCCAGCACTGTAGCCAGTGTTTAGCTTTAATCTTCATTTTAGATAAATACAACATTGTTTAGTAGAATTATCTGGCTTTAAGCACAGGAGGCTTGTACTCAGAGCCTACAGAATCAGCTCAGTGCTCTCAGCTGCACAGTTTTCTTTAGAGTACTGCTTGAAGGCTACCTGGGTTCAGGATTTCCTTCCTGATTCTTCAGCTCTTTGAGTTTTTCTTGTTTAATTTGGCTGCAGTGAGTTGTTGTCCAGGTACTGAACAGAGATCAGATCATGGGAATATTTGTTTCAAGTGATTAATCCCTTTATTTTGAGCAGTTGTCTGAAATCATGGTTATGAACCTGAGGATTTTTATTTAGGGCTCTGTAGAATCAGAACTTTTATGATAAAACTCTGGTTTCTATGTCTTTTTTTTCTACCAAATTTAGGAATATTTGTAACTGACAGTGGACTGAGACTGTTTCTAATATTTTATCAAATATTTTATCTTTTTTTTTTTAAAGGAAAACCAAAGCTCTTAGAGATTTTAAGAAATGTCCTTAATATCTCAATGCATAGTTACACTGATTTTAATACTTTTTTTGTTTTCAGCCATGGGTCCTAAATACAATGTTGACAGTTGCAAATGTTGTTATGAACTTCGAATTTATTTGCTTTATTGTCTGATACTCTATTTTGCTCTTACAGAGTTGATAGTAAATAAAAGTGGAATACAGTGCTTGAATTTATATGTCAGTGTACTTCCCCCTTGTTACCACAGAATCCTTGTAATTGTCACTGAGATTGCTCCCACAGAGGCTTCAAGCCACTCTTTCTCCCCCCTATTTATGTTGGTATCATGAAAAAGTGCAAAAACCACCTAATTTCTCTTTTAGTATGAAAAATAAAAAGTAAATGTTAACCAGAATTGTTTCCCCACCACCTCTTTACAAATAGGCCTTTCATTTTTTCCTTCTTTTGTATTTTCCTCACTTGGAAAAGTCTTCATTGGTGATTCAGTTCCTAGATAAAACTTCTATTAGCATTTACCAGCTCATTCAGCACCTTGATATTAATTCCTGTTCAGGCTTAGATGGCATATTAGAGGAAAATGAGGCTAAAGATTTAAGCAGATACTTTTAATTTATGTCTGGCTCTAATAGAAGATGGACAGAATCTTACAGGGCAGAATATTAAGCTACTCTCTCCTGCACGAAACTTTTATGCTTATAGCACAAATCATTCAGTGTAGTAGCCAATTCTCCCTTATAACAGTTATTTCTAAATTGATGTTTGTAATTTTTCTCCTTCATTGCTGAGACAAATTTTTACACTTGTGTGAATTTGGGCATCAAAGCAGTTTCTAAGTGCTGAATTAAATTCCCTTCTAGCCTGTGGAAACAGGAAGAAGGCTGGGTGTAAGAGTGAGAAGCTGTCTCCCTGTTCTCCAGCTTGCAGTAAGAATTAGAATTTTAAACACCCTGGAGCAGAGAGCGAGGAGGAAGAGGAACAGAGGACACCAGGAAGAGGAAGCTGCAGGATTCAAATATGGAGGGAATCTCACTGAAGTTGATGAGAAATTCAACAAAACGTTTGTGATCCTTTGGGGAAGGACATCACTTTTCATCTGTTGTGGGGCTGAGCTCCCCTGGGCTGTACCTCAGGCTGTGAACAGTACAGAGCCCCACATGAACTTTCCACTTTTCACTGCTCTCTCTTTTTTACCTTCTCCATCATAAAGGAGTGGATGAATAGCTCATTACAGAGGGAGGAGCTGAGCTGGGCTCTGCTTAGGGAAATAACTGACCTGAAGCACTGACAATCCTGGTGTTTTATGGACATCAAGGCCTGATTTCTTGTAGCTGCATCATGTGGGAAGTGTTGGATTGTCCGTGAGTGACCTTGGCATTGCCCTGGATCACCAGTCTCTCCGTGATCAGAGTATTTTTGCAGCCCACTCCAATTCAACTCCAGGCATTGACTGAGTTAAAGGAGGAGGAGTTCAGGTTTCAGCTTGCTTATTTACTGGGTAAATGTTTCTTTTACAGTTAGTGTTTAAGCCTACAGGGAGTATAGGCTGACTGTTATAATCCTATGCAAATTTATTTAGTCTCTTGTATGCTAAAAGTATTCATTAGTTTTAATAAACACAAAGATTGGGAAATCGAGAGCTGTAATAATT
The DNA here is from genome assembly GCF_017639235.1 of Corvus kubaryi. Lineage (NCBI taxonomy): Eukaryota > Metazoa > Chordata > Aves > Passeriformes > Corvidae > Corvus > Corvus kubaryi. The sequence continues at coordinate 2,309,036 of NW_024581093.1, read as the reverse complement.
GCTTTACACAGCATGGAACTTAATAATCAGGCAGCAAACCCCTTTAAAATCTCTTGTGTTTATACTACTGGCAATGAAAGTACTGCTTTTACACTGTTGTCTTCAACAGACCTGATTTTTAGTGTTGCTGGAGTTTCCTTGAGGCAATTACTTTGGAAAATTATCTGTTGGAATCGTGGTGCCTGGACTCAGTTTAATTGCTGAACGCTGACTTGTTCTGTGACATGGTGTTATTTCATAAAGTTACCAGTGGTCTTAACAGATGTGTAATGCTGCAGCCGAGGCACTGAAGTGTTTACAGTGTTCAGCTTGTGTATAAATCCAGGAATACAGAAATTGCAAGGATGTCAGAATTTATGAGACCAACCTATTAATCTGTCACCAGCTCTAAAGGCCTCTAAAAGCTCAATTACCACTAAGGTGGCTCCACGTTATCCCCACAGTTCTGCAGGATTGAATCACAGTGAGGAAAAGGTGGTGCTTATTTTGGTCATTTCTGTTGTTTCTGTGCACTTGCTACATACTGTTTGTTTAGTTTCTTAACATTTCTACAACTGTGGAATTAAAAAAAAAAAAACCAAAAAAACTGAATCAATGCTCTGTGGGCCAGTTAATCTAACCTTTTAAAATGGTGTTTGCAAAGGAACTGTTCCTGCTGAATGGGAAATACATTCAGCTGATCTCTCTGGGTTTATTTCTACAGTCAGTGGTAGGAAAGAGGTTCTTCCAGAAGGTCACTAAATGTGTTCCTCTGTCCCCACTGACTGTAGGAAGGTCCTGCTCTCTGCAGTCAGTGTTATCCAAGCAAACTACATAGCCTCGATTCGCTTACACCTTCAGGTCAGGGCTGGGATTTCATACGAAATCCATAATTATCATGGGCAGGACACAGTCAGGGCTCCTGGACAGTGGGCAGAGCTCTCCCTTAGCTCCAGAGGAGGCTGTGTCAGGAAGCCTGGGAAAGCTGCTGAACTCAAGCAGTATCAGAGGTGTGGACTCATCCATCAGCCAGGGCCCAGTGGGTGCTGAAGTAATTATTACCAAACCTTTACATCTTTCTTAATTAGCAGATTTGTTCTCCCTGCCAACAGCGGATCTCGCCCTAGTTTATGTACTCATAAAATGCATCTTGGAGATTAGAAGTGCTGGAGCGTGCCAGCTTCCAAGAGTTGTGAATAATTTGCTGTCAGGCTGGAGCCAGTTTTTCCCCATCTCAGGAGCTCCTCCAGCAGCTCAGAGCAGCAGATGCGGGGGGCTTGTCCCCAGTTGCCAGAACACTTTTCCCCTTGAGCCCTGCACTCTGTGCTTCACAGGGAGCAGAGTTTAGGAGCAGCCTGGCATTCAGCAGCACTGGGATGTTGGGAAAGAAGGAATATTTTCTGAAATTTAAATTAATGGCTGTGAAAGTGCTGCTCTGCCACTGCTTGGAGATCTAAATGCTGCTGGAGTAGAGTTCATTGTTTTCATTTAAGCTTTTATTGATTATTGACCCCAAAGAAATTACCCACAGACTGGAACACAAAAATCTCTACGATGCAGATTTGTATTTCATTTGATGTGATAGCAAATACAGTTATATCAGAGAGAAAAGCATCTTCAGGAGACTCTTCTGGTGCTGCAGATGGCTTTTTGCAAATACTGTACTGGTGGCTGGTGAAATCTCTGAAGAGATGGAGCAAAATAAGTGAAGGCCACAACCTCAATTTACAGCAGACAAAATTAGAAAGTGAAAGGATTTTTGGGGAATGCACCTCTTCAGAAGGCACTGATTTTGTGTGTCTTGGTGTGTGTGTGTGTCTGCCCTTGTAATTGGGTGTGGTCCTGAGGATGTGCAGTGCTCTTGAGGATGTGCAGTTGTCCTGCCCTTACTTTTTCCAGGGGTCAGAGACTGAGGCTGATGGATTTTTGGGGTTTCTCTGCAGTCACAGTGCAGGATTTTAACTTTTCAGCTTTCCAGAGGGCAATGCTGCACATGTCCCTAGCAAGGCCATGGTAAGAGGGTGTGTTCACTGAGCTCAGGAATTCCCATTGATAACCCAGTGATCTCCTTCCTGCCTACGGAATATTTACATCCACCTTTGATGTGTGTGGATCAGTGTGCCCATATGCTCTGGTTAGGAGTGATTTATGGGATAGGAACTAGAGGCTGATCCTGAAATAAGCTTGTTTTACATACTAATTGCTGTACTATTTGATGTTTCCTTCAAAGTAGAAGCTTTTATCAGCAGTTTGAGTTTGGATGGATTAACAAAGATTAGTACAGAAGTTTGAAGAAAATATGAAGTGTAGTACATTTTATAATGTTCGTTCAGGACAAGAAAACACTTAAAAGATTAAGTAGCAGAATAACAATGAATTATATGATCTTTTTAAAGTTAATGGCATTGTATTTTTTATCTTCAAAATATTCAATAAGCCAATGTCCCAGGTGGGTTGTAGGAAGAACAGCTGATTCTGACACCTGCATGATGTTCTGGCTGGGATCAGCACATGGAAATTTAGGACCCTTGTTGGGAAGCAGTGCATCTCTGGAATTGCTGAAGCTCTCTGGAAATATTCCAAGTGTGTAATTATTTGTGTGGCACGAAGGAAGGAAGAAGGCTCAGTGCTGTGATTCTCTCATGGATGTTTTGTTGCTGCTTATTGGAAGTGTTTGTTGCATTCTGCTCTGCTTTCCTCTCTTTGGCTGTGAATTCATCACCTGCAATTGAAGTGCAATTTATTCCATGGTCACTGTGTTTCCTCATGGATGCTAAGGAAGAGATGTGTGGGAGCAGACAAATTCACTTAATGTCACCTGGCTGGGTCAGCTGTGTCACTGAGCAGAGACAATGTGGGCAGTAACATCCTTTTTTTTCTAAATGCAGGACTTGCTCTGTGTACAGACTTCCTCCCTTGGCTACTGTCGTGCTCTCCTTAATGAAATATTTATTTGAAACCCCTTTCCCATTTGATTTTTTTGCTTGCATCCTAACGAGACGTGACAGGGGGATAGCAGACTGCTAAAGCATGGAGACCTGTAAATAAAGGAACTGTTCCATCTTATTAAATTTGTGCAGGGGGGAAAAAAAAGAGAGAGAACTGTTTCATATGCTATTAGATTATTTCCTCACAGTCACAGGTATTTTGGTGGCAGTGGTTCAGATTTAGTGGCTTTTTAATGTATCAAACTTAATTTTCTTTGCTGTAGCTCTGTCAGTTGTGAACTAAAGTTTTCTCCTTTGCTTTTTAATTATTCCATGGATTAATATATTGAAAATGGGCTCATTTCTATGCCTCAAATTAAGCTAGCTCTGTTTTAGCTTTTTCTCAATTACTCCTGTAATTAAGACCCGTTAACCCGTGGCAGAAAATAAAATAAGAAAGTAGAAACAAAAATTAAAAAGGAGGGGAGAGGATTCCCTATTTGGCTTTCTTAATCATAAATTGCTTAAAACTCTTTCTGGAACAGCCACTACAGGGGAAATTATTAAGGAACTTGACAGCCTCTATGTAGTTTTGAGAAGAACATAAAGTTTTCAGACAACAGTCCCATCAGGGATGCCAGTTGTAAACAGCCTGGATGTACCCACTTAATTATGTGAAAACCTGTCGTGGTGCTCTGGGGAAGAATTTAAAACTGCTAAACCTGCATCCCACACTGGAAGTGGGATATTTAATCAAGTCAAAAGCTTCATTGCACCCTATGGCCAGCCAGGTGAAATCCAGGCTGTTAAATATTTTATTAGTGTTGATGTTCATCCCAGCCGTATATCAGGGCATGGTAACAACAACAGAAGGGTTTCTTTCACTCAGACTCTGATGGGGAATTTTCCTCATCACGTAGGGTGGTTACTAGGGAAAGTGGTCTCAGGGAGGGCTGCGTTGAGCTCTGAAGTGGTGCTGGCTGAAATGTGTGAAGACGGTCTGAACGCTGCACAGGAGAGAACAATTCGTAAGTGTGCACTATTTTTTATTCTTTTTACACTGCCAGGCACCATTAACTGCATTAATATAAAAAAACGAGGGCATTGTGGTAACTCACTGTCGCACAGACTATTTTTGCTCAAGCCCAAAGACACAGCTAAAAAAAAAATAGAGAAAAAAAACATGGGTTTTGCTTCAAAGCAAGCTCAAAAAACTGAAAAATATAGGATCCCTCCTATGATGCTCGTGAAACCAGCTGTGTTATTTATTTTTTTAAATTTTTTGACCACTTTTAGCACTCTTTCAGTGCTTTGGCATGCAGGCTTGGACACCATGTAAGTTTGTGCTGCAGTTCAGGTCAACACAGCCCTTTATTGGCTATAAATTATTTGTGAGGTGTTCAGTGGTTTACCATGCCTGCACTAGAGGGCCACCATAAAAGTAGTTATGCACATAGGATGTCAAAAATACATTTTTCATACTTTGGAGCTCTCCTAGGACATTGCTTAGGGATTATCGCCCACCTGCGTGCAGTGAGGTTGAATGGTAGTTCTCTTCCTGAAATGTTTATCTCAAAATGCACTAAGTTCAGGTCAAAACATTTCCAGACATTAATGATCATCACCAAGTGTCATTGTCTTCAGCAGCTTAGCACAGATAAGCTTTAAGTGGAAAATTAATGGCTCTTTTGTAAACAGAGAGCTTAGTTTAAGCAGCTTGCAAGAGGCCACAAGCACTGATGGCACACAGAGATTCCCAGCGACTTTCCCAGTTTTCCTGCCACTGACCCCAAGTGACAGCAGGGCTTTAGAAATGCCCCTTAATTGAAAGTACAATTGAACTGTGGGCAGCTGAAAGCAGAGCACCCCTAAATCCCAGCTCAGCATTTCACTCATTGTCTGAGCCCTGTCCCCACCTCAGGTTGGGGCCAAGAATTAGCACAGGACACGTCCTTGTGTCCCCAATGAATTAATTTACCAGAGCAGGGCTCAGTTTGCTTTCTGAAGAAGCAAGTCAATAAGGTTTTATCTTCCTCTCGTTTGATGCCTTTTGAAATCACCACCTTCCTCCAAGATTCTGCAGTAATGAGGTCTCCAAAGTTCCTCTTTATATATTTGTACTTCAAATGGCCTCTTGTTGATTATGTTCTACAGAATACAAATACAAATACAGAGGAGGGGAAAAAAGACTAATTACCTCATCTGGAAAATTATGAATTCCACGCTAAATATCCTTCTGACTTTTCTCCTTTCAGGGATGAATTGTTCCAGTTATTGCTGCCCCTGAGGCGTCTCCACATGGGAAGTGTGGCTGAGCCACATTCACTGCAAAAATGTTGGAATTTGCAGTCCATAGGATATCTAAATACAGAGCTGTTGTATCTCTCAGCCCCCAAAACTTTAAACTTTGCACCTTAATGTGTAATTATTGGCCCTTCTGTAACTTTATATTTAATACCATTGCATTTTTTTTATGTTGCTATTCAAAGTGAACAACAGCTAGTTGGAATGGAAAATAGTTTATATTTCAAGAGAAGAAAAATCATATTTACTATGATAGAGGGCAATCTTTCAAGGGCTTCTATCAGCAGATGTGAGAAGAAAGTAACACTTGGCAGGAATGGAGGTGGGGAGAGAGGAGGGAAGGGAGGGAGGGAGTGATGCCGAGGTCAGTAAATTTGTCAGTAAATGCAGCTCAGGGGCAACCAGAAGAGCATTCTGGTGCTGGCTCTGCCCTGTTCCCTTGAGACACTGTTGCTTGAGATTTTAAAACACTTTCAAGTAGAATCTGAAGCTGCACAGGATTTCAGTGCTGTGTTCAGTTATTCCCAAGGGCTTGTACAGAAAAGATCAGGCAAAGGAACTTCTAAATAAAAGCTGTATTAATTTAGGGACTGAGGAGATCTTGCTCAGTCACTGTGGTAGTTTTAAGACCTTTTGATGCACTTGTTATGAAGCCTGGTGATTGAAGCTCTTCACTTTACAGAAGTTTTCTTTCATGTCCCTCAGTAAACTCTCACAGCTGTACCCTGAGTGTGTTCAGGGTCCTGCCGTGGATAACTCATCTGTGAGTTTTGAGAACAGATACCAAAATAGAGCCAAGCAATGAGAACCAAGTGTGGCTGAGAGAGGATTTTTTAATACAAGTTAAACAGTTCCTTGAGTACCAGAACTGGAATCTCTGGCCCTCCTGTGTGCTGAGATGTGAGCAGAGAAACTCTGTGTTTCATAATCCATAACCCACGTGTGTAGGGAATTTGGGCTTGCTTTTCAGGTATTTACTGCAGCTGCTTTCTTAGTTAGAAACAAACAACAGCTAAGTCAGAAGATCATCACCTTAAAGGCATGAAAATTCCTGCAGACACCTGTGTGGGAATGGGCATTATTCCCCTTGGATAAGTACCTGAGGGACAAGGCTCTGCCCATTCAAATGGCTGATGTTTAGTGGTTCCCCTGCTGCAGGTCACTGTGATTCTCCTGTGTTCATTTATGCAGAGGAAATAAGGTCCTGATAAGCAGGTTTGTATCTTTGATGAGCAACCACGGCTTTGGCTGAACTGGGGGTTTCCTGCAAAAGTGTCATTTTGATCTATGAATCTTCACTGTAATGAGAGCAGAGAATAAAGCCACCACAAGAAAGAAACTAATGAAAACAAAATCCAGCTGTAATGAGACCAGTAGGAAGAACAGGCTTTAGATAATTCTGCCTTCAAAAAGCTGACAGTTTAATTAAAATTCTTATTGAGAACACTAGGTAATATAGCTTTGCATTTAATAGGAATATTTTGCAAAACAAGTGTGTGACTGTGTTTCAAAACATAAATTAATTGCTTGCTGGCTAGAAAAATGACTGAGATGAGTGGATGCTTGCGCCATCCTCCTGCACCATTTGGTGTCCTGCCATGCTACAGGTGCTCACTTTGCATGGCCAGTTTTGCAAAATTGAGCTATTTCAATGTTTTCCTACTTCTAGTGAATCTAGAGCTTTATGTCGTGAAAGGAAGGAAATCAAATACAAAAAAAAGGTAATTAGTTTTTTCATTCCTATTGGCACAAATCAAAGGTGTACATACTGTCTTAAATTTTAATAAAACTGGGGTGAGTTCCAGCTAGGATTCATTTGGAATGTAAAATGCAAACCTTTTTGAGAGAGGATATTGATATTTTCCCTTCAAACCTCACAGACAGTGGTGTCTGAGCTTATCTTTGCAAAGTTCATGCAAAGCCTGGTGTCTGTCCTGCTTATCTCTTGCCTGTTGTGGTGCTTCAGAATTGTGCCTGACAATCCTTATTTTACACCACCGTGAGTGGGTGAGAATTAATCCAGCTTTACAGCCGGCCTGAAAGAACAGAGGCAAAGTGTTTTGCTCAAGGTCATTCAGAGGATTATTGGCAGAGCCGGGATTAAAATTTACTTTTTAAATCCTAAAAGATGAGCATTTTTAAGAGGGCCTGGAAGTGAGGGTGTGGAGGTATCTCTCATGAATTGCAGCAAATTGAAACACTTTCTTTTAAGCTTGTCTTGTCCACAGCAAACCACGTGGGCACAAAAGAAATGCATTTTTTTCTTCTCTTTCAGCTTTCCTCTTTAATTTGTGGTGCTTCAAATCATCTGTGAGGGCCAAACTCTTCAAAGCTTCCTTTCTTATGCCCCCGTGTTTGTGTGAAAGGGGAATGCAAAACCTTGAGCCTGACTCAAAATTCATAGTTACACATGCTTTATTTTTAACCATCCTATCAATTGCTGCTGAGAGAAGATTAGAGTCAATGTGGAAATTTGAGGGGTTTAAGAAATGTCTGTCTATAGGTCTGCGTTGATAATTTTAGTTGGCTCTTGGTCAAGTACAATTGGATTCTGCTGCTGAACTGCTTCCAAACAAAATCTGAGTAGTCCTAAAAAAATCCAACCCTCTGCAAGGGATGTGTGTCATTAGTGAGACGATTGTTGTTGAGCTGCAGGGGTTAAACACCGCTCATTCCCTGGTGGTTACGGCAGGGGTTGGTTTCTATCTATCCAGTAAAACACCGTGAAGGATCAGGAAGCTAAATGAGGTGAGAGACTTGATCAGCGCTTGTTAAAGCTGGTTTGCCCCTGTTTTTCTGTGCTGGATCAAAAGAGTCTGTATTCTGGTTCAGAGTTCAAGCAAACCTCCTGATAAAATGAAACATAAAAGCTAAAAAGAGCGTAGAGATGATTCTTATACAGCTGAGCCTGCCAAATGTCTGTAGAATATTTGTGAAAGCATTAACAGAACAACAGTACTTGGGCTGCTTTGGTTTAGAATTTTATTGCACTTATTTCATGCTAAAACCACATTTAAGGTTCCGACTTTAAAAGGTTTTGTGATGAATACTTCTTGAGCAAACCTTTAGAGCAGTTTCCTTTATAGGTTCATTTAAAAGCTCCAAACCAGACTCCTTCTCACCCTCCAGTGTTTATTCCTGTGAACTGCTCCACGATGCATTTCTGCCTGTCCTTGCACAAAGAGCCCTGGAGCCCAGTTCCTCCATCATGATGCTGAAAGTCCCAATTTCATGTTGTGTTACCAAGGGCATTCCTTGGTCGTTTCGCTGCTGTGCCACACAATTTCCCTTCTTAGGAAAACCAGAAGCAACATAAATAGTTCCAAGAATCACCAAGAAATCACACGAGCAGTTGACAGCTCTTGTTGCTCAGGAATACCAGTGTTGTCAAATTTTTTGAGAATATGTGGCTGTTTCCATGAGTAGAAGCTCTAGGTAGCATAAAGTGCCTTGAGATTGTTATTGCATGTTGGAGCAGAGTGCAGCCCAGACATTAAAACATCTATTTTTTCATGGCATCTGTAAATCACAGTTACCCTAGGGCTATGCAATAGTTCGTGGAAAGCCCAGGAAAAATAAATATTTCTGTGCAAGTGAAGAAAGAGCAGCATGAAATATCTGTTTGTTAATTCCTGTGATGGAATACTTGGGATTTTTGATAAAGAGAACCCCAGGAAAAACTATGTGTCTTCAAAACTGGTCTTTTGGTTATAATTTTGTGTCTACAGAAACTCTACTGGATTGCAAATATAATAACATCAGCAAAGCTTGATTATATCAATAACTTCCTGGGGATTCCACAACAATTTAATTAAAGGGGAGGTGATCTGAAGATTTGGCATGAAAACACAGGAGTGCAGAGTGAGCTGAATTGGTAAATTTTTGAAGAATCTGGTTTTCCAAGTTGCTGAACTTGAGCAAACTGCTTATTAGAGCACATCTGGCATCACATCTCTTCCTGTAAGAGCTTGCCTGCTTCCTGATAACTTATTGAAAGAGCAGCTTGAGGCTTAGCCATTGTCCAGCTGGGCTGGTGTGGGGTTTTGGGTGGGACATTCTGGCTGTTCTCTTCAGAAAGCACTTCACAAACCGCCACAAATGGGCAGGAGTTACACAAATCACACAAATGCATACAGCGCTGGTGACGTTTGACCATGGGTGGTAATGGGTATGGATGTGTTGGCTCTGCAAGTCCAAGCCCCAGTAAAAATCCCTCTGGATCAGACCTGAAGTAAGCAGGACTGCCTTACATGGCAGAACTTTGGAGCTTGGATGAACTGTGCTTTAACTTGGCAGCTGCTCGTGATCTGCAGAAATGGTTTCTTAGCAGAGGGTTTGTTCCCTGAGGTCTGGAAACAAAATCGAGTTGAGGAGCCAACAGCAAAGCTTAAACCTCAACAAGTCTTCAGATGTATCAGGTGTCTGGTTCCTACTTGGGACAGAAACACTCCTTAGGCTTAGGAAAATTTTGGACAAAAAGTAAGAAAATAAGTGTACTAAAGCACAGAACTGCACTGAGAGCTGCATTTATCGGCCAGCGTGGTTATGTCATATTTATTTAATTTATAGAATCATAGAATCACAAAGTGCTTTGTGTAGAAGGGACCTTGAAGATCACTTCTTTCCAACCCTCTGCCCTGGGACACCTTCCACTATCCCAGGCTGCTCCAAGCCCCATCCAATCTGGCCTTGGACACTTCCAGGGATGGGGAGTCCACAAATTCTTTGGGCTTAAATATTTTCTCACAAGCCTTCATTTCTCCATCTTTCTAAGAGAAACGCAGCCTCTGTGTCCTTGTAACTCTGTGACACACATTAGAAACTTCTGCTGGGTTCTTCCAAACTGTGATGGAGAATTTGATGAAAGAGAAAAGAAGAAAAGGTGAAAAAAAGTTGCTAAAAAGGAAAAACATTCTTAAATCAGAGACCTGTCAATAGCAGCATGCAAACTAAATTTAACAGCTAATTTGCTGGTGACAGAAATATAATCCATATAATTTATGCATCTAATATAATCTGTCATTTGTGTTTAAGGAGGAGAGCAAGGCAACATCTAATAAAATGTAGAAGAAAAATGAGTTTGTGAGGTGAGTGACAGAAATGTTCATTACCTCAGTTCTTTCCTGTGGTGTTCCTCTCTTTTAAGGCAGGAATCTTAAGAATTTGATCCTTATGAAGTAGAAAATTATTACTTGAAAGGGCATTTTTTTTCTTCCCCTTTCTTGTCAAAACCTGTAATTGTTCCAGTTCAAGGCCAATCAAAGAAGAAACAGAAGATTTTGACTTCATCCCTGTCCAAAGAGAGCAAAGAGAAAAGAGCTCAGGGGCTCTTTCCGAGATGAAACCCCCGTGGAAGTTAATTTGAAATCACCATCAGTCATTCAGACTGTGCATTAGGTGCACACAGGCAAGTGAAAGAGGTTTGGATGTTCTGCAGCCTGTGCTGGGTGAGAGGAAACCCAAACATTGAAAGAATTCAGAATTTATAATATATAAATATATAATGAGTTTATATTGGAGTTGCATCTGGAATCACAAACCAGCAGTGAAGAGACTGTGGGGTATTGAAAAACACTGGAAGTAAAAGCTGAGAGAGATTCTGGATAGATTTTCCTGTTGCTTTTGTAGGTGGCATGGGATGATTAATGATGCCAAAGTCCTAAAAAGCAGCACCCCATGGCTGTAGCAGCACAAACTGCTGAAGACTTTTCACCCTAATCCCAGGGCAGGTCAGAGATTTTGCCAGTCAAGGCATTGGCTGCAGAGCAGTGAAGTCAGAGGGCTGTGAGGATGCTGCTGTGACTCTTACTGGGACTGACACGTTCCCTGTTGCGCCGTGATTTGGGGTTTTTGCTCTCTGTGTGTTCAGCAGCCTCACAAAGCTGCTTTCTGCAGTTACACGAGAATTTTAACCCTGTTAATGTCATATCTGGGGGAAGACATGGCTCCTCCAGTTAAGAGCTTCTTATGACAATATAAAATAAGAAGCTTCTCTGCACAATTGCATGAAAGAAACCTTCTGAAAAATATAAATCTGGTGTAAAATCCTTCTGACTGTGACAGACATTAATTCCTGTAACACTGTTTGCTATTTATTGCGTCTTGGCATTTGGGAGTTCAGAGATAGTGCAGTACATGGCAGGCAATGTGATATTTATGTGATGTGATAAACACATTTATTCATAGGCATTTCTCTATTAGATTAAGACAAACTGTTGATTTATAAAAGGAAAAATGTTGTGTTTGCAGAAGAGCCAATGGAGCAGACAGCCTCTGTCTTTTTGTTTATTCATGTTATAATCCTGTGATATTATTCCTCTAAAGCAGAAGGCCTGCTCCCTTGCTAATTGTATTTATGATATTTATCAACAACATGTAAGAAATACAGCATATTTTCTATAGGTTATTCTTATAGAGGCATGAAAGCTCAGAACTTAGGTGGCAGCTTTTAAAACTAATTCTTCTAGTTAAGTACTTTTAAAAAATTTAAATGCCTCAAACACTGAAATATTTAAGCTTGAATAAGCACCAACTTTAATCACTTTTATTTGAAATGAAAGGATGAAGCTGGCGATGCAGTGTTTCAGCAAAATTATGGATGAATGTGTCCCTTCAAGCAGTTTTATTTCAGATGTTACTTTGGGGAAAGAACTTATTGCTCTGGATTTGCACAATGCCTGTTTTTCTACCCCCATAATCTGGTTTTCTGTTGGGTCTTTTTAATATAAATTCCACTAAAATCATCACTTTTGAGCTGGTTTCATGCCCATCTCATTGGCCATTTATTATTATTAAATGGGCATTTATTTATCCAACATGGGTTTTTGGATCCTCAGGGAGGTTTGGGGTTCTTCAGTTACAAAAGCAAGCAAGTTTTGGAGCCGGGAATCCAAATAGGGACCTGGAGGAGCAGAAGAAAAAAGTGGCAAGTACAGTGCAATTATCAGTACCTGAAACCTTTCCAAGAACATTTTCTCACAAAACAAAAACCCAGTTTTGCCAGAATATAAACTTTCCACGAGTCCATAGTAACTTCAGGAAAATGGAGTTATGAAAGAGAAGTCAAAGTGAGTGATTTCAAGAAATGTCAAAACATTTCTGAAGGACAACTTGTGGAGGGTTTTTCTTTTTTTCTAAAGTGTGTTAATTTTGATACTATGTCTTTTAAAAACACGGTACTGAAATCCAGGGTTTCACTTGACTCAAAATGCCCAACGTGCCAACTTTAAAGGGAACTCTAAGTGGCAAATTTAGAGGAGATTTGGGATGAAAATTAGGTTCATGACAGGTGTTTTTGTTGCCTTTGAGCAGGGCTACAAACCATAATATGTTGCACTGTCCTAGAGGCTCCTCAGGAGTTTGTGATGTCTTGGGATAAAATTTACATCTTGAGTGGGTGCAAAGGAAAAACGTAAGAACAAAAGTCAATCAGGAGATAGCTGAAGTATTTCCAAACCTAATAAAGCTGAGAGGCGAAAGCAAGGTGTGCAGGACAACTGAAAAGATGTGGAGGGTGGCTGCAACAACAGAGGTGGGAGATAAAGAACATTTAAAAAGTCCAGTGGCATCAGAAAGCCATTGCTTTTTCTGTCTTTGCTCTTTTATCTCCATTTTGAAGGCTTTCTCAGTTCAAAACCTCAAGGCTGAACATTTTTTGCTGATGTTTAATACCATGTACTTAAGTGCTTAATCACTGCACCCTAAACTAGCACAAACCCCATATATTCTGTTTTTTAAACTCTCTGCACAATGTCTTGTTGCCCTAATAAAGAGGATGAGCTCATATCTCTCTGTGCCATCAGGTTAAGCCTTTAAACACAGATTGCCAGCTTTGTCCCAATGGTTGCCAGTGAGCATTTAGGGTGTCTGGATGAATTAAGTGCATGCAACAACAGGATAGGGAGCATTGTGAAGGAAAGCCAGGCTAGGGGAGGTCAGAATTCCCCTGTGCCCTTTTCAGGTGTGGCTCCCAGAGCCTCCCTGCCTGCACTTGCTGTGATCCTTGCCATTAATGCAGTCAATGACACCAGCAAGGGAAGAGCTTTAAGGTGACCAAGAGTATGAAGCCGCAAAGTGTCTCTGATGCTTCCAGGTTTACTTTAAATCTGGGTTTGGTTGCAGATCCTAAAAGAGAACGTGCATTGATGGTGTCTCATCGGGATGACTTCTTCAGATTAGGCCTCCTTGGATTTTGTGACACTAAATAGAGCAGAGAGAATGCTGGTAAAAAGTCCTTTTTACGTCACGTATCTTCTTTGCTGTGAAGTTCTTTGTTTTATGAATTATTTTGCACTTAATAAAAAAAAAAAAAAGACAGGGAAGATCAGGTGAAAATGCCACTGAACTGCACTGCAAAGTCAGCAGCCACTGTGGGCATCACTGGGATTGCCAATGTTATCATTTCTAATGTGCACTTGGGATAAAAAATTATAAACGTGCATTTCCTCAGTGTTCAGCTGAAATGAGATCCCACCAGAGGAGAGTTGCCTCTGACTGGAGAAGCACACTGTGCTGATGAAAATGGTGGAGAAATGGGAACTGATGGGTCCCATCTGATCATTGACTGTTAATTCAGCTTCATAGTGGCTGCACAAAAAGAACAATCTCCAGTTCGAGACTTCCAGGAGAAAACCACAGCTGAGTGAGCTCCTTTAAACAGAATCATCCCACGGATGGTCTGCTGGGATTCAGGGCAGGAACTGCTCCTGATACAGGGAAGAGCAAGGTGTTGAGTCCGTGTGAGTAAAGGACAAGGTTTGCCAGGTGAAGCTTAGCTGACCTCTAGTGGGAAAAGTGACATTTTCTTCAGACAGATCTTAGGCAGTCGTAAAATCACATCTCCACTGCCAGCTCAGGTGTCATGAGGCTTCAAAATTCAGGAGGAGCAGGTACTGGAAATGGAGATACAGTTAATTTTCCTATGGAGGTGTGGATTTGGTGGGCATAAACTATCGCTCTTCTGCAGAATTTGCAACATTCACAGACTTTTCTCCAGAAGGGCTAAGAGGTTTGAGAGCAGTTGCCTCAATGGGCATAGAGTTTAAAAAAGATGTAAAAATAAGAATATTCCTAAGAGAGCCAGGGAAGTGAAGCCAAGTGAGTTATGAAAGGCTTTGCTTCATGATTGCTCTAATTTTGTAGAAAGTACTATACCTTATAAAAAAGCTGCCTTGTATTCAATTTACATAAAGTGTTTTAGTACCAGAGCAAGAGAGTTATAATTTGTCTCCCCAGAGGGTGGTAATCTCACAACAGAAGAAGATATAATGGGTAGAAATAGTGGCATTAGGCTAGCAAAAAAAAAAAAAAACCTAAATAATCCACTTTTGTCACCTAAGCATAAAGAAAGAAGAGAAACAACTGTTACAGTAATTGTATTCATACAAAAACCAGAGCTACCACTCTCACAGATTTCCATGCTTCCCAGCCAGTGGGAAGTCCAAGAGCCAACATTGCCTTGACCACAGCTTTTCCTCTGAACAAATATTCAGAACTCTTCAAAAATGAAGTTACTCCTTTGACAGACACATTGAGGCCAGTGTCTTATTTGGAATGAAAACCTCCTGTCGCCAGGAAAACCTTCCTAGCAAAACAGAGAGAGAAGAGGAACAGTTTTGAGCTTCTGCTCAGCTTGATGAGTTTGTAGGTTCTCCTTAATCTGTCTGTAAGTCAGGCTATTCCTGGCCTGTCTTGAGGAGGCAGAGCAGTTCCCAAGGGCAGGAATTCTGCTCTCTCCCTGCCTGAAGAAGTGGCTGCCCCCAAATCTGCCTCCTCTCTGCAGCAGCCACTCCTTGGGATCAGCGCTCCAATCCTCTTCTGCTCTGTCAACAGGATTTTTATGGCTCTTGAGCAGCCCTGAGAGCCCATGGGGCTGTAGCTGGGTTCCAGAACCTCACTGCAGTTGCAGATTCTGGCTCTGCATCCCGAAATCCCGGCAGCTGAGCTGAGGAACTGTCAGCATTTTATCTTCTGCAAAAGCTCTTTGCCTTGGGAAGATTTTTGTGTCTCGGGGAGCAGGTGGTCATTCCTGCCTTGATTTGTTCTATTTCTCATCAGGTTAAGATCCTTCCCCTGTTTTACACAGCAAACGTTTCATGTTTGAGAATTCAGTAATAAAGCAGTGTCTTTAAACTTGTCTTAAAGCACCAAGGCTGCAAAGACAACAAGGTACCAAAGATTCCACTTTTTTTATAGTTCCTATTTTTTCTCTGCTGTTACTTTGTAAAGCAAAGCTGCATTTATTGCCTTTTAGAGCAATAGGTTTTACGGGGTTTGTGTGATGGATGGCTTCAGGCAGCACAACACATTTTCCTTTCCTGAGGTTTTTCTTACTTGTGTGTGTGTGTCTGTGCTTAAAGGAGGAGTGGAATTATCCAAACAGTAAAAAAGGAAGCAAAGGGATGAGCAGGGAATGGTTCTGACTCGAGACTGAAGCAAGGGAAAGAGCAACAAAAGCAGTGGTAAGTACATATTAGAATTTACATTCTGGTTGAACAGTAAAGCACCCAAATGAGGAGAATCCAGCCTCAGATTCTTCAGCACTTGAGGTAAACATATGCAAACTGCCACTTAAAACATTCACTTGTCTTTTGTTGACAATATAATCTCTTCTTTAATTGACAATCACAGTTACACTTAAAAACCCCGTTTGAGCACACTTACCTCTCTGCAAATTTATCGCTGTGATAAAAGCTATCAAAACAATAGGAACAGTTATATTTAGTGCTTCATATCTCATTATTTCCAAGGATTTAAATTGCTTTCTCTAACTGAAAGTAGCAGGTTTATGCCTTTTTTTTTTCCCCAAACAGTCCCAAATGTCCCCATAACAGTGGATTTCTACCACTTTGCTTTGTAAGCAGAATCGAAACATGGTAACACAGAATCCTGATAGTTTCATAACAGAGTGAGATGTCTTACTCTTCTGATGCTCTCTCTTTCCACATATTTATAGTTTCTTGTAAGGAAATGTAAGGAGAACATTCACATGCACTTCCCTTCCACTGTGTGGTTTCCATCTGGGAAAATATAAATAGAAGCATCAATACCTTGAAGAAGCAGAATTATTAGAGAGAAAATTTATAACCCTCTATGGGTTTGTAGATGTCACTTTTCAGGTCTGCTTGTGACTGACAACTTGAACCAAAGGCTTAAATATATAATAGAGAACTCTGAATTTTTATTCATTAACAGAGGAAGGTTCAAAAGTAATCTTGACTCAACATTAAAATTATTCTTTATGTGTTAAAGGATGGAACTGTTGCACTCAAATCCACGTGAGTATTGATCCAAATGCATAATGAAATCTAAATGATTACTTATTTAAAAAATTATGTATGCGTGGCCATAATTTTTTGAGTAAGGCACATAAGCTTCTTCTCCCAGGTAACAAGTGACTGGATGAAAGGAAATGCCCTCAAGTTGTGCCAGGGAAGATTTAGTTTAGATATTAGGGAAAGATATTTTCATGGAAAGAGTTGTCAAGCATTGGAATGGGCTGCGTGGGGATGTGGTGGAGTCACCAGCCCTGGAAATGTTCAGAAAATGTGTGGAGGTGGCACTTGAGGACAGGGTTGAATGGTGAACGTGGTGGTGCTGCTGGTTGATGGTTGGATTTGATGATCCTTTCCAGCCTTAATCCAGTGATTCTCTGGCTGTTACTTGATTGCTTTTACATTCCTGTAAACACTGTCCTGTCCATGGCAGACAGGCCTGGACAGTGCTGGAGAACCAGGTGACACCTTAAAAATATTCTGCTACCTTTCAACTAATTTTGCAGTTTGGGTTAGAGATTTCTTGTTTCCAGCATCCTGATTAAGTTTACAAATAAACTACTCACTTCCTAGATCAGCCCTCAGTTGGTGGGTCAAGGCTGAAAAGGTAATAACAGTTACAGAACTGCAAGGTAGCTTTGGCTAATGTGTAGGAACAAATTTTTTTGTGACTCACATAAAAATCAAAAGATTAAGGCAAATGAATTCTTTTACTTGTGAATTTGCAGTTGCAAGATCGGTGCTTAGCGCATAGAGGGAGATGATAGTCTTTACATGTAATGGTGTTTCATTAGCTTCCCTATTTATTCAAATTATGCTTTTACTGTTATAGAACTGTTCTGTTTATGTTTACATTTTATAGTCTTATGTTTACTTAAGAGAATAACTTGAAACCATTCCACAGATGTAGCAGCACTGAAAAGCTGCCACAATCCAGTGAGAAAGTGCTTCGTTAGTAAATGTCATTTAATCAAAACCGTTCAGACTATTAGGAAGAAAAACCCCACACACTTTTATGATAATTGCATCAAATAAAGGATGTGCTGCTGTTTCTTGTCTGGGGTGCAGTTGGAGAGTCAGTGTTCCTGCTTTCTGTGGCCTTAATGGGTGGTTCAGCATCTGCAAATGGCTGAGGCCTCTGGAAGGATGTTTTAGGGAATATAAATTATTATTATTACCAGCTGTGACAGCAGAAAGCTGACTTGGGGAAATGTTAAAGCCACCTCCTGGAGAAGCACTTGGTTGGTGCTGACATCAGAGGGCTTCAGGATGGGGAAAAAGATAAATAATTTGCAGAGAACAGCAAACACCAAACTGAGGAACACGAGCCAGAGAAAATCCCTGTCTCTCAATTTCACATTGCTCTGTGGCTCATCAGCATCTGCAAATAAAGCTGGATTTGAGGCCAGTGGTTTGGCTGTGAATCAGAAGCTTGAACACTCCCACACTGAGACTGTGCTGGAGGTGCTGGGTCAAGGTTTGGGAATGTTTTCTTCCCAGGACACCCAAATCTCCAGTTTCCTCCTGGTGGTCTGAAGCCCTCTGTGTCAGGGGACAGAGGTTGTAATGCTGGTTTGTGCAGCAGGGAGATGGATTGTGGGAACCTCACTAGCTGGCTTTGGAATTAGGAATTATCCCCAGTTTGTGGGAGCAATGTGTCCACGGTCATTTCAGGTCAAGCTGCTGTAATTCCATAAATTGTCTCCTTGGCTCCATTCCTGCTGCTCAAAGGTGTTTTTCTCCAGTCACTGAGAGGCTTATGCAATGTTTTCTGTATAAGGACCTTGAGGACTTTACCTGTTTCAGAGCAAGATCAGTAAAGATCATGATGCTTAATAAAATAATTATGAATGTAGTCATTTATCTTGCAAGTCTGCCATGCTCTCATCCATAAGGAGGGGGAAATATGAAAGCATTAATTGATATTTCTCCTTAATTGACAGCATTTGTAGATAAATCCCCAAAGTATGAATTTTGGCCAAAGCCAGACATTTCTGTGTGATTGGTAACTGAGTTCAAAAGGTCTTCATTTTACATTTTGGCTTATTGAGTCTTTTTAAAGAAAATGGAAACTTAAAAAGCTCATTTTAAAAATGTATTTAAATTAAATACCATTCTTTCAGCTTCAGGGTTCATAAATGTTTTCAGTCAAACCAGTATCTATTAGAAAATATTTAAACAGACATTACAAATGTAAGTATAGAAGGAACTAATTTGCAACATTTTATCATAAAGGCATTTGCAAATTGCTTCCTGCATTACTCGACTATTTGTAGTTATTTGTTCTTTTTCCACTGGAGCAGACTAAAATTCTCCTTTCCAGCTTCTTGCTGTTATCTCTTGAAATGAATTGTGTTCCCCACACAGCCCCCACGATCGATGCAAATATGCTTTGATTTTTTTCACCAAGCAATTACCCCTAAATACCAGAGTTCATTTCCAGGTTAGTGCATCTGGTGCTGCTGATTCAAAACTGGAGGAGTCATTTGTAAACACTTTCTTCTTGCATTATCATTTAGGAGTTGAGTGATGTGATGCCTCGCTATCAGTTTATTTCCAAACACAGTTAAATGTTTGACTGCATCACCTGAACACAAGAATCCCTTTTCCCAGTTCTCCCTGAATGCAGCACTTCTTCTTTTGATGTGATTTGGGCTGTGAGGCCTCTTAAAAAGAGTGGAAAGTTTTGCCACTTTTTGAGGAACTTAACTTAAATTCAGAAATGCTGGTGATAATATTGTGAAAAAATCAAATAGCACCAAGATGTATTTTGGGCTAAACTGTAAAGTCACTGCAAAAGGTGAATTTGAGAAGAATTACCTGATTCAGCTGTAATGTTCCTAATCTGTATTTAAGACATACAATCACAGAATCATTAAGGTTTGCAAATGCCTCCAAGATCATCAAGTCCAACATGTTCTTTGTCCTTTTGGAGGATATACAAATAAACAAATAAACAAAAAGCAAAATAAGGACGTGTGCACGGTGAAATCAAGGTCTTGCTCATCAATGTCTACAGGTCTTCCACCAAGGATGAAAATATCTGTGTCATAGTACAAGTGGCTGCTATTTTCTATTTTACCAAATAAACTTCTGAGAGAGTTTTGAAAAGAAATTTGCACAGTGTTTGGGGAGATAAACTGCAGCTCACTGAACTCGGAGCACTTCAGAGACACCATTCAATGCGTTGTAAGGGGAATAAGGAAACTGTTTTCTTATCTCAGTGGAGGATCTTGGGTTTTTAAAGTGAAAAGCTGCCTGTTTCCCCAGTGAGGACTGACTTCTGTCAGCCTCCAGCTTCACTGAGGCACAATGAGCTGCTTTCAAGGCTGCTCCTCATCACAGATTTACTCCTCACATATTTCCATTTGTTTCATGATGTTTCTTCCGTGCCACTTACAATTAATGTCTGGGCTGATCCCCAGATTAATGAATTACTTTAAATGCTTGCCCTGTGGACAACATCCCACCTGTATCTATTTGTTTAGGATTTCTTCCCTGGAGCAAGTGATTATGCAGTAGGTATTCAATCCCAAGTTATTTTCACAGACAGGAGCCAAAGCAGAGGCTTTCCTCTTTGAGATCCTTTATTTATTGTTTCACAGCTGTAAAGGGACTGCTTCGGTCACTTTTTTTTTTGAATGAAACAGAGGTTGTTGCATTAAATCAATATCAAATCTGATAGACATGAGTCAGATGAGTTCTTGGAAACTCAATATGGACAAAGGTTTGGCTTAGCAATTTTTTGACTTTGCAATTTTTTGTTTCTTCACCCTGGAATTATAATGAAGAAGACAGAGGAATGTTTTTAACCATGGATCAGTTGGATATCAATCACTTTTCCAAGCTGTTTGTTTACAGCAGGTTCCCTGACTATTCTGACAACGGAAAGAGCTCAGTTGTTAATGCCTGGTTCTGACTCGGGCCCTTCGTGCTTAACCCACTCGTATTTATTTGGCAAAACTCTGAAATGTGACACCCTAGATCACTCCTACAGACTCGTTGAGGCTGGGAAGTGGCCATTTACTCACTTTTATCTACTCCTAAACTTCTCTGCTGGGTGTTGCAGGCCTGGCAGTGGACAGGGATAAAAGCTAAATCGCCCTGAGAAGAAGAAAACTTGGTTTAATATTTGCCCTTGACTCTTCTGCTGCACGTGACTCCTCCAGTTTGGAGGAAAAGAGTTTCTCTCCTTGATCGCACTCCAGCTGCACTTTGGAGACCTTTTCTGAGGGATACATCTCCCAGGATGTAGATGTCACTGAGATCCTGATGAAAGCTTTTCCTGTGATTCATATTTCTATGAAACCTTGTAATTGAGGTTGGGTCCCAAATGCTTTGGCATTCCTAATGCCTGACACTTAAAGCAGTTTGGCTTCCTCCTTCCTTTCAGAAATGCCATTTCCTTCATATATAGAACTTTTTTCTCCTCCTCCCTTCCAAATTTGGGGGCCTTGTTCAGAGAGGGTTTGGTTACAAGGAACCAAAGAGCATTGTAACTTCCTTAAATGATGGAAGAAACAAGAGACAAAACTGACCCAGCAAATCTGAGCCTCCTCTTCTGTGGCTGGGTCCTCACATATTTAAAGAAGAAAGGCAGCTCTGACAAGGTCCTGGCCTCGCAGAGCTCCCAATGAGCAAATCAAAATTAGGTTTTTTACTTAATCTGCCAGGTTTTTTCCTCCCTAGCTGTTAAACTTCTCCAGCTTTAAGACGGAGGCAGTTTTCTTTTTTCTATCCCACCTCCCCTCAAACATGATGGAATTTTCACTCTGCCCTCACCTGAATGTGCCAATGTCTTATTTCTGCTCACAATAATTTTTGGAACTGTTCTGGAGCTTTACCCTTGTTGCCTCAAGGAATGGGAAAACCTTTCAAATTCCCTCGTCCCCATGGATTTCCACTGTCTGATGCTGAGGAGCACCATGATGTGCTGTACAGATGTTCAGAGTCTCACCTTGTAGCTGTGATGAGATTTTATGTTTGGCTGCACAGTGCTAATTTGCCAGTTCAAATCTGCTTTTTCGTGCACATTTCACATCTGTGTATTGCACTGTTCCTGCATAAAGGGGAAAATGAGGGTATTAAACCCCACTCTGTATCTGGAAACCTCTTTCATGATTCTGCCCCTTCCCTTCCCTTCCCTTCCCTTCCCTTCCCTTCCCACGTTTTCATGTTGCTTGCAAGGGGGTATAAGTAAATAAATCTGTGGTTACTTTGGCTTTTATCAACTAAAAAAAAGCATTGGACTCTCTGAAGTTTGCCTATGGTGACAGTCATAAATAGTATGTAACTTCCAAATTCAAGCCCATATTCTCTTCCAGTTAGGTTATTACTTGAAGTGTGAGGTTACAGTTAGGGTTCCATGGGTTTGGCACATGTGGCCGAGTCTCAGAGCTGGGGATAAATCAATCCCTGCACTCCACATCCATGGTTCTCAGGGCAGAATGGCCAGTGCAGCCTAAGGATCCTGGAGGATCACTGGGGTGTTTGATCCTGGATGAGTCCAGGATAAGAAGCTGCCTCCCTCACTGCTTGGGGAGACAGAGAAATGAGTCCTTGAGAGGCAGCTCAGCTCCCAAGTCAGTGCCAGAGTCAGACTGAGGGAGCTGAGGCTGCTCTGCCGAAACCAGAGAAATCTTTCCTGAGGGAAACACTCAGTGCTAATAGGGTGACCTGTGTCTGCAGTATTTTTCTTTCCTGTTTGTGTGATGATAAAGTTCAGAGGTAATTTCACAAACTTGCATCCGACTGGCTCAAGGTTGCTAAATGTCTGCCCACCCGCTGTGGTTTAGCGTAATAATCAGATTAAACATGTTCTATACGGAAAAATGATCAAGCATTTCCTGCATTCGGCTCCCCAGGGTTTTCCAGGGCCTTTACACTTTAATAAAAAGACCCTCCTAGTTTTATTTAAGAAAAGTAGAAACAACCTACAGATTTGTGCTGTTGTCCTAATAATTGCTCTATATTTTAAGCAGGCATTTTTCTGTAGTTAACCTTCTGCTATGGACATTCAAATAAAGTTCAGAGGAAAACTTCTGTAGTGATGGTGGCATCACAGTGTTTTGAGCACTAATTTGCTGCTTTACCTGGAGGAGCAATATTTATTTACAGTCTTTTTTCACTTTTCATGCAAAGATATTGTTTGGTGATCAGAGCATAATCCTGGAAGTTTTGGTTTTCTGCTAGACTGGAAACATCACTCTCAACAGCATTTTGGAAAATTGATTCTCTGTATTATTGCAGTGATTAATAAATATTCCCTCTTCTGTAAAATGAAGATCCTTCCTCAATACTCGCTGTACTGAGAACAAATACTTGGGGCTTTTAGAAGTGAAAAGTTTATTGCATTTTTTGGCTTGGTGTTGCATAAAAAGCTTTGAAAGCTGAATTTGACACAGGGACAGTAGAGTGAGCTAGAAAGGACTGGGTTTGTTTGGGGAAGAGAAAGCAGACAGTGCTGAAATCAGGCAGCAGAGACAAAACCTGCCCTGACCTTGTGCTTCACTTCAATATTAATAAAATCTAGGAGAAATAATTATGTCATATGTTGTAAGAATAATTTCCTTTGATATTACATTTGGCCTGGGTGATAGTTCAATGTGATAAATGTCTCCCTGGGTTTTCACTTATCTGTGGTGTAAATCAACACTCAGAAACAGCCGGGGTAGCATTTGGCTTTTCCTGTCCTGAGGATTTGTCTTGCTGGGAGTCAGGATCACATCCCATCCTTGCCAGAGGTAATAAGGTGGGAAAAGTCTTTTGTTTAGTCCCCAGGGATGAACTTGTCTTGCTCATGGCTCCAGGAGAGTTTACCTTCTCTGCTCTGGATTGTATAATGAGCTTGGGAGCACTAATTGTTTCAGACAGGGTTTTACTGGGTGTCAGGGCAGCCACTGATATGAGTTTAGTGGTTTATGGCATTGATGTTTTCCAACAGATGCTGCTGAATCAATTAATGATGGTGTATTAAAAAAGAAAATAAATTAATCCCTTAACTCTGCCAGGGAAGGTGTTTTCTGCTCTAGAGTAATAATTGACAAAAGAGCTGTGGGTGGGATCAGTAGAAGGAAAATTCATTGTTTGAAAGGTTCTTGGGACATTTCACTGGAATAACCTCCTTTTATAAAGATGTGGCAGATACATCCTCACACAGGTGGAGAAATAAATGAATTCATGGGGTTTAATCAAAAATGTCAGAGCTCGGTCTAAACAAGTTCTGGAAGACACTTGACTTTTCATAAAATATAAATTGACATTGTTTTGGGGGGTCTTGTACAGAACAGTTCCCAATTTGTTGATTTTCCCCACCTGTAATAATCTTTGAGCACTTTTGAGCAGGTAGTTTTGCATGAATTTAGCAATTGATTCAAAGTTAAACAAAAGGTGATGCATGTGGAGAGAAAAAAAATTAAAATTTTATTAGGTTCAGCTGCATCAATCCTGATTTATTTCCCACTTCATCTTTCTTTCAACTGGAATTAAAAAATGCTGCTGTTCTTGACAAATTTTACTATTTTATAACTTGCTTCAAAAATTTATATAAACTAGAGACTCTCAGCATTTTTTGCAAATGTTGACCCATGACTGGTCAATTTAAATTGCAGCAAGGTCAGATCTACCCCCCATAAGTCACATCATGAAATGCCTCATGAGGTCTGAAAAGCCATACACCAGGAAGTGCAGAGGGAACAGGATCTTCCTCAGCTGTTGAAAAAGCAATAAAAATGTTGCAGTATCTTTCTGTGAAGGAGCAATAACAAAACCTTTCCAGCCAATAGTCTGACTTGATTTTAAAGATTTTAAAGAGCATCCAACTGGCTTTAGAGTGAAGGCATTTTCTGCCTGAATTATAAACATCACACAGAACTCAGAATCATAAACAACTGATCTGATATTTCTGTAGAAATATCTGATATTTCTGTAGAATCATCTCTGCCAGGCTTGGATTTCCACAGCTCAGTGTCTGTGACAGGGAAGAGGGACCGGGACTGAAAGCAAAAATATGTTGTGGGTAAACAAATGCTCCCCAAAGTACTTTGTGGGGTTTCCAGAATAACAGTAGCATTTGTTTTATCAGCACCTTTGCACTTGAATGGCTTTTCACACCATGCTGGAATCATCTCAAACTGTTGATTTTCTGCCTGCAATTAAAACTGTGGTTTAAGAATGAATACAAGGACTTTTCTTTTGCAAAAACTGCTCTGAAATTCTATTAAATTATGACCTGGAGAGGGAATGTTGCAAGATTTATCAATTACCTGTGTCCAAATGACTAAATGCCATCTCCACTGACAGCCTGGATTAATTTGGGCTCTCCTGAACTGATGCTGCTTTAATTGAGATCATGTGGGGCTTCCACTGCTCCCCAAGGATAAAGCAGTAGCTTTGAGGACATTTGTTGCTCTGGGATGCCCTGCAGTTACTACAGCACAAAATAAACCCACAGCAATCCACAAAATATTGTCTCATATGAATGATTTCATATCTATTCCAGGCCTGTCTGTGTGGTACTTACGTTTGTGCTTGTCTGTGGGTTGGAATTACATTTTCTTTTATGTGAAGCATAGGGAAGTACCAATAACCTATTTATATTTGCATAGATCTTGATCACACATTCCATATTGATCAGCAGGATTTAAGTGTGTGTTATCCCTCCTGCTGAGCTGCAGCCAGAATTTTTAGTGCTCAGTGGCAGTGAGGACAACTCTCTTTTGTAAGCTGTTAAATAGCAAAATTTGTGTGAGGAAATTTCTCCCCCATTTCTCCAACACTTAGAATTATTTACATTTCAAAGTTAAATAGGTTGCTCCTGTGTAAGGGAAATGGGATTATTTTGCTTGGCTCTAAGGTTGAACAGATTATGGTATAGCTTTGGAGTCTTGGACAAAGCCTGAAACTCAAGTGGGAAGGGTATAAATGACACATTAGAGTGGTGTGTCATAAAGTGGGTTTAAAAATGGATCCATTTTAAGGAAAGAAAAAGATGAAAGGGCAATAGACATAATGGCATTCCTGTAATAGCAGTCAGAGTAGAGCTGAGCAAGGGAAGCAAGGAAAGAAAGGAAGTGCAAAGATTCCACAGTTTCAGCAGAAAGTACTCCCTAATTTAACATACTGATTATAATATATATATAGACCCAAAGTTTTAGGATTTAGAAGAATCAAATGCTTCTGATATCACCTAGAACTCATCTTCTGAGCAGAAAATTTGAGTGGCAGAGAAACTGCCTTGTCCTGAACAATTACAGAGCTTTCTCAGGGTGCTTATATGAAAGCCATCCCAGGCTGTGATGCCTCCTGGCACTCCCTCCTGGTTGAATTGTAGCTCTTTGTGTTGGCTGTTTTCATTTTGAGCTAAAAAGGTGTCGGTAATAGTAGCCAAGTAGTGTGCTGTGACTCTTAAAAACAGGGACAGTCAGTGTCCATCTCCCTGCTCCCGTCCAAAGGATTTCACAATGGGATTTCAACTCGTGACGCTGTTTGGGGCTTTTAAGCGAGGCTCCTCAGCTGCTCTCTGCCCTGTCCCGGGCTGATATGGAATGCCCCATGGAAAAGACTTCCTGAACCAGGATTGCCCCTGGCATGAGGCCACTGCTGGGCTTGGGATGGGTCTCTAAAGCCCTGCGGGCAGAGGGTGAGCAGCAGCACGAGTAGGGGGGCTGGGGAATGCCACCTTCCCGTGTCACAGCCCTCAGGCTGGCAGCCACTGTGTGCCATCACTCCCTGCCACTCCGTCTGCTTCCACTGCTCACCACGAATTCCTTGGCAATCTCCCCTTCTTCCTCTCTCGGCCTCCTGGGAAGCTGCTGAGCTGTTGGTTGCCTTTCAGGCTGGGTTTTCATGGCCCTTTGCTGCAGGGAGGGCTCAGATTTGATGCAGCGAACTCTGCTGTGGAGCTGAGGAGATGCTGCTCTCTGCACTCGCTTGGGAGGGACCAGTCAGCCCCAAGCCCTGCGCTTCTCTCTCCTCCCCGCCCTGCCCTGTCTGCCGTGTAAGGCCGGTCCTTGTGCCAGCCTGGTGTCTGTAGGAGCTGTCACCCCTTCTAGAACGCTGCTCTACAAGACTTCAGCACGGCCCAAGTGGCTGCTTGGCTCCGGAGCTGCTCTCTCGTCCCTCCATCCCCTCTGCAGAGATGGAAACAGCTCAAAATCTGCCAGGCATTCCCGGCTTTCAGGCTGATGCCTGTGCCAGCACCGTTCTCCTCACCCCAGAATGCTTTTGCAGACCTGGGGGCTGCTCCTGCAGCCCTGTGAGCAGCTGTGGGAGCCAGGGCAATGTTCAGGGCAGCACAGCCCGGCCTCGGCTCCATCCTGCCCCAGGCACGGGTGACAAAGCAATGCTGACTTTTGGTGACATTTCACAAGAGGACAAGGATGCAGCTTTGCCTGTTGGCAGCAGCAGTGTCTGCGCTGCTCGTGGCAGTGTCCCCTGTGAGGCTGTGGGATGCTGAGCATGACAGGGACCCCGCTACCTGGAAACAGAGCTGGAAAGGGAAACTGGCCCTTGGGGAGCCTCAGCTGAAAGGGAACATCTGACACTGTCCCAGGCTCTGGTGTGTGCTGATGTTGTATCAGCCTGAGGGAGATGCACAGCTTCCTTCTGGCCATTCCCAAATATTCCTGCTTGCTCAGAGACTTGTATTTTTTGTTCTCCTTAAAGATGCAGCAATTTCCAGCACAGATTTCTCCGTTCAGTATCACTGAAGTGACACAGTGAAGATGAGGAAAAGCCTGTTGTTTTTGCAATTGACAGAGGAACGTCTAGTTCTGTTAGTTTGTTAGGAACTGAATTAAAGGATTTTTTCCATTTTGCTTAAATAATAACTGATTTAAGGAAGTTTTCATCTCTTTGTGATAAGATGCCCTGTGGAAAAAGTTGTTTTCTTCCAAGCTTTACTTATATCAGTACAAATTAAGGAACTGGGATTAGAATACATGTATTTTTAGGCTGAAGTCTGTTCCCTTTGGGTGAGTGCATGTACCTTCCTTCTAGTTTTCTCCCAGCTGAGAGCTGTGTTCTCTTTCCAGGCCATTAAAGGGAACAGGAGAGAGCAGGGGTGCTTCCTCTGCCAAAGGTGTCAGACAGACTGGCACCTACTTCTCGGTCAAATAGCACTTTCTATTTGAAAAGAAAAGAAAAAAAGAAACAAACCCAGGGCATCAGCTGCTGTGTGAAATTAATCTTCCTGTCTGCTGTAGGACAGAGCTTGCTCTGTAAAGAGGAAGGGAAAAAACCCTTTCCTAAGAGATGCTCCATTTCTGGGTTTGCTCAGCGTCCTTCTTGGTGCTCTTCTTTCAACACTGCATCAGATACTTAGTAGACTACAAAATATTAGATTAGTTAGGACATGCAGCTTCCAGGGCATTAATGATGGAGTCATTGCTAAGTCAGTCATTCATTTGGAGGAATGATTCCAGCCTGAAGCTTCCCTAATTGTCTGTTTATTGACTACTGTATTTTCATACTCATTTTGAGAGAATAGTTGAGAGCTGGAAGGTGTGCTTGTAGCTTGATGGAACACAAGAAATCCTCGACAAGGTTCTCCATTTCCAATTATTCCCTTTGTTAATCTTTGTTGAATAACGCAGTATCTTCTTCATCAATAGCAGAGGGAATCTCAGGTAACAAAGCTAAGCTATGCTTGGAATTCTGAGCTAGGGCCTTCATATGAGGAAATTAAAGCCCTTCCAGGTTAGCCTGAGCTTCAGAAGTCTGCCAGCATCCTGGAGTGGGCTCCCATTAATACAGCTGCTTAAAATAATTAGGGATCTCTTCTTCTGTCAGTTCTGCTGGGGAACTTTTCAGTGGGATGAGAGCCTCTTTCTTCTCTGTAATCCACGAGGATTGAGTAACATGAGACCTTAGAAGGGAAAAGTTGGGAGAATGGGGAAAGGCAGAGGGATTAGTGCTGCCTAATTTTAGTAATATATATTAGAAGCTTAGAGAAATTAATCTTCTAATGTGATAAATAGGGAGAGGAACTCTGAAGCTGAGCTCGGAAATGTCTGATATAGGAACCTCCCTCTCTTCCAGGGAACTGGAATCCAGCCTTGTGAACTTGGGGTGGATGTTTTGGGTCTCACCCTTTTGTCCAGTTTAGAAGAGTGACTGATTTGCTCAGGATTTTGAAGAAAAGAGCAATAATGTTCAGGAAGAGACAGACTCAGCTGTGCAATAGCAACCAAAAACCCCACCCAAGCTGCACAAAACCACACCATTTCCATGGTCAGCAGGCACCTGAGGCATTTTGTATCTGGTATAAACTCCCCAGTGCTTTTGGCATCCTGGACAAAATCGTCTTTAGTTTGGGTCTCAGCTCTGTGTGAGCTGGTCACACAGGCAGGTGGGAATTCTGATGTTTGTGCTATGATTTCCCTCCTAACTTTACATTTGTAGTAAAGCACAACAGATCACACAGAGATTTGCATTCCCCATCTCCATATTTATAAAAACGAGGCAGCAAGATCACTTGTGATCCTGTGGGTGATGGTTAGAATTTTACCCAGCTTCCTCCTTGCCACTTTCCTACACAGTTACTCCTTGCTTGAATAGACAAGCTTGGCTTTTGGCTGTCCATTTCTGGAAGGAAGAAATTCTGCAGGGCTTGAAATTGCATGGACAGTTCTTCTGAAGAAGACAAGAGCAAAAGTGCAGACACCTCACTCCTCTGCCACTTCCGCCCAGCCAGCTTGAAATTTTCCCTTTCAATTTAGCGTCGGTCTTGCACCATTCAGTTCACATTTTTCAAGCTGTTGTGAAATTTTCAGCTTTTCAATAATCTTTGTATTAATTTCCTCACACTGAAAATAAGTAATTACTCACATTTTTCAAAATATGATCCAAATTAAGCAGCTACACTGCATCTTCTCCTGCTGCTTATTTCGGGAGAGCTAATCTACAACTTGGGTGACCTTTTCCAAATTTGGACCCATCTGGCATTTTCAAATGGAATTGGGTATTGATCTCCACACTGTTAATTTATTGTTTAATTAAGAAATCATCATGCTGTGATGTGGTTTGATTGCACATCCTTTCCCACATCAACCAATTAACATGGAGAGCCATCACAAAACCGTCACTTTTTATTATTTTTTTAATGGAGCTTCCCAGAAATGGAGGTCTCCTCTCGTGGACTAATGGTTTGGAATGCACTTTAGCATAAATGACCCACAGGAGCTGCTGTAGAAAGTAAATTCTCAGTTTATATCATTTGGGCAGGACCAAGGTGCAGCTTCCTGCCCTCGATGGAGTGTTTCTGGAATTCCTTGTGCATCCCAGGTCATCAACACCTCTATGAAATACAGAAGTGGTTGTTAAGGACCAGTCAGAGCTGGGTTTGCTGTGCTGCCTTTGCTTATTAGGGAGAAGAAACAATATTTCTGGCATGGGACAGCACCATCAAGCTTTCAAGTGTCAAGTTCCCTTCCTGTGGGTGAAAAATATTTAAAGCTGGCTTGTGATGTTGCCAAACTATTTCTATTTTGTGTATCTAAAAGTGTGCCTAAGCAAGCCTGAGCTTCACATGTTTTCTGCAGAACCCTTGTTTCCCAGCTGCCTTAAAAGACACCTCTCACAAGAGCTTTTGGATCCTGCCTCGTGTTCTTATGAATTTTTATTTCTAGTTGTTTAAACTGAGGTCTTATTGAAGTGTTGTCTTCTGCCTCCTCAACCCCTTTTTAATGTTCCATCCAAAATCTCCTGTGAATGAAGATTGAAATTAAAAATCCTGGTGGGGATACTTGAGCCAAGGACTTCTCTTACAGTCAGGTCTTTGGGATATATTAAAGTTTTAAATATTGTAAATATGTTATCTAAATATGTAAATATGTTCTAAAATATTCTTGCTTGACCCTCAGTGCAGCCCTGTGTGAAATACCAAAACCAGGCACCCCCAGGTGTGTTCAAGGAGAAAATCTGATCGTGGGAAATTAAATTATAAACTAGCAAGTTTAAAGCAAACATTTATTTCTAAAAGGCTGCAGAAGCAACCCAGAAAAAAGGGTGGCTGGGATTTTTTCTTCTCTTCCTCCTCTTTAAAGTTTTGCCTAAAAGAAACAGCATTTTTCCTACATAACTTTTATTTCACAATTATGGAAACAACACCCCTTCTGTAGACTCCATTTCTTTTTCATCAGTCAGTTTTGAGGCAAAAATTAATAATATTTATATTATTAATATAATTAATAAAATGTATCAAGTCATTTCTGACCACAGTGAAAATTTACCCATAATATTTTGATTTATTAAAATTAGATATGTATTTGAATCACAAAATAATTTTGTGGAAATAATATGAGCACATCTGGCACAAAAGCATCCAGAAATAAATCACAGTGGTGTTAAATTTAATCTGGCTGAAACTTCAAACATAAATCATTATCAGATAATAACTTCAGTTTGGTTATTCAAGTCATCTTTGCTGTTCCAAGTCCACTCTAAAATAAATAGCCTGTCAAAACAACACATTGTTAACTGCTCAGCCTTCAGGGAATTACAGGATCAGAAGCTCCCAAATTATGGCACTTTTGAAATGAGGAACAAACTACATCAGTTCAAGGAACATTATTAGAAAACCTGGTATCACCCTGGTGAAGAAATGAAACCTTGGTGTTGTTCTTTGTAGGTAAAGGTTTGTGGAAAATTAAGACACTTGGAATTCAACCAATGAGAATCCAAAGACAACAATTTTCTCTGATCTTCTGAGAAGAGCCTGCAGTTTTGGTGTTATTTGGTATCTTGACTGTGATTGGAAATGAAAGAGGAAGGGAATCTGAAATAATCCCTCTCAATTGTATTTCTCAGGGAGTTTCAATTCTTGAAGGAAAGAAAATAATAAACTTTGACTTCTGATTGTGATAATGTTCTTTCCTCAGAATGAAGGTCCCTCAGTGGTGCAGAACTGTGACAAAAGTGCACAGGGAAAGGGTTGAAAACCTGCTGGTAAACCTAAATTATGATCTAAAGCCCACTGAAAAGGAAAAATGGGATTCTTCCTGTTGACATCTCTGGCTTTTAGATCAGGCCCCTGATTTATTACCAGCAAAAAGTTCTTAAAATTTCAGATGCAGTGTCAAAAGCAGGTTTCCTTTTAATGCCCCATAAAGCATGGAGGGTTAGAAAGCTGCAGAATGACCAGGGAAAGTAGAAAAACAAATTCTTTTTTAGCAGGTCAGAGGAAGGTCACTTGTTTTACAGTTAAGAAATAAGCCCTCAATTGAGAGTGACAGCAAGACTTTTACTCCTCCAGCCCTCGGAGAGGAATGGCTGTCAGGGTAAACTGCATTCCAAGGCTTTCACCACTCTTAGGGCTGTGACATAAATTCAAGCGAGGGGAGAAACTGGACAGGTGAGAAACAGTGAGAAGAGCCGGGTTTAAGGAAGGCAGAAGTCCAGGAGCAGCAGTTGTGGAGGTGCCTGGGATGGCCAGGCTTGGTTTGCCAGGATTTTTGGCAGCTGCTGGGAAGAGGCTGCTAATTCCCTGCTCGCTCCTGCATGTAGAGGGCAGGAAAGAATCCTCAGGTGGGAAGATCTCCTGGTTTCCTTCAGCAAATACTCTGCACACAAGTTGCCTGCTCCCTGGGAACACTGAGAGCTGTTCTGGGCAGGGTTAATTGAAATTTCTGGGGTTAGAATTGCCTGATGAGGGCTCAGTGTGCCCAGGCCCAGCCAGGAGTGGTGCTGAGCCTGTTCTCCCCCTCTCCACGTGCACACCCCCATCACTGTCCCCTTGATCCACGCGAGCAGCACCACTGATGAGGGCCTTGTCGTTGTTTCTCTGCTCGTTTGGGCAAACCCACCACCAACACCAACGCCATCCCATTATTCTCCCCCCAAATCCCTCCAGTTTGTTGTATTCTGTGATCCTGCTCTGGCAGGAGATGAGCCTGGGCCCCCAGCCCTGCCTGTTTTACACACAACTTCCCACTGCGCCACGTGACGTCATTAAAGCATCTAAACGGCTAATCTAATGCAGATTAGCATTAATTTGGCATAAAGAGCTCCACAATCATGCCAGGTACTGAGATGTTACTGTAAATATTGCTGGGATTACTGCACGTGGACCTGAGTGATACAGGTGTACCACAGTGTGCATTTAGAAAGCATTGGGATCATAAAAACTCACTTTTCATAACCATCTGACTGTGATTAATTGTAACAATACAACTTATTAATTAAACTTGGGAAGCAGCATAATGGGAACTAGCATTCTCAATTCACTTGAATGAGTTTCAGCGTTTATTCTGCAGCTCTTTTAATGAAATGCTGAAATCATCTGCGTATCAATCTATTCATTACCAAATGAGACTAATGCAACAATCCTAAGTATTCATGGAAATATCTTCATTAGAAAAATCATATCATTAACCTGGAGTGTTCTCTAAATGAAGCACCTAAAATGTTACATATTTTCTTTCATAATTGCAATTTGAGAATATTAGTTTCTCATTCTCCCTGATTATATTTAAAGCAAAAATAGCATTCAGCATGATTTAAACCTTTTGCACAAAAAAATAAACTTCAGAGAAATGCAAGCAAGGGGGGCATTGCTCCCTGTTGTTTTTGCTTTATTTGCTCTTAATGCCCATTATCAAAGACCGTATTTTAGCAAGAACTGATGTGGCTGTGGGTCCCATCTTTGTGCTGAAATCTGTCTGCAGCTCTGCTCATGCCACTGTCACTCGAAAGGTTTATCAGTTAATGACACCTCATTGCCTTCCCCTCATCTCCAAATACTTCAGTTAAAATGTACAAATGATCTCCATTCTGAAATTTGCCAAGAAATGTCACACACTGAGTCAAGGTCTGTGTCAGCTTTTAAGAGCCTTGTTTTTGAGGAAACGTCCTTTGTTCTAGTTCAAAATTTGAATGTTCCACACTGAAGGGGAATTGCAACTTTACCTAAAGGAGAGAGTTTTGCACAGCACGTCCTTGCCTCTCTTCCTTCTCCTTTCCAGCCAGCAGTGACACCACAGAATGTCCCTGCAGAGCTCTTGCTGTGAAGCATTTCTGGGGCTTTGAGACTGAAGCAGTCCTTACCAGCTGGAATATCCATGGGTTGTCTGGTGACAAAGAATTTCCCAGAAATATTTTAGGGACCCTAAAGCTGCTGCATGATGTGGTTCCCTCCTCCTTCAAGCACGATCTGTCTCTCTGGAGTGCGTGCACTTCCCCTCTTGCTCTTGTTCTCCCTCTGACATGGCACAGGCTCCTCAGGGTTCTCTCCTGGGGTTTTGATAACATGATGTGACGTGATCCCAAGTTTTCAGACACATCAGAGCACACGGAACAGCCAGCTATGGATGGGCTTGGGTTGTTTTAAACGTGCTCCTTTTTTTTCTTCCTTAGGGAAATGAAGGGAGCAAGTGGAAAAGCTGTGCAGGGATTTGTCCTGGTTCATTATCATTAAAATTTGCTAGTTTCAGTGTACAGCATTCCTGACTTATTTGGAGGGCAAGGGGATAACCCTAAAAAAAAATCTATGCTAAAAAAAGGAACAAAAAAGGCCCCACACAAACACAGAAAGGAAAAAAAGCCCCCAACAAACTGCCTGAAGTTATTTTCATTAGCTACTGCAAGTAGGTGCCAGCATTCCAAGGACACTTGTTCTAAGAAAAGATGATGTGAGTGGTACAAGTATCCTGTTTATTTTTACCTCGAGATGAGAGGATAGAAGGGAATGGAGCATTGAAGGTGGGGAAACATGACAGGCACAGTGTACAAAACCTGATAACTTGCAGGGAGTCTGACAGTGAGGCAGCACTACTGGTGTTCCTGGGAGCTTCATTCATCAGAGGGTGGGTGTGGATTTGTCTGGCAAAATTTGTCGAAATGCAGAACCACTTTAGATCTCATTTGAAGATCTCTGAGTACACTGTAAGTGGTAACACTCTGGCTTTTCCCACCCTGTTAATACAGAGGGGTTTCACTGACTCTCAAGTGTTAGAGTATGAGTGTGCTTGTATATTGATAGTGTGCTTGTCTCTAGAAGTCTGCAGAAATTTTATGGTAAGAATAGAGTTTAAAACATCAATCCCTGTTTATTTACAAGGGTGCAGCGCACAAGGAGTTAATAGAAGGAAAATTTTCATTTCCTAGAGGGAGCTGTGAACATGACTTCAAACAAATCTGTGCCCAGCTGTAACAAGTGCCTGAATATTTCTACTGTACCTGCTGGATGATTGTGATCTCTGTTCAAACAGAAGATTTCTCCTTTTTGAACCCTCTATTTACCCTCCTTTCAATGAAAGATTTTCAGCTCATTTAATTAGAAGCTGCTCTCTAAGAAATTATTGGGACACCACAGCTTAACATTATAACTTTGAGCAGTGATAACAAAGTCCCTCAAGGAAATTGACTGAAAGGCACTTCTTAAAATACATGTTATCATCAATCATTTTCATCAACAGGTGAAATTCTCATGTTCTGGTGTCATTTTTTTATCTAAGACAACATGTTATCTCTTTCCTTTTGGTTTCATAAGGAAACAAGATTTATGAATTCACGGTCTCTTTGTTCCTCTAATCACATTTGATTCTATTAGCTACTTTCAGTGAAACTTGATAAAGATATAGTGGCATCAAAGAGATTTTCTGTTAACACTTCTGCAAAAGGAGGCAGCTGGGCAGGGAGGAGAAAACCAGCCTGGTCTGGTGGGAGGTGTGGTGAGGGGACTGGAGTGAGAGGGACTTTAAGGTCCCTTCCCACCCAAACTGTCCTGGGATTCTGTGCTGTCTTTTGTCGTCAGACACCAGTGAACCTGCACAAGGCAGTGGAGATTTATGAAGGCTCATGAAGGAACAGTTCCTGTGGATAACAAGATAAAGAGTATTTTTATGCATATGTGACATGTATCTACTACTTCTATTACCTCTATAGACTTCCTACACTATCTTGCCAAAATAGGTGTTCTGTGTTTTGAATTTATCTCTGAAATATTCCAATTTCCTCACTTTGGTCATTTCTGCATTTCTGCCTTTCTCTGAATTTGGTGTTCTTCATATAGCTCTTACATGAAGTCAGGGGAAATCTGCTTCTGATTTTGGTGGGAAAAGAGATCTGAGGACAGCAAGAATTTATAGAATCCCAGCTTTGCCGTGTGGAGCCCAGCCCATCAAGGGAAGGTAGAAAGACAAAGCAAGAGATGACTGAAAAGCAGGTCCTGTTCAGATATTGCAGCTCCGTAGGAAGCAGGATTTAAGTCTGAATGTTCTACCAGGCAATTAAATCCAAACCTTGTGAAATCTAAATGTACTTACAGAAAGCTACTGATCATCCTGATACAAAGTTTTTGTGGAAACTGCAGAAGGTGAAGACTTCCTGGGAAAATTCCTGCTTAAAGGTCTGAAATCCTTGGGGATGCTGGCATCTCAAAACCCAGAGTCCTTGAGCTTTACAGGGTGTCAGCTTTCCAAGCTGAGAGACCCAGGAGCAGTTCAGCAGCTTATTTCAACCTGAGGAAGAGAGGGAAAAAATAAGGTTTTACAACTGCCATTCACTTTTGTGGGGTAGATCAGCTGCTTCCCAGAAGC
Source organism: Corvus kubaryi (assembly GCF_017639235.1). Lineage (NCBI taxonomy): Eukaryota > Metazoa > Chordata > Aves > Passeriformes > Corvidae > Corvus > Corvus kubaryi. Next base: position 2,273,018 of record NW_024581093.1, on the reverse strand, counting down.
AGCCTCAGAGCAACCCAGTCATTATTTCCCCTTCATGTCCAGGGGCTGGGAGCCCGTTCCTGTACAATCCATGGGCAGAGACCACACTGCCTTGTTTTATCCTCTTGATGGAGCACACAGAGCTTTGTCGTCTCGCTGCCTCTGAAGGGATTTCTCTGCTGGCCACAGAGAAATGACTTTGAAAGCAGTGGTTTTATCTCCACCCCGCTGCCTCTCATTTCTTTGGCTCCAGGGTTTCTCCCGCATTGATTCCGCAGGGTTTTTCCTACCATGCTCTGCTGGCTTGGACACTTTCCCCACTCCAAATACTGAGCCCGGAAAAAAAAAAATGCTTCAAGCCACTGATTTGACATTGTGAAACTCGTTGTGTTTAATGGGTTTTCTGCAAGAGGGAGTTCTTGAAGGCTTTCTATCTCTTGGTTTTTCTACAACATTGTGGAGTTCAAATGCTGCTGGAGCAACATTTTCAATCAGAGAGAAGCTTTTTATATTCAGGGCTATAGATGGAGCATTCTGAGTAGCCTTAATCACATACATAAAGGTTTTTAGTATTTCTTTTGTGCGGTGTTTATGTGTCAGCTACTGTAGTCAGACCCATTTCTGGGACTCAAGATGGATCACATCGCCGAGTTGAGATGAGAAATTTGCATCTTTATGGAAGATGCAAAGAGACCTGGAATATAACAAAATGGGGCATTTTATTAAATGATGCATTAATGAGGCTTTATATTTTCAGCGTAGCACCTGCTTATGCTGCCAGCACTGGAGTCCATGGGTGTAACATTCCCATATTGAATATATAGCTTGTTCTTGCTCTTGTTCCAGCCTGATTATTCCGGTGTAAATGCACCACTGCAGGTAGATTCTTTTTTATTGTAGAACAGCCATCTGTGTTTTTAAAATCTTGATGAGGCCCTGAAAAGCCAAGCAGCATCAACTGCTCACAATAGCCAATTTTGATAACTTTAGAATCAGAGCATTCAAAAATAATCTCCAGCAATAAGTGAAACTAGATTGTATGGTGCAATGGGAGGTTTATGTGCTGATTGGCTCTGTGTGTTCTCCTCAAGCATCTTTTTCCCTCTGCTTGCCAAATTTAGGTATTAGATAAAAGATTTTAAAATGGTGCCCTAGGCTCCACTTTGGTGGTCTTAATTATTTACTGCCTCCTTGCACACAGCCTTCCCCACTTAAGTAATTGCACTAACAAATTACAGTATTAAAATGTCTGTCTAAACAATTTGTAGGTGCAGCTTGATATTTAGATACTTAAAGTGGTGCTCTGAAATCCAGAGTTTATTGTGCATGCAAAATTACACTCGAAAAAGAGGAGTGTTCCTGAAAAATCAGGGTCATTTATACGAATGTATCCAGTGGTTGTAACCAGGGTAATTTGCATAATTATAGAAAAGTGCTGTGCTGGAACCCAGGGTTACTTCATTGGGGGCTGTGATACCTGTCAGATGGAATAAGCTGCATTATAGCCTTTGCCTCTTAAAAAATCCACATGTAAGTGATGCCTTGTCTTGATCCTGCCTCTTTCCTGGGACTCAGTGTTGGCTGCAGACATTAATTTTACACTGGGCACTGCTATTTCCTCTTATTGCTTTCACTTACAGGAAGCACTTGGGGTTCTAACCCACCTGAGGGAAATAAAGGGCCTTGCCCAGGGTGACAGGTGACATGCACAGTCGGTGACAAACCCAGGCAAAGAACACAGATTTTTATTTTACCTCAATTACTGCCTTGGAAAAACAGGTCTTTATCCCGTATCTGTGTCCAGGATCATGTTCAGCACTGCAGAAAGGCGTGAACTCTTCTTTGGGTGCTCTAAAAGGGAAGGGTGGAGTCCATCAGCTAACTTCACTTGTCCTCAGATGTCTTCTTCAAGCTGGGTCTGGCAAACGGGAAGATAGTCCGGAAGGTGATGACTCCATGCCCAGAGAGTGCCTGATTGCTCTCTGGAAGCCCTCCTGCATCTCTGAGGGCACTGGGGATGGGTGGCTCAGGCCCCACACCCAGCTTGGCTCAGTGGAGCAGATAAATTAACTCTCACCCTGAAGAGACAGCCCAGGTCTCACACTCTCAGCAAAGGCAGGGGTGAAAAAGAGCTCCCAGTAAATTCATCAAGCCAGCATTTAAGGCAGAATTCAGCTCCCCCAAGCTTCCAAATAACTCAGTTTCGTCACACGTGCTGAGGATTCTGAGTGGACAGAAATGTCCACTGTGGGAAAAGCAGAGCCCTCAGTCCCTCTCCTTTTTTAAAGGCAGGTGAGACTCTGAATGCAGGCTCAGGAAAGGACAGTGCTGGGAGCTGATGTCCTGCATTCCTGCTGGAAGGATGTGATCCTTCTGTGGTAGAGGCCTTTGCCTACCTGTGCCAGTGGCTGCAGGTGTGAGGTGAGGCTGAAATGGGGACATCTTTGTGTCCATGCTGAAACCAGGCCTGTCTGAAAGTCCTGCACAGCAGAGAGTTCAGCACGCTAAAAATGAGCACGAATACAGCATGAAGGAAAGAGAACTTGTATCTTGGGGGATAACTGTAGCAGGAATTGTGGAGATTTATCTTTAAATAGAAGTATCTTGATACAGATCTGTGAGTAAGTGAGGGCATAGTACAGAAAAGGGGTGAAAATCTAGCAAGAGCTGTTTTTCATCTGATTTAGTATTCTCAACAGTGGCAGCTGATGTTTGCAAGCATTTGCATTGCATCTGTCCTTAATGTTCACAATGAGATGACAGAAGCAGGAGGATATGATCAAAGCACAGCCCTGAATGCAGGAAAATATTCCAGAAAAAATGAGAAAGCTCAGGCAGGTGTATAGAAGCAAATTCACAGCAGATATGTGATGGCTCGGAGGAGATAGTGCAGAAATGAAAGGAAAGAGGTGAAAATGGGAACTCTGGGTTTCAGCTTTCTGCTCCGGTTGGATGGCAGACACTCTCTTTCCACTTAGTTAAGTACAACAGGGGAAGTGTTTGTCCATCTCTGGCAGGTGAGAGATGCCTGTAAACAAATCAGTGGGGGAAAGAAAGTGAGGACATGTTCCTGCATTTAGAGTGGGATATCACCAGCACAGACTGTGTGTGTTTACCATCCTTTAGGGAAGCAAAGATGACAGACAGGTGATAGTGATCTGTGATTCCTTTCTCCAGCAAGTCCATCTTGTACTTCTGTACAACTTCTCCAAGGATTTCTGGGTAAAGAAATGAAGGAAGGATCAGTTCAGTTCTAAATTCATATACTAAGACCCTAAACTATATTGATATTTTTAATATAGATGGGAGTTTCATGCTGGATATTTCCTATATGGTCTTTCTCTTTCAGGATAAATGCCAAATTACCCAACAAAGTTCAAAGCTGTAGCGGTTTGGTGCTTTGGCATCATGAGTTTGACAACAGATTTGTTTCACAACACCGTGGATAAAAGAGAAAACTCAAAGAATAATTCAAAGAATTCCAAGTTAGTGAAACTAAAACTTATTACTGAGGCAAGTGTCCTTGTTGAGAGCAAAAATTTGCTTTGTCTGTGGAAGGGACTCCTGCTTTCTGAGCTTGTCAGTGCTGTAGGAGCTGCAGGGCTGAGTGAAAGAAGATGACACCACCCGAGGCACTTAAATGTTGTCTTTCCAGGCTATTGAAGCTGAGAAAGATTAGACTGATCCCACGAATAAAGCACTCAATGGAGAGCCAAGGGGCATCACTTCATTTCCCAGCCCTGATACAGTTTTCTTCAACTGTCTCAGGCAAATCATTTAATGTCTGTGTCTATTTTCTCCTCTGCAGATTTGCAGTAGTGCTTTTACACCTTATTGTGGTGGTGGTTTGATTTCTGAAGATCTTAACAGTAGTAGCAGGGTAAAGTATCTGACATAGGAAACTTATTTTAATAAATGAAATTCATCAATAAGAGCCATGAGGAAACATTATGGCCTCGGGGGATTTCTGATGGAAGAACTGTGCTTTATTCCTCAAAACTTTTAGAATAATGTTGATAAGTTTGAACCTGAAAGGTGCAACTTAACTGAAATCAAGGGAGCTCTCCCAAGAACTGATTTATTCAAATTGTTTGAAAAATGAGATACTTGTGGAGTGGTGACTGAGGGATTAGGAAATATTGTGAAAATCAGATCCGAGGCACACAGCACAGGACTCCTGAAATGATATTGCATCTAACTGACAGGGGAGGTGAGACCTCCACCTAATTACGTGAGGGTGAAAGCCTGAGAGAGTGGGTTGGGAACAATGGGAATTCGTGTTGCAAGGATACCTGCCCTGAGGGTGGTGTAGAATTGTCCTGTGGTGAAAAATCGAAAACACTTGAAAACACTACACAACACCTGCTTTCTTTTTCTCCCTTTTGCTTTGTTTGAAGATTCCCAAATCTACAAATGCCTCCTTGGGGAGGGGGCAGGGGAAACAACCAATGTTTCCAAACACGCCACTTCTGTTCCTGCCTCATCTTTTGAAATGTTGTCAGCACGTTTGCTGTCCCTCCTGTGGCCCCTCTCTGTCTCCAGGCAGGGGGGTTCTGGAGTGTGTGCTGCAGGTGAAATGGGCTTTGACAAAGCCACGTCCAGCAAACTGCACGAGGAGGTTTAACAAGGCTTCTGGAGCCGAGGGGACTGTGGAGTTTGCCACTGTGACAGCAATTTATAAGCTGTGAATAGAACACTGTGCTGATTATATTGATTTTGAAACCTACCACCAAGGCTGCTGCTCATTGACATTCTTGTTGGCAGCGTGTCGTGGAAGCCCATCCATGCTAAAAGTGAGATGTGTTAACACCAGACTCGTCAGATGTGTCTGCACTCCCATCCAGACAGTGCAGGCTTCAGTGGGATCATCAAGGAGCTGCCCTTTGTCCTGGGCATGTTGGGCTTTCCTTGAGTTTGTTTTTACTGTAACCTGCATGGAATCATCCGAAATATTTTCTTTCTTACCTGGAAGAGCAGTCACAGAGTCTCACCATCCATTTCTGAACATCCATTTCCCCAAGCTCACCCTTGTGCAGACTCCAGGCTTGTTCCCAAAATGAAATGGGGACAGAACATTTGGGCTGGGGTCAGCTGCAGCACCTGGCTGTGGCAGCACGAGGGGTTGGCAAAGTAGGGCAGGGCTCTGGCTGCTGTGCTGCCCACAGCCTGCCCCAAACTGCCAGCAAAGGCACGAAATGAAATTAATTCCAAAGCCTTTTGAAAACCTTGTGGGGCTGGCACTTTCCCTCGTCACCCTGCAATAAGGAAAGTCTTTAACTTTCTTAATTGCTTCCATTTTTTTTCTCCTTGATGGTGACAGTTCTTCCCCAAGTGGCTCCAATGGTGGTTCATTTATCATTTTTTTTCCCTTTCCCAAGCCCATGTGACTGTGTTTTCCTTAATTTTATTTAATTGATTATAACTAATTGACTCTCACTTTAGGGAATAGAGGTTTCTGAGCCTGATCTTAATTTATTTTTGATGAAGTCTTTTTCTTCCAGTCTAGGCCTGAGCTACAAGGTTATATTTTTAATAAAAAAAAAGGTGCTGAATGGAGAGATGCCCTACCACAGACTCAGTCTCTGGCCTTGGAAGGCCCTGGACACTTACCTTGATATCCATTAACTCTTCTGCCTGCTTTTAATTTCACTATGCCTTGGATGCAAGCACAACCAGGTCTCCTGTGAATCAGGCTTTTAGATTTTATCTACATAAGCATTTCTTTTCTTTCCTTTCCTTTCTGGAGCGTGCATATGTTGTATTGAAATCTAGGAACAAGGCACAGTTGCTTCCTCCAAGGCTTCATCTCCCCAGCACAATAACAGTTTTGCTCTTTTAAAAGGGAAGGAAAACAGATTTCCTCAGCAGTGAAAATAATTTCAGTTCAATCTCTGGTACGTGGATAATTATATTTATTTTCTTATGTAAAATACTTGGAGATCCTCAAGAGAAAATATTGTTTATTAAAGAGATGCATTTAAAAACACATCTCTTTTTTTAAGAAAACATGATTTTTTTTGCATTATGATGCATTTATGAAGCTCTGCTTAAATAATACTGATTCACGAGGCTTCCTTTCCTGATTCCTTGGTAATAAATCCTCCTCCTCTGTGGGGAGAGTCAGAGGTGATGCTCACTGCACACCAGAGCCTCCCAGGAAAATTTTGTGGATACTGAGGGAATTGCTGGATGTGCTCTCCATGTTTGACCACTTCCCTTCCCCACAAAATCTCTGCCACACTTTCTGCTCTGGGTTTTAGAGGACTCCAAGTCGTCCTTTGATTCTGAGCAGGTCTTGACCAAGCTGCCAGCAAAATTGTTTATTGTTTTTGCAGTTTTGTGGTTTGTGTGCATGAACCCGAAGGGGTGAGGGGCATTTCTCAGTGGCACAGCCCCATTTCCATCCTGTGCCTCCTGAGCCTCCCTCTCTGCTGCTGGTGATCATCACAGGGGCTTCCTCTGCGGATTAGGAGCAAACTGTGCAGGAGCCGTTGCTACACCATGAAAGCCAAAGGAATATTAATTTCATTTTATTGTATTTTATTTATTTTTTGGTCCAGACGTGCTTTGCCCAAGAGCACCATCTTCTGGCTGTCCATTTCTGGGAGCAGAGCTCAATTCTGCTGCAAGGGGCGGGTGGTGAGGAGAAGGTAAAGCTGGTAAAGCTGTGCCTGGCGGGACTCTCGCTGACATTCCCTATTTAAAAAGGCCAAAGCTCTCTCTGAGCCATTTTCACTTGCTTTGGTGTGGCCTCCTGACCTGTTCATTGCTGGCACAGCTGGGCAGGGCCTTTAGAATTCCTTGCAATTCTTGGCTGACTTTGGACACTTCTCTGCATGGTCCTGCTATTCCTGGTGTCCTTGCAGTGAGTTCCCACTTCTGGGCTCTTATGTGGTTGCTCTGGCTTGATTTTATTCCTGAGAGCTGCTTTCTGACCACTAAAATCAGTGTATCTTGACCAGAAACACTCAGAACATCTGAAGAAGAAATTCTCTTAAGATCTCATTTTGATCTCATACGAGATTATATAATTGATTTAAGATTTGGGAGAGATTTTTGGATGGAATTGATGCTGGTTCAGGTCAAGAGAAACATTATTAAAAGCCTGTCTTCAAAAATTGAATGCAGAAGAATCTCTTTTGAATCAACACCTCTGTCACAATAAAACCAGGTAGAACCATTAAATGTGAAAAAGGCCCAATTAACAATCAGGTCAGGATAAAATCTAAATTCATTTCAGCCCATAGATTCACTCTTTTTACAGGCACGAATTTAAACTTTTTTTCTATTGTTCCATTACAATGTGAAAGATAAAGCCACAACTGGAAAGAAGTTCATCACAAAATTCCTATCACTTGTTTAATGTCTTGGACAGAAGAGGAACAGGGATCTATCAGATATATCCTGGCCATGTGCTCTAGCTAAAAAATAACCCAACAAACCCCTGCAGTGAAATGTGCAGGATGGAGATGCTTTGCACTGTTTTGCTATTTCATGAGTCATTTAAATCAGGGGAGGTTTCACTTCCTGGGAGAAACTTTGGAATTGCAAGGGTGATTAAGCATGGAAGAGATTTCCTTAGGGGTGGTGAAGTCTTTCTCCTTAGAGGCTTCCAAGAACAGATTAGAGAAACGTCTGTCAAGAATAGTTTGTGTGGCTGAGCCTGCCTCGGGCTGGGAGAGGGACTGAGTGACCTTTGAGCTCCGTGGCAGCCCAGTTTTGGTGATTAATCCTCAGAGGGAGCTCACACACTCAGTGCTGCACTCCATCTGGGCCAGGATGTGAGCACCAGGCTGCTCGTGCAGAGCCAGCGCTCGGCTGAGCATCACTCGTGGGTTTTGCTCCGAGTGCCTCCACTGCAGAGTGAGGAGCTGGTTCTGCCTGGGAGGAGCAGCCTGGAGGTGGCTGAACTCCTGGGATGCTCTCTGGCACCACTGGGTGGTGCTGACCTCTGCCAGAGGCAGGAGGGTGCCCCTGTTTCACATTTGGGGTAGATCCTGCTAAACTCAGCTACAAAACCTTGCTGCTTTGTCAAAAAGTTGCTCAGCTCATATTCATGCCAGTGGAATCTTTATTCACCCCGTGCTCCTGTTCCCAGCACAGACACTGCACGTTGTCCTAGCAGGGCTAAATAAAACAGCTTTCCAGGGCTTGTGTCTTGGTAGGTAAAACTGGAGAATTTGGCATGGCAGGCCCTCGGGGCAGCTTTTTTAAGACTTTGGGCACTATTACAAGCACATATTATCACATGGGAAGAGATAAAATGGAGAATTCCTTTTGGAAGCACTTGGAGACCTCCAGTGCTGCACTTATCACTCCCCTGATCTCTCTGAGTGACACAGCTGCAGAGACAGAATTACAAGACCTTATTGCATGAATCTCATTAGAAGATGCCCACTGAAATCTTTTCAAAGAGATTTTTCCAAAGCTTCCATCTCCCTCTTCCTAAAAATGCATCCACCATGTGTCTGGATAAAGTCAGCGAGAATGTAACACATCCATCCTTTCTCTTTCTCTCTTTTTTCCCTTTCTGTAGTTTCCCTGATAAACCAACATTTCACTACCATGAGCCTGGAAGAATAGTGCTCAAGTTGAACATGGAAAACATTGTTCAGCAGGACTCACTTTGGGTCTTACACACTGTAAATGAGGTCACATATTCAAAAGGGATCTAAATGCTGAGGTTTGTGAGATAGGATTTGTATTATGCTCTTGACAGGCACTATTTATGCCTCTGTAAAAAAGTTCCTTGCAGATTAAAGTTACACTAACTGGTACAACCAGCTTCTGGGTCTATTTTTAAGCTGCATAATGTGCTGCTCAATATCCTTTGATTATAGCAGAGATTCAGATTTGATTTGAAGAACACGTCCGTGTGTGAATGTGCTGCACGAGTTGCAAATCTATTATTTACAGCAGACACAGGGTTTTTCTTCATTGTTCTTTAAGCCAATCCAGTCTGGTCCCTGTGTTGCAGCTCAGTGTGACACCATCTGGTAGCTCTGTGCTGACCCTAGACCTGTGTCAAAGCCACGAGCAGAAGTTTAAAATTGTGATGTTTTGGTTTATTTTAGCAAATATCCTTTTGAGACATTGAAGCTGCAGGATGAAGCTTTCTGCAAAACCTCCTAACATGCCTCTGTTCACTCATCCCCTCCTCAACATTTTATGTAAGTGGGAAAAAAATGGAGATAATTCCAATTTGCAACATTTGGGTCTGAAGGCTGAGCATCCACCAGCAGCATTTGGGCTGAGATCAGTGGAATAGCAGCACCTCAGTTTCATAATGGTTGAAATATATTTCAGTTTAAAGAGGCAGGAGTGACTCTTACTTAAATTCATATTTGGATCCTAAACATCCCAGAGGCACTAGAGATATTTGGAAATAGATTTAGCCTACACCAGACCCCCTTGAAGTGTTTGAAAATTGAGGTTATTTTAACCCTTTTGTTCCCTCAAATTGAAATATCTTCCCCTATTCATTTTTCTTCAGGGTGCAAAGGATTTGGAGAAATATGGAGTTACTGGTAAAAGAGAGGAAAAGCAAGGGTTTTGTCTGGATGTCACGTAGCCTGGAGGCCTAAGGAAATGAAGTTATGACAGCCAGTAGTTTGTCTTGGAGGAGCTGTCCCTGGAGGCAGGATGAAGGACCATGGGTGAACTCTGTCCTGACAGATCTGCTGCTTCTCTCCATTTTATTTCTGACTGTGCAATTGCATGGCAAGCATACCTGTGTTCCTCCTGATGAGAGTGTTTACAAGACCAGCATTTGTGATGCTTTTAAACCTGAGATTATTTAGCCTTCTAATTTTAGAGCTGTTCCCTTCTCTCATCTGTGCAAACCTGGTGTTACCACTTGTAAGCTGGCTCCAGCTTCAACTCACAGAATTTAAAACAGTATGAAACTGATTTCTTAAAATAAGGAATTATGCTTTTCCTCTGTGTTGTCTTTCATGCAGACATATTCTGCACTGTGGGCAGTAAGGACATTACAGATTAAAGCTCCTCACAAGGTCCCAGCTTCCACCAGAAGGAAATTTGGGGAAATACAGAAGGGGTCTCATGAAGCAAGGGTTTCAATCAGCAGACTCATAAAATGGGGAGGTGTTTGTGTGACTGATACCCTGCACTGGGCTTGGGCTGGTAGTGCAGAGCTCTGGCCATCAATAAAAACTAACAATGCAGCTCTGGGCTGTGTCCGTGTGGAGCAGGGAGGGGAACCCGCGTGTGGAAGCTGCTGCTGTCAGGATTCACCTGCTCCAAGGCTGTGCAGGAGCTGAGGACATGGGGAGAGAGGTTAAAGGCCGGCTGCAGAATGTCAGACCTCTGCTCTGTGTTTGTCCTTTTGCCAAAACAGATTTCGTGCTGGGGAAAGCTGTCAGCTCCTAGTGCTGGAGAAATGCATCTGCTGCAGTACAGCTGCTCCGGGAGATCCCTCTTACTCTTGTTTTCTCACCAGGCGAGTCTCTCTCAGATCTTGTTTTTAATGAGGTTTCTTGCTCCAGAGAGTTACCACAGAAGGCCATTGGTCTGAACCTCTTCGCTCCAGAAGAATGCATGAATAATTAAAGCCCATTAGCATTCATCCACCTCCCACTGAGGCTGTTGCCCAAGCGAGGCTCACCCCTATCTTTTTAACTACTTATTCCTTCCTAACAACCTTTTTCCCCCTCTTCTTTTTCTCTCTTCTACTCTACCTCCCCCTCTTCTTGGAAAAACCACCTGTCTGTACCAACAGCCTCTTCCACTGGGTTCCACAGGGAATGCTGGCTGCTGCTGCTGTGGAGACCTTGCGTGACTGAACCACTAACAAGAAACAGGTTGCTGCTCAACAGGCCAGCTCCGAATGCTGCTTTAAGGTCAGAAGTGATTTTGGCAAGGAGGATTTCTCAGCAGCGTTGTTTGTGTCTCTGGATCATAAAGCTCACAGCAACAGGGCAGCAGGGAGCAACTCAGGGACCTTCCCCTCAGAAAGCACTGACCTCTGTCCACTAAACCAAGTATTTCTGGTCAAGGCCGCCTGCCTGTGTTAGCTCCCCTCTGTTGTGGGCCAAGAACATGTTGTCATCTCGAGCAGGGAAGCTCTGAACTGAAGATGGTAATGAGAGACACTTCTTTGTTCATGGGCAGTTTCTGAAGAGGTCATTGCCAGATTATTGCTTTGCTCTGGCATCATTCTTTCGTGGCAGTCTGCAGTGGTAAGAATATGCTAAAGCCATTCCTGAGAGTTTGATGAGGATGATTCCATTTCTGACCTGTGACACCTCAGTGGACAACCTTTGGCTCTGTTTCTTGTCTTCACCACCCCCTGTGCCCCTCAGTCCACAGCAAACCTGCCTGCCCACACGTTGCTTTTTCTCCCTTTTACCTTCCTGTCTCAGTGGTGCTCATTTTCCTGCAACAAGCCTTGTAAAGAGAAAGCAGGTAGGAACACCAGCTTTTGTTTGGGTGGGTCAGCTCATCATGGGAAAGCCAAGCTTTGCCATCCTCATGACACAGGGCTGGCAGTGCAGCCAGCTCCTCTGACTGTGGCAGTGACCTGCTGAGTGACTTTATCCTGCAGGGACCCCAATTAGCAGCACTTTAGTCCAGTGGGATTAGCTCCAGGCTGCTAAATTCATGTCATGTACCCTGGGAAAGGCCAGCCCCAGCCTGTCCTTGCTGGGTTGGGTACGAATGGGCACACGAAAGGTGAACTATTCTGTATTCTATTACTGATCCCCTTGGGCCGTGCAGTCTTCCCCTGTAAAGCTGAACTTTAAATATGATAGTTATTAAGGCTTGTCCAGGCTTGAGATTTAGCTCATATAAATTCTGACAGGAACAAATGACTCTAAATTGTGACCAAATCTTTCTTTCTTCCCATTCCCTTGCCCTTCCAGGTCTGCTGCTCAAAGAGGAAACTGAATCAGAACAGCTCAGGAAGATAAACAGCTGCTTTAAAACAAAGTTACCCAGATGTCTTTCTAATATAAAAATTTACTGCAACGTGCCGTGCTGCAGCTGAAAGCAAGATGTTTGTGACAGATACTTTTCTACTTTAAATTGGCTTTTAGAGCAGGTAGCAAGTGGAGGGGAGTGGAGCATGGTAAGCTGCCTGCAGAGCTCAGGGGAGAGGGAGACATCATAGGATTCAGTTTCCTGGGTCAAAGCTCTATCAGATAGCACAAGAAAGTGTTGATGGAAAAGCAGGTAGACCAAGACAGATCAGTGAAACGTGGTAGGAAGCAGCTGGATCTGGGAATTAGGACACCAGGCACGAGGGAATTATTTCTGATTGTGCTGTTGAAGGACAGATCATTTCCCCACTTGGTCCCTGCTCTGCCCCACATTTCTCTTTTTTCTGTGCATGTAATTGCCCAAGAGCAGTGACTGGGGGTACTGCAAAGTCGGATTGATGTAAGGTCTGGCTTGGCTCAAACTCACTGCAATGGCAATTGAAAAGCAAGGGCAGGGCTGGGAGTCTGCTGTCGGTGATTTTTGGGGTGGGAGGGGTCACTAACAACACCCCAGCCCATCCCAGCTCTTGTCCTGCTGGGAAGCAGCAATAGCCAGGCAGACTCGTGGCCAGTTTGGTTCTCACAGCAGTCCCAGCCCAGGGCAAGCTTTGCCTCTGCCTAGAGCTGGCCCTGAGAAGGCAGCCCTGCTACAGGCAGCCTGCAGAGCACATTTGTCAGTTCAATTAAATTAGCTTTAAAAGATCTCTTCTGTTAAATAGATGCGGCTTTCTTACATATTCAAGGACTGTTTTCAAGGACTGTGTGCTCAGCATCCAGCCTGCCAGGGCTCTGATCTCACTGGGGATCTGGAAGCATGCTCAGGAACTAACTAAAAACAGTTTTACTGAGGTTGAAACAACACGTCCTTTGACTTAAGATAATGCTTAAAGCTGCCCCAGTCTGCTCTTAGCCAATGGTCCCCGTAAAAACCCTCGGTGATGGTGCAGAGGGAAGAGAATAAACCCAAACTGTCCTGTGCCAAGTGATAAAACCTTTTGCATATGGTTATACTGCTATCATTTGCCCTTATAATGCCTTTCACAGAAGGATCTGGAGGCATTTTCCAGACGTTAGTTAATTAATCTCCATAACATCCCTGTGAATTAGGTGACTTATCTACTATTTTACAGACGTGTGAGCTGAGGCGAGTAGAGGTTAAGTGTCTTTCCTGAAGTTAAACAGGGAATTAGAGGGAAATGCTGAGAGTGAAATGAAGGGTCACAATTCTGTTTAACAGCCCTGTTCTCTCACCAACACTGTGGTTGCCCGAGAAATCTGCCTTCCCTCTACACCCTGTCCTGTTGGACAGGAAAGTGGTGAACTTCAAATATTTCGGGGGGGGCTTGCAAAACATTAGCTCATTAGCAAGTGTTTTACCTGTAATTTAAACTCCTGACATGGGTTCTTGGGTATCAAGTGGTAGATTGTACTGTGTAAAACAGCAATTTCTGCTTTGAGGCCAATTAAATCCTTCTCACAGGGGAAAAAAAATGAGTTTAAAGACACCAACTGCATGTGTATATTCTGACATGAAAGCATTAACACCTCAAACTGAAATGTATATTTTTTTGAAAGGCTTCCAGGTTTGGCACTATAGGCTCTCTTGTTCCTGAGAGAAGTTGATTTTCTGCAAATGTTCAGCAGGGGGTTTTTTATTATACTTTTTTTTTTCTCCCATCAGAAAAAGGAATTGCTGATTTGCATCATATTTCAGCAGACATTCTGGAAGTCTGAGAATACATGGTTTATATTTGCAACTTCTGACAAGCTGGGGAAAGGAAATAAGTATTCAATACCTGTCCCACATGGTATTTCCTGTCCAGATCAATAAATACAACAGGAAGGGCAGCACTCGTGTAGAGAGGTGCAGTTAGAGTTGCCACCTGCTTTTTGGCAAGTACTATATTTACTGGCATAAGGCCCATCCATCTTTGAAATGCTCCAGCTGCTGATGATCTATTCTATTTTAATAAGGTGTTTAAAAACCTCCAGCTGTTTATGAAGAACCAGCTCAAAGGAGATGATCAATCTGACAGGCACAACGTGAGTGGGGGCCTCACAAATACTCCATTGTGGCTCTGGTGATTAATATTGACATGTTTGGTTTGGCAGCTCTGATGGAAGCAATCTACTGCCAGATGGTGGAAGAATGGAGAGGGAAGGCAGAGGGACTTTCCACCTGCAAATCCACCCTCAGTGGCACCCAGGCTGGCACAGGGAGGGTTGAGATGCACATTCTGGTCCTGCATCCCATCTTTTGTCCATGGCAAACCTAGGAGAGGTCATCAGTTCCTCTCCCACTAGGGAAACAGGCATCCATGGCCTCATTCCAACCCACAACAAATTACCTTTGTTCTCCCAATTAATTGAGCCTTCTGCTCAGTGTGTGGCACGTGTGTAATTAGCTCCAGAAAGAGAGAAATATTATTTCAAAAAACTGTTTGAAATGTCCCAAAGAGGCATTGCAGTAGGCTTTACCCAGTGTTCCTTCATCTCCATTCCCACTTTAATTACCAATGAGCCTCCTTGTTTAATACTGTTTTATGGAGCTCTTCTTTTCTTCCCTGCTGCTATTAGAAAGTTGCTGATGTGGAAAAAAAAAAAGAGGGAAAGTGTCATGGGAAGAATCATGGCAGACTGAGCTCACTTTGAAAAATCCCTATTCAAAACTGAAGTGGAGGCCTTTTTTTTTCGTATGTGAAAGCCCAAAACCCTGAGGATGAATTCTCAGCAGAAGAACATTGACTCTGCCATTCTTTCATGGTTTTGCTTGGAAAAATAGGAGTAGCATGATGGGTGGAACATCACCTCTCTTGATCACTTATTCTGTTAGGAGAGTGGCACAATGCAGGTATAAAAGTGCAACATAAATTTGACTTTCACTGTAATCAGAAATTGTACTCATCCTGTGTTTGTCAAGACAAGGTTTGAAATTCTAGTGAATGTAGGAAGGCAGAAGGTTGTTATCATCCAAAGGTGAGATAACAGTGTGATCTGTGGCTTTCTTCTATGGATTCCCTGTCTCACCACCCCTGGAGTTATGGGTCTTTAATATTCCAAACTGTCACCTAAGCTGGGAGGAGGAGGAAGACATCAGCAATGCACCCATCCATCCCACCTCAGTCATGGTGCCTTCCCTCCAGAAAAAAAGATTTATTCCCTCACACCGTTCTGATTCTGCCTCGTGGAAGTGAGTTGGTTTTGATTTGTGCTGGGATAATAAAATACAAGAGGATTTTTAATTTTTTTTTTCCAGAGGAACACAAAGATGCTACAGATTCTTGATTTGCTTGGAAAGAAGTTAAAAATCTTCTCTATTTTTGTAGGACAGAAATGCCGCTCCCCATTTGGTCACCAACACAATCTCATTGCTGAGCTTCTGACTGATGTAATACTTCAGTCACCAAATTTACAGTGAGTAAAACCCCTTCTGACTGTTGTTTTTATCCATGGTTGATGTTCAGCCCAGTCCTGGGTTGGAGCACTGCTGTAAAGGACCCCATTCTGCTCAGTTTTAACACCAGGGGGAATTTGGCTGCAGTCTGACCCCAAACTGCAGCACGAGGGCACATCCACAGAGCTGCTTCCAGTGAAATGTGTCTGTCTGCCTCTTTTAGACTGAGGTCAGAGAGTCACTGCCCTCAGCAAAGAAAGCTGAAAAAAGGGAAGCACACCAGAAGGAGGCTGCCAGGGACAAACTGAAGGGTTGTGTCTTCGTTTGCTTAATTGTGTAACTTGTAAAGCTCGTCCCCAAAGCCCAAGGAAATGTGAGAGATGTCACTTCACCCTCAGTGGGTCATCACTGCAACACCCAGAGATCACCCAGCACAGCCTGGAGGACAATGCACTGCTGGGCTGGGAACTGGCACTGAAAAGACCAGGGACTTTAGGACAGGGCATGGACGATGCCACTGCCACTGTGCCCAATTTCCACTTCACAGCAATTGGGGAGGCAGATTGTCAATAGCCAACCTACAGCTGGCTCCTGGGCCATCGAGCCTGAAAGCCACCGTGGCTCCTGCCATCTGCTCAGGCCATCAGTGCCACTGACTCCAGGGATCCGAGCACCTGAAGAGCACCAGGAGCAGGGATGCGAGCACCTGAAGAGCACCAGGAGCAGGGATGCGAGCATCTCATGAGCACCAGGAGCAGGGATCCGAGCACCTGAAGAGCACCAGGAGCAGGGATGCGAGCATCTCATGAGCACCAGGAGCAGGGATGCGAGCACCTGAAGAGCACCAGGAGCAGGGATGCGAGCATCTCATGAGCACCAGGAGCAGGGATGCGAGCATCTCATGAGCACCAGGAGCTGGGATCTGAGCACCTGAAGAGCACCAGGAACAGGGATCTGAGCGCCTGAAGAGCACCAGGAGCTGGGATCCGAGCATCTCATGAGCACCAGGAGCAGGGATCTGAGCACCTGAAGAGCACCAGGAGCTGGGATCTGAGCACCTGAAGAGCACCAGGAGCAGGGATCCGAGCGCCTGATGAATACCAGGAACAGGGATCCGAGCATCTCATGAGCACCAGGAGCAGGGATCTCAGCTGTGCTTCAATTCCAGAGCCCGATTGCTCCCTCAGCACCGAGCTGCCTTCATTGCAGAGGGGACAGTGCCATCTACAGCCCCGACTCGGCCTGGCTGTGGGACCTGCCTCAGAAATGTGAGAGGATCTGGTGCATTTATCCATTTATCCTCGTGCTCTCTAAGACAGCACTTTCTGAGCTCTCCTGTGGGCTCTGCCTGGAGCTGAACATGCTGACAGTAAATAATGGACAACAACACAATAGCCACACAAGAAATTTAGGAATCACGTCATTCCAACCACTCTCCCGTATGGTTTTGTGCCATTTTGAAGGCTGTTTGACAGGGTTCATAGGAAATGCCTGATCTTTATCCAAAGCACACATATTTCCATCAGTTTTTGGGCTGTTTTGTAGGTGTATAGCTCTTGAAGATTTAGCTGTTTGTGAATTATTATTGCAGATACTGTAGCTGTAAAGCTTCCCAGTTACACTGACAAACACACAGATCACAGCTGCTCTGAGAGAGGATGGGAACATGGAATCTACGTGGTGGGCCAAAATCCCACAGTAAATGCAGATGGATTCTAAACTCAAACAAACACTGAGGCTTTCTATAGCTAATTAATGAAATAATCCTGTCCTGAGTGTTTTTAAAGGCTCCACACACCTGGCATCCAAAGGGGAAATGGATGGGATTTGCTCTGTTCGTGTAACCTGGGAGGTTTCTGTCCCACGGGCTCTGGCACTGATGGTTCTGAGTGTTATAGTGCTGCTCCACTTCTTCCCTTCAGGCAATAAATCTGTGCCTGCTCTCTGCAACAGGAAAAATCCAGGGACTGTTCTTGCTGCCGTCAGGAGGCTCTGATTCCAGTGGAACAACTGCACATTTGTAGGTTGTGGAAGTATCTTGCTAAAGGCTGTAGAGAGGACGAAGCTTGGCTCTGTTTTGTTACAAAATTCAGGGTTAAGTTGGGTCTGGCCCACGTGATCCCTTCGGAAGATAATCAGTTCCAGCAACTACACCTGAAAAGTGGTCAAATCAAAGCAATGGCTAAAGGAGAGGATTTATGAGCTTTCCATGCACACCAGTTTACTCCCAAAAACCTGGACTAATTTCATTCCAAATGAAAGCTTCAGCTGCAGTCAGCTGCTGTAATAGAAATGTAGCACCAGTCTGCTCAGGAAAAAACAAACAGATTTCTGCCAGTGAACCTATAGAAATATCTCCTGTGTTAGCAAGGTGTTTGCCACTCAGTTGACAATTCAGTTCCAGGCAGTGGAGCACAGTGGGAATCATATCAGATCACATCACCAGAGGAGGAGGATTTAACATTGTAATGAGTGAGATGGACTGATGTTTAAATAGCAAGAGATAGTTGGGTGAAGATTAAAGGATTTTTAGTCATGGATCCGAATTCCTTGGTCAAATAAAAGTTCTAGTGACATTTGTACAACAGTTCTGGGGAATTACACTGTGTGTGTTTCGTTTGTGGTAAAGCTTAACCTTGTAGGATCTCCTACAAAGTACAAGAGCCATTTTTATCATAAAAAAATTTGACCTGCTTGACCTCTTCTCACTGTTTCTGGTCTTTGACCTTGGCATGCACCATCCAAAGCCCAAAGAATTAAAGGATAAACATCATCCTTGAGGCTGGCCCAGGAGGAGGGTCAAGCTGGAGTGCTCCAGGACCACAAACCCACTGGGATTTCTAGGACTGAGCATCTGTAACAGTTAAACTAAACCTGTCAGACTTCGTGGTGTGGTTATTCTTAGGAGCAGACTGAGGGGCAGCAGACTTCTCAAGGTACTTTCTAGTTCTTTTCTATTACTCTAAAGACAGAATTAGAGCAGACAGAGCTAGAAAACCCTTGCTATGGTGTGTTTGTGGCTACCAGTTCCAATTCCCCACATAACAGAAACAATCCATTTTTGAGTTGACTGGCGTCATGTGGCCACAGCCTTTCCCATCTTTAAAGAAAATTTCCAGTAATTATACATTGATGCTGTGCTGTGAGTGCTTGTTCACCCATCACCTTGGAGCTGGAGATACTGCTTGCAGTACCCTGGGGTGCAGCATTTATCATCTGTGTCCTTGCAGCGAGGCCGTGTGCCCTCGACCCTTCCTCCCTCTGAGAGCTGAAACTCTCTGTTTATCTCCAAACAACAATTTTTCTACTCAGGCTCAGCTAATACATGCTAACCTTAGTGTAAACATTTTTTTTTCTGAGATAAACTCCCTCAGGAAAACTTCCTGCTTGATTTTTGAGGAGTTGCTTAGCTGTAATCATGCAGAATTCTCTGGGTTTCAAGCCATGTGCCTCCTGCAGAGGTGTTCTGCCTGCTAATGATAGGCACTCAAGCTGTTCATTTTGGTTAGGCAAGGCCACTTGAAGGACAGCCCTCTCCTTTTGCCATCCCTTCCCATCTTGTACACGAGAAACTGCAGAACTTTTGCAAAATGTCACAGTCCCTGTGCTTAGTGAAGCTTCCTTGGAAAATACATGGATGTCGCTATCAAGAATGAGCCACTTGTTCCTGTGGGTTTTGAGAGGTTGCTGTAGAGAGATATTTCCATCCTTTTCCGAGACAAGCTGTAAATCAGTAAGAAAAAGACTAACTGATACCAAAAATGAAAGCTTTCTGCCCTAAGAGTGAGGAAGAATCATTATATAAACACCAGGCAGTCTTTAGGAGCAAATTTGGAGTTCGCAGTGAAAATAACTGCTCACTTAGTTCCTGGCAAAGCTGCCTCCAAATTATCCACTGCTTTTTATAGGAATCAGGCTTATTCAGCAGGGCTTTTGAAACAGCCCTGTTGCAGATATAGAAAAGGTTGTTGCAGTCTTTGTTGTGCCACTGTGGAGCTTCACACTTCACACTTCTGCCTTCTCCAAGGCCTTGTAAATCCCAGTTCCAGTGCAAGTCCCTCTGCTACCTGAAATGGGCCCTGGCCAGTGGGTGACTGGCACTGAATTCCACCTACACGTCCATTTGAAGGGGGAAAGACTTGTACCTAATCCAGCCGGGGTTTGAGACAGGGATTCACGTGCTCCACTGCCCCCATCTCCCTGGGCCTCGCAGAAATACCCTGGTGAGGGAATTCAGGGAGGATGCGAACAGTTCCCCTCTGTGCCTGCTGCAAAGAGCACAAGTGCGTGTCCTATCCCTCTGCTGGCCAAGGGGTTAGTCTGGGATGTTTGGGAATGCAGATTCCAACATTAGGCTGTGTTTATACACAAAATGTCTGGGACAGGAAAAGGCAGTGAATCACTTCATGGGCTCTAGGCATGCATATTAATTAATAAAGCATTAATGATCCAGGGATAGCAGCCCCTGAGCCAGCATTGCCTGCCAGCTAAATTCCTACAAATAAGCTTCTCCTTGAATTTTACTCCTTCCTTTGCCAATGCTGGGAATACAAAATCATTTACCCTGCCCGAGTGCTCCCGTGTCCGTGTTTATCCAGCGTGGTGTGTGCTTTGGGAGGGAATGAATGGTGCCCAGGGCTGTGTCAGGGGCTGCAAACCCTGCTCCAGTGACCCCAGCCCCAATTCCTGCTCATCCCAGGGCTGGCCACAGCCAAACAAAGAGGAGGCTTTGCAGGGAAAGAGGAAAAGGAGCAGATATCCGTGGCAGGCTCAGCCTCAGCTGTCTGGATCCTGGGATTTCTGTGGCATGGAGGCTGCTCTCCCTGCCCACACACACAGGCTGTTGGGGACAGATCAGCTTGAAGAGATTTAATTGATGCCTGACAACGTTAACACTCATGGCAGGAGGAGCTGCACCTCCACACTCCCTGCAGAGCTGTACATTCATTTGGATCTGATGTTAAATAATCATTTTTTCCAGGTATAAAACATGGGGTTCCAGTGGGCAAGAGCAGCAGGAAAAGCCGGCGAGGTGAGAACATTTGGGGATTAAACACGGATGAGAGAGATTTCAAATTCTAATCATGACTTTTTTCTGAAGTATTTGTTCTGCCCTATCAGCTAATACAGCAATGGTGCATGCATTAACATCCTGAAATTGAAACAGAGATCAAGGGTAGAGGGTATAAATTGGTTTTGGAGCATAACATTAAATAATCAAACCACGCTGGAGCAGCCTCTGTGACAAAATGACTTACATTTTTGGTGCTGCTTTTTAAATGTGATTATGCATTTTAATTGTTTAACTCCAGTCTGCAGAGTAGTTTCAAAGATGTTTTAAAATAACTTACGGCATGAAAAGCCTCCTGGTTTTTAAATACGCCTCAGGTTCAATAAATTTGTTTTTAATTTTGTGTGATGTGTGGAGCAGTGATTTTGTTCTATGCTTTCAAGGGGGTGGAGCAGGATTTCCTAAAACACTCTGGATCGACGAGGCTGCAAATGTGTAAAGACAGGAGAAATTTCCATTCTCTTTGCTGTTTTGCAACTCTGGAAGAACACAGAGATCCATAAATTTCCTGTTGGGAAGAGCAGGAATCTTCAAGGCCAGGCTGGATGGGGCTTGGAGCAGCCTGGGGTAGTGGGAGGTGTCCCTGCCCATGGCAGGGGGTGGAATGGGATGAGCTTTAAGGTCCCTTCAACCCAAAGCATCCTGAGATGCTGTGACTGTGACCCTGCTGCTACTCTGACCTTTAGGGAGAAGAGCTCTGGGACATAAAGGGACTGTGGATAAACAGGAAAAGGTGACTGTGGTTTGTCTTCTCCACTCCTTCAGCCATTCATGTCATCCTCCCCTCCAGGAACCCTGTCTCCAGCTCCAGGGGTCCCAAATGCAGAACCTCAGGGCATGTCCATGTCAGCAGTGTCCATAACCCCTCCCAGGAACAAGAGAAAGCAGAGGGTTAATCTGGGAATGCATCTCCCAAGCTCAATAATGAGTGAAAACTGAGACTTAACCCTGCACTTTATTTGTTTCTGCTCCCCACTATCCAGAGAGCAGAAAATCATAATTTATGGTGGCAATCGTGAGCATTTATAACCAAGTTCTTGCTTAAAACACTGGAAAGATGATTAAAAAAATTAGAAATGGCAGATGGTGTCATTCTGCTAAACATTTTTTGCTGATGCCTGTTGATTTAGAAGTGCTCAACATGGAATTTAACGAGTTTTATTGTGCAAGGACTTCAATTTCCAACATTTCTGGCTAATGAGCAGCATTAGTAATCAAACTCATCAATCCCCTTGAATCCCAAAGTGTCTTCAGTAAGAATGTGGGGGAGAAGGCCTTGATCATGTCTGAGATCTCTGTGGAGCAATTCAAACTTCAAGGTCAGATACACTTCCACAGTTGCTCAGGAGAAAAGTCTTAAACTGCTGCCCTGACTTTTATTTAAAAGTGGTTCTGGCCTGAAAAAAAACCTCAATGTTCATGTGAAGACCTTGCATGAAAACACAACTTAGAACATTTAAAACCAGATTATCAAAGCTTCCATTAATTTGTCATTAATTCCAACATTTCCAGTCCCATTCATTTTTTAAGAACACTTAGTGTGGTTTATGATGTTTTTTGAGTTCAGTGGCAGAAGGGCTGGTGTTCTATTTTGGGGTTTGTTTTTCCCCCCTTACACCACATTAACATTCATTGACAATCACTCTCCTGTTCTTGGAAGTAGGTATTTTTTTAAGAGATAACAACATGACTGAGGGCCTGTACTTGTGTTTCTCGGCAGGAATTTAGGCCAGCAAGCACTCAGGTTGTTTTATCTCTGGTGCCCAGTGATTTGCATTAAAAATGCACTGCCCTGTGGAGCCAGGAAGAAATTCACATTCTTTTTCCTAAAAAAGTCTGCTGATGAGCCTTGAAAAGCCCTTCTGCTCCTTCCCCAGTCTGCAAGAACAAATCCTTGCAGACCAAATCTGTTTGCAAAGATCAGTGACAGACCAGGCCTTAGATGTTTAACTATTGCTGTGCTCTTTGAGCTCTTATAATATCATGGAATACTTTTTAGAGTGAAAATGTTTTGAAGACAGGATTTAGCCGGGGTTCAGCCTCTCACAGTCAAACTGAATAGGACACAGAACTTCTCCTGTTTTATAGCAGCTGGCAAACTACAGGAATTGCTGTTCTGCTGCTGAGCAGCCTCTTGGGAAGCAAATGAGCCCTCCTTTCATTGCCACTGGGATGTGGCACACGCCAGAGCTCAGACCATGGGCACACTCCATCACACACAGGCTTCGCTCCTGGGGTTTTAACTGCCTAAAAGCCAGCAAACCTCATGTCTTAAACTTGGTCTCTTTTTCTTCTGTGCTATCAGTTGCTTTAAATTTCCAAAATAACACAGTATCTCTAATGGATGTCCTTGGCCTCCTGACTTCTTGAAGTGCATGTAAAAGTAATCAAACCAACAAAATCCTCCTCGAAACCCTCTTGTGTTGCTCCAAAGGAACTGATGTTTCTGTACTAGAGGATAGAGAGCAGCTGAGTTCAGTGATTTCCTCCACTGGGCGAGTTAAAATGCAAAAAGCTTTAATGACACTGCTGCTACGCTTTAAAGAGACAGGGAGCTGGTCTTCAAAAGAAAACACTTCTGTAAGAGAAACAAGTGAAATCAGGAAGTTTCATTTATTGAGAAATTCATATTCTCGGAGATGAAGGAGTTGGTCTGAGGAGGAGTTGGAGGAGCTCTGCAGGTGGAATACTTGGAGCAGCTGGAGGTGGCAGCTGGCAGCTGGCAGGACACCAGACAGGAGCTGTCCATGAGGATATTCCTGGGCCACGAGATGGCATTTGGCCCAACATTCCTCCACCTGGCACCACTGTGACAGAACATTGTGCTGCACCACAGCTTGGGACACCTCTGCTGAACACACCAGACTCTGCAGCGCTGGGGGGGGATGATTCCCTCGGGGGAATTCAGAGGTGGAGGATGAGATCCTTCCTTTGGACACAAAAGGGTCACAGGTCAGCCTCCAGTTCTGGAGAAATTAACTCCATCACTTCTCCAGCTGTTATTTCCAACGGGATTGAATCTCTCAAGCAAGGACATCATATTGCACAGCTCTGTAAACTGAAGGAACTTTTGTATCTGTACCTAACTACAAGAACTTAATAAATAAAAATGTCAGGTCTGTAGCAAAACAATACTTAAATAAAAGAGCACTTTCGATTATTACATGCACATTTTTCAGCGAGACAATTCCTGGCTAACCTTTCTGATGTCAGAGTGTTTATAAGAGGTAAAGTATCTATTCCCATTCTTTGTTTTCCTAATGACCTCATTTCATTAACTCTACACCAGAGTCAGAAAGAAAAAAAAAAA
Source organism: Corvus kubaryi (assembly GCF_017639235.1). Taxonomy (NCBI): domain Eukaryota; kingdom Metazoa; phylum Chordata; class Aves; order Passeriformes; family Corvidae; genus Corvus; species Corvus kubaryi. The sequence goes on along the minus strand of NW_024581093.1, from coordinate 2,249,265 downwards.
AATCAGCAAGCATTAGATCTTTTCAAAGCAGCGAGGCTTAAAGCTCAGGAAGTGATTTGTGCATCCTCTTCATTTTCTTAATTGCAAACAAAGCCTCGGTGCCTTGTGCAATAACCAAATTTCAGCAGCACGTGGCTCGTTCGAGCCCCAACATCTGACCCCACGCTAAAGGTACCTGAGTAATTAATCGGAGCGGCGCTGCTCCTCGCAGGGAGTGTGCCACTAGAAGGCACTATCTGCCAGAAAGTTGGGAAAAGAGAAGCGTTTCACTAAATAATTCCATGTGGACACCTCCAGGGAAACTGCAGACTCTGGTGCCACATTAGAGAAATGCTGGACAGTGACTCTGGCCGTGGTTACAGGGTTTTCCCAGCCAAACTATAGAATCAACATTATTTTCCTTTGGGATGCAGTGCCAAATGTACTTGCAAGGACTGAATTCCATGAGCTTTGAAGTCTGGAGGACGACCCAGAGAGCTCTCGCCCAGGGTTTGGAGGACAGGCAGGTTACGTTTGCTGATTTCCATAGGAACCTCTGGCAAACCAATTCCCCGTGGCTCAGCCAAAGGAAGGGAACCAAGGGGACTTTCCTGGGGCTGTTGAGAGAGTAAATCTAGCAGAGGACAGGAAACACCAGTTGGCACAAAGGCTCCCTGCCAAAACCAGAGTGCCAGAGTGGCAGGACGAAGTCCAGCAATTCCTCTGTCCCACAGCAGGCAGTGATACGTGCCAGGAGCTGGGGGACCTGGGCTCACCCTGTGGAAAAGGGAGGTTCCAAACCTGGCTCTTGCAGGGCCTGAGTGTCACAGTTCAGTGTGTCACTGGCTCTCAGCAGCTTCATTTAGTGCCTGCACCAGATGCTATTGGCTGGAAGCTGTGTGTGCAGTCTTATTTACTGCACGTTGTCTTTAGGGCAGAGATTAAATGAAAAATCCTCTTAAGGATATCATAATTCTGGATCGTTTATCAGTGGGACTAAGTGTGTCAAAACACGCATTTATTAGAACACTGTTCCTCTGTACAGTGTAACATTCCTGCTATAAAGACAGGAATTAAGACACCAAAAGAGACGAAACAGTTTCAATTCTATTTGTGTTGCCCAGTGCAAAATACACAGGCCACACAGCTCCTGTGATCAACTTAATTTTGGGATCTCAGGTCTTAATTCTAGCATTCAAAACCAGCACTGCTGTTAAAGATTGGCTGCAACATCTGTGGCTGAAGACTTGCATTATGTCACTCCTAATTCCTGTCACAGAAAAACACCGATCCTATTTGCTGCTCCTAGCGCAGATCTTTAGTGAAAGAGCATCTACACTTTGTAAGTACCTGGAGACAGTTTGGAAACCACGGCTCTTTCCTCAGGAACAGCTGAAATGGGGCTCTGAAGAGTCAAAGGGGAAGAGAAGCAGGGCTGGAAGAGGATGGTGGTGATGGAAATCCAGACTAGATGCAGGGAGGAGCAGTTAAAATCAGTGAAGTGTTAAATTTATGAGGGGGAAATATCCCCACTGAACAACAATTGGAATCTTTCCAGTGACTGGGAGAATACAGCTGCTTCTCAAAGCTGATATAATTTTCCAGGAAGATACTCTGCCACAATAAACTTGAGGAAAGCAGAGCTACTGCTGCTGCACAGGGGAGCGTGCAGGCAAATTCGGGAATGCCCATTTCTGCCTCAGGAGGAACACAGCCAGATGAGGATTTATAACATTATACATCACAAATGATGAGAGAATGTGCACGTATAATCATACAAAATGATCCTCCACTTTAATACACTCTCCTATGAATTTTGGTCTATATTCTAATTACCTGCTAAAGTCCAGATCTGACAGGGAATCAATCATCACTCTTTCATTACACGGAGCACACCTGTATTTTTTGACTGCATCCTGTGAGCAGCAGCTGTGCTAAAGTTGTTTTATAACTTACAACCAAATATAATCTCAAACATAATGATATACTTCTGTTAGACTGTGCTTTAACACACATGACCTATTTGTTACCACATAACAGTTTATTAGATTTTTTTTGAAATGACATTACAAAGAACCTAAAGCTGGTATTCCAAGTATATAGCGATACACTTCTCATGTTCACAAAAGTCCCCTGTTATTATGACCTTTTATTACAATGAGTTTGGAAAAATGACCTGTCATATTGCCTTCACAGCACTCAGCTGCTCATCTGGTGGCATTCAAGGAGCAGTTTAAGTGTGGGCCACCTGCAACTGCTGCCTGCCACTAGTTAGGCTTGATAAATTTGCATTTGAAGCTGGAGGAGCATTGCAATGATTGTCAGGAACAGCTGACATTGGTCATTTTTCTCCACAAGTGACACAGTACAGACTCTCCCAAATACACCTTCCATTGCCAAAATGTAATAAATATATACCCCAGGCCCAAGGATGTGGGTATGATTAGAAAAGCAAACACTTCTCTAAATAAAGTATTTTGCAGTAAGTTGTTATTCCAAGAGAAGCAAGGCTTTAAAAATCTATCTGGATTCTTTCCTTTTCTGTTCCTCAGTGTATCACTGCTTTGTTAGCAAACTGTTCTGTCCAACGAGCCAGTGATTCCCACTGAAAACCCACACAGACATTCCACAATCCCATCCCTGCTCTGTCCACTATCAATCCCAATCCTCTTCAGTCCCAGTTCTTGATCAAAGATGATGCCAAAGGACAAAGTTTCAAAGCAGAATGTTCAAAACCTTCACTCCCACTGTGAGATTGTGCACAGTTAATAGTTCCTTGTCTGTCCAGGTGTCACAGCTTGGGGTGGCAGTGGTTGCTCAGATGTCTCTCATGGTCAATCTGCATTTCTGGTTTATGTTCCAGGAACACACAGCTCAGGTAATACCAGGAGTAGCAGAGATGATTTTGATGTTCAGTGTCTCATGTTTCCAAAAATCACCTTATTACATGTACGAAAGACAACACAATCCTCAACTAGTGAGTGCCTGATGCTCAGAGCTACAATTAATGCAATTAATTAAGTTTCAATCTTGTGCTTCACTCCACAAACTCACGTAGGACAAGGCAAGATTCCCATTTGGTGGGAGTCACTAAATGCTGAGCTATCAAACATGAAACGTCTAGAAAAGTACAGGAAAGAGAAAAAAGTGACTCCACAAAAAAATACACCCAGGAGTTGAGATCCATAAGATCTGTGTTTTAATAACACAACCAAGTGATCCTCGTAACAAGAATTCAAAAAGTGAAATTACAGTACACAAATCAAAATAGAAACTACCCTACCCCAACTATACATTAGGAATGCAAGCTCTGTAACAATATAAAAATGCTTTCACACACAGGAGTTGCAAAAAGCCATTCTTTAATTCCAAGGATTTGTAGAAAAAAAAGTCATCTTCCATGATTCATCTTGAGTTATTGGCAACCTGTTGGGGGAAATATAATAAGAAAGGAGATTACTGAGAATTAAGAGAATCATGCTCATCAGAAATTTTCATTTTTGGGGTTCAGGCTAGTGGAAATGACACTGAGGGCAGTGAAGCCCATAATGATTTGTATTTTTATCAAAGTATCACAAAAATAGATACTTAACAAGCAAGAATGTGTCTGCTCCAAACACACAGGCCTGCTGCAATACAGGGGCAAGTCAGCAATTAGAAATGCTGTAAGAATATATAACATAATATATAATTTGCCCTTCAGTAAATCTCTTGCTCCAGGGAGCACTGCCCTGGGACACATACTGCCTCATGCCTGAGTGCTATCTCACACTGCCAGGACCTGCTGCTTGGCAGCTGTGTGTGAGTCACTACTCCCTGCGAGCTCCTAGATTACACACAGGAGGAATTTACAGCTTACAGCTAATGGACTGTTACTCCTCAGCAGCCCCTGTGGCTCCACCGCTTCCCTGGGCAGTGTGTTCCAATGCCTGACCACCTTTTCCATGGAGAAATTCCTCCTGATGTCCAACCTGACCCTCCCCTGGCACAGCTTGAGGCCGTTCCCTCTCGTCCTGTTGTTCCCTGGGAGCAGAGCCCAACCCTATCTGGCAGCACCCTCCTGTCAGGGAGTCAAGGAGACCAAGAAGCTCCCCCCTGAGCCTCCTTTTCTCCAGGCTGAGCCCCCTCAGCAGCTCCTGGTGCTCCAGCCCTTCCCCAGCTCCGTTCCCTTCCCTGGCCACGCTCTCTCTCTACACTACAGCACAATTATCTCTCTGCGCAATTCCGCTCTGCACAAACCCCAGACCACCTCACGAGCGAAGGAAAAGTTCCCTCTATGTTGAAGCCAGCAATTCCAAACACCCACAGCTTTGTTCCAAGGCCAAGGAGCAACTGCCTCACTTTAGCCCTTGTTGGAAGCCGGGGTCTTGTTCTCGCCCTCAAGCTCCTCCACGCCCGCCTGCGTCATGAGGTCGGCGATGTTCTTCTCCAGGTCATCGATGCGGCAGCTCATGTCATCGACTGCCCCGCAGTCAAGGAAAGGACAGCGCTCCAGCCCTGCCTGGGGGTCTTGCAATCACAGATGGGACCTTAAAGCCCTCTCATCACACCCCATTCCACCACCCCAGGGTGCTCCAAGATCCATCCAGCCTGGCCTTGGACACTGCCAGGGATCCAGGGGCAGCCACAGCTGCTCTGGGCACCCTGTGCCAGGGCCTGCCCACCCTCACAGGGAAGGATTTGCTCCTAATATCCCATCTAACCCTGCTCTCTTTCAATCTGAACCCTGTCACTCCAGGCTCTTGTAAATAGTCTTGCCCCATCCCTCCTGTGGGCTCCCTTCAGGCCCTGGGCGGCCACAGTGAGGTCACCCTGAAGCTTTTCTCCAGGCTGAACAATCCCAGCTCTCCCAGCTTTTCCTCCCAGCAGAGCTGCTCCATCCCTCTGACCATCCTGGGGCCTCCTCTGGACTCACTTCAGCAGCTCCACATCCTTCCTTTCCCAGGGCCCCAGCGCTGGAAGTGGGGAATGTTACTCTACAAGGGGGTAACACTGGCTTGGTTTAATTGTTGTTATTATTACAGCTCTGCTCAAACTCTTACGGTCGCTTTAAATTTATCTTACAAACCCCACTGGCAAAGAGACTTCAGGACACTTGTAATCCATCTGAGTTTAGGAAAGGATATTTCTTCCAATTATTTGGTCAGACATGGTTTGAAATTTGTCCTGCATTTGCTGGAGCAATGTCTGCACCTAATAGAAAGGGAAAAAAAAGAAATGTTTTGTTTCCATCAGAGGCTGTTACAGTACCCAATCTCATGTAATAAGTACACTGTCCTTTCACTGCTGCGCTCAAAACTCTGCAGTATAATTACACATACACGTAAAAACGCTTCTTAAATATATGTACACAGAGATGAACTGACACTTACAGGAAACATTTATAAGATCTAGAAACCGCCCGTGTTCCACAACCAGGACCAAAAATACGACAGCAGCTCCCATGGTCCTGTTAATCGCATGGAGGCACTTTTCTGGGGTGTCACGAAATGGTTTGGGATGAAGGGACCATCTCCTTCCACTCCCTGCTATGGGCAGGGACAACTTCCGCACACCAGGCTGCTCCAAGCCCCATCCAGGAAAGGGGTTTTCCCTTCCTTCCTCCCTCTCCCAAGCCCCTGCACCCCGTCCCCGGCCCCTTCGCCCCTCGGGCCCTCACCATGGCCGTCAGGTCCTGGACGCTCTTCGGGTCGGTCTCGGCCATGATCGCTCCGGCTGCGGCTGCACCTCCGGGCCGCGCCCCGCCGCTTCCGCCGCCTCTCGCGAGAGTGCCCGGCCCGGGGCATTGTGGGAAATGTAGTCCTGTCCCCCTCCCCCGGTATTCCCCAAATCGGGCTCGACTGTTAAAGCTTTTCTCTGTTTATACATTTCGGCTGAAAGATGCGTAGTTCTCCTATTAATTAGCGTTCTATATTCTATTGGTTATTAGCTCCGATGGTTGGAGGGTGGTGCTGGTAACGCACGGGGGTTCGATCCGTTCACATAAGCGTTGGACTCCGTGATCCATGTGGGTCCCTTCCAGCTTGGAATATCCTGTAATAATTCTCGCTTCCCATGCTAATTAGTGCCTTGCTCTGTCTTTATCTTCTTTTGACTCGGTGGCCGTGATCTCCTCCTGCCAGAATTACCTTTTACCCACTCTGGGCTCCTCCATACAAGACAAGGAGCTACTGGAGAGGATCCAGTGGAGGCCACAGAGAGGATGAAGGGTCTGGAGCATCTCCCTGATGAGGAGAGACTGCAGGAGCTGTCTGGAGAAGGGAACACTCAGAGGGGATCTCCTCAATGCATTTAAATATCTCCAAGAAGTGCCAAGAGGATGGTGCCAGACCCTTTTTGGTGGTGCCCTGTGACAGGATGGCCATAAACTAAACCACAAGTTTCACCTCAACACAAGGAAGAACTTCTAAACACTGAGGGTGGCAGAGCCCTGGAACAGCTGCCCAGGGAGGGCTTGGAGTCTCCTTCCCTGAGGGAGACATTCCATAAGTGTCAGTTCATGGGTTTTTTAGACCCAAACGAGTCCCTTGTAGATGTCGTTTGTGAAGAGAGCCCTTGGTTACCTTGGTGCAGCCAAATAAGCTGTGAAGTTAACAACCAACCACGTTGAATATGAACCTGTCAATGGAGAATGTTTAGCAGCCACATTGGATATGAACCTGTAAATGAGGAACACTTCCCACTCACAGCAGGGGATTCTCCAATGTCTCCTTGGAGCAACTCAGGGTGAAGGGCAAACCAGCATCTGCCCCAATTCACTGAAAATTGGTCAGGAGTTTTTAAGATGTAGCCAAACCATTTTGAACTTGACTTGTGAGCGTGCAGTTTTACTGTTTGTGCTCCCAAATTAAGCAAAGGATGTGCCAAATAATGTGTGCAGCTTTCCTGAGCTGGAGCAACCGGATTGCAGCAGGCTGGCTTTAAAATGAAATTATAACAAATAGAACAACTGAATGCTGGTTTTGCAGCCTTTGCACTTCCAGTCTAATCAATCGAGCCAGGGAATTACGTGAAGGTTCACAAGGGTACAGTACAATGAAGTTATTTTATGGTTTAACTCAGAGACAGATAAGCCTGGCTTGAGTGCTGTAAACTGTGTCCAAACAATGACTGTAACTAAGTCAGTAATCAGTCGCTTGATCTTAACAAAGTAAGATTATTTCACCTTTTTTTCCCCCTGAAAAATTACTAATGCTGTTAATTGTAAGGGTTTCCTGAGAGACATCAATATTTTTAATCATTCTATTTAAAGAGCTTCTCTGCTCTAATGCTTATACATTTTTGTTTGAATTACAGCTGTTATCTCTGTTAAATATATCTCCATGTACAACTTGGTTGCTGAAGCCTTCATTTCTTTCCACAAAGAAAAAAAATAATGATTTATTCCCCAGTTTTGTATTTTTTTATGCACAATAATCCCTTTATTTTATATCTTGCTCTCTTCTGGGTGAGCAGTTAAGCTTAGGTAGGTCCTGTCTTTTGAATGTTAACAATCTACCCAGAATTAGATGAAAATTTAAAGGATGACATTTCATGAATATTTCTTGTAGAATCCATTGGCATTTCTGCTGCTTTAAATAGACAAATCTGGGTGATTTGATTATAAATACTTCATGTGTGGAGGAGAATAGGTAATTATTCTCAGTGTCTGCTCCACTAAGATGTTTTTTTCCCTCTGTTATTGAGTTAAAGGAAGTTTGGCAAATCAATCACGAATTTACAACTACAGATCTCAGGCTGAAATTAAGGACAGTTGAAATATTTTCCTCATGGAAATTTGAAATGTTGCTTTCCAATTCCAGCTCTATAAAACCAGCAGAAAGGTACCATTTGGAGATGGACAGAGGTGCCATCTGGAAAACAAATGGACAACCATGGAAGCCAGTGTGGAAGCCAGCAAGGAAACCTGGCCAGGAAAAGGGGGCAATTACAAGGCTCTGCAGCCACTCTGAATAATGGGCAATCCTAAAGGCTTTGCAAAATGTGTAAGTCTGTACCCCTGGAGCAGTGACAGCCCATTCCTGCTCTGGCTGAATGGGGTGTTAAACTCCCCTGATCACAGTTAGATCAATGCTGAGCTCTTTTGCAAAATCCTCCCACTGAGGAGTGAATACAACCAGCATTTGTTTGTTCAGTGTCATGATAGGAGAGGAAAGGGTTTCTAACTGCAGATTCCAGGCTGATAAGGGTCTACATTTAGCCTCCCAAATTACTCATTAGAATGACTTCTTCATTCTCTGCCCAAACTCTCAGCACATGAAAATCTGCAGTTGGCTCATCTGCCGTGGAGAGATTGTGCTATTCCCATTTGCAGCAGGAATGTACCTGCTTTAGCCCAGACTCCTTTGAGTTTAGCAACCTCAAAAGTGATGCTGATAGCTTCTTGTAGTTTTTCATGTACTTGAAGAGTTTTTGGTGATGGACAACAAAAAAAAAAAAACAAAAAAAAAACCCAAAAAACGAACCCATGTTCATCATCCTTTTGCTGATTTCGAGCCATGTGGTTAGCAATTCAGCATGAGGCAATAAATACTCTGCTGTGCCTCGGCTCCAGACAGCTGGTTCCCTGGATTCTGAGCAGAACTGCTTTACAACCTGTTTGCTTGGCACAGAGCAGCTCCCTGCTAAATTATTCACTTTGTTCTGTGCCCAGCACGTTGGATGCTTTGACATGTCAAGTGAAATTCAATCACTCCACCCCATCCAAACAAACTCTCCGGAGTTGTCTCTTTGAGGAATAGAGCTTTGGATGATGTGATCATCTCCCAGTCTGTCCCTGCTCTCCCAAGGGAGAGAGTCGATGCAAGATCCTCTTCCTTTAGCGCACTCCCTTTAGGCCAGATTGGATCGGGATGGGGTGAGAATGAGCAGGAATCAGAAAAGGAAAAGGTGATTTGCTCACAGGAACCCACACCAGACACCACAGAAGGGAAAGGGTCTCTCCAGTAACCCTGGTGGGATTTGGGGCTCACATGGATCCTTTTCAGAACACAGTGGGGTAGTAAAACAAAGTGCACCTATTTCAGTCATGTTTGGGGCAATCCCGTGGGTGCTGGAGCCTGACTTTTGATTTTTGAGTCTCCAAGCCACTGGCACGAGACACCCACCATGGTTATCACCAGATCAGCTGCCTCAGTGTGGGAGACTGGTTTATTTTTTGAGCTCACAAAAAAAGGGTTAAGGAATGGGGTGGAGTGTAAAAGTCTCCTGTTGTGTGCCCCTGTTCTACCCTTGCTCCTGCCACAGATAGGGAAGGTCATGTGTGTTAAAAGTGGCACAATGGTACTGTAAAATTTAAGCCTTGAGATTTAGATCTCCTGCAGTTGTAAATGTGACATGGAAGCCACACAGGTATCACTTGTTCTACCATACAGCAAAAGCTGATAGCACAAGGAATATTGGATTTTCTTCTCCTTCTACTACTGGGAAAAAAAAAACCCTACCATTTGTTTTGGTCCCTTCTCTTTCTCAGGAAAATTTTGCAATGTCTTCAGTAGGAAAAATACAGAAAATTATTATCACAGACAAACTTGAAATGCCACCAGTGAAAAACCAGTACTTCTTCAAGCACATCAGAGCTGGCAATGTGAAGTGCTTCAAAGGAAAACAAACCCTGCTTTAATTATAGACAGAATCTCATAGCAGCACAACATTCCTAGACTGTCTCGTTTGAGCCTCTTCGCTTTACCTGCAGGAGGAATGAAACTTTTCCCCATTCTCCTGAGCCTGATGTGCCAATCCACGGGCCAGACTGTGGGGGAGGGTTTGTGGGAAGGATCTGTTCCCTTTCCAGGCACTGCTTTGGGAGCAGGAGCAGGGCCCAAAGTGAGCACCTTGTGTTGCCACGCAACAGGCAGAGAGAGCCCTGGGTACCAGGCACAGCTCATCCATCATTTCCTGGGCTTTCAATGTCCCTTTCCAAGGTGGAGACCAGACCTGCACAGCATTCCAGTCTCTGCCCCAGCTGTGCTGTAAAAGACCTTTCTTGCTCCTACATACCCAGACACCAGAAGAACCTGTTACCTCTGTATTAATTCACAACTATTTCATTTCAGTCTTAGTTTCAGGTTATGTCACTGCTGTCCTGTCTCTATCTCATCATAAAGCAACAAGGTTTCCTCTTGAGAATTTAACATTGGACTTACATTTTTGCTGAGATAAAGACTCTCAGTGAAGGGAAATCACTTAATTTCTGGCTGTGAAGAAATGACCATGGATCCACATTTTTTCTGTTTCTGTTCCTAAGCAAGCATTTCCCACGGGAAGCTGTGTCTCCAGCTCCTCATCCTGCATTCAGTGTGTAGTTCTATCCCTGATACAGTGCTAGCAATATGCTGTAGGGCTGTTCCCTTGCCAGATACGAAGAAGAACTGGTTTTATCTCCCTGATCTCTTTCCCCTTTATATCAGTAACATGAGTGGCTAACACTGAAAAGAACTGGTTCTTTGTTTGTGTTATTATAAAGTATAAAAGGATGTTTGGAGCATGCGATGAGTGAGAGTTACACTTATGTGCATATGAGAGAACATAACTGCTCTTGGGCCTTAAAACACTGCCTGTTTTTAGACTGCATTGGTAGTAGATGATTATTTCCAGTTCTGGGATGCCATACTTTGGAAGTGCTTATTTGTGCAGTAAAATGCACAACAATATACAATATCAAGCCATAGAAGTGTGGGCAGGACTCCTGCTGTCATCTCCTTGCATGACTGTAGCTCTGTCTAGTTCTGTGCCTGTGCCGAGCAGGATGTTGAAAGGATCACACAGCTGTAGCCCACTGGGATGAAACACCCAGCAGGTTTGAGAAGAAATTAAATTAAACTATAACCCTAATTGCATGGCAGGAAAATTCAACTCTTATCATTCTGGTTACTCTAGCTTAGAAAGGCTTTTAGTGTATCTTAAGCTGTAGAACAAATCCATTAGGAGCATAACCTGGAAGGGACATTGAGGTCATCTTTCATTTCCCTGCTCTGAGGCGACACAGGCTGAAAAAATTTCAAGCTGTGGATTGTTTCAAAAATTGTATGTGCGTGCATGAGTGCCAAGGGAAGAGTTAAGGTTAATATATTATCGGTTTCCTGCTTTCAAATGTCAAAACTCATAACTCGAGCAGGGTCAGTAACACAGGCACGTAAATAAGAGAATGATGGCAACTGAGAGGAATCCCATTTGGAAAATAAATTGGAGCTGGAAAACAATCCTGGAAACAACGTGATAAATGCTTGTGAATCAACACTTGTCAATGTGTTATTTGTGCACACTGGGATTTTGTTGTTCAGCCAGCCATGAGTAAAGCTCCATCTCAAGCTGGTGGCTGTTTCCCTGCACTTCCCATGCTCATGATCATATTGGCTGTTGACATGAACCCCGTGCAGAGTTAATGACAGATTCTGCTGCTTTGATTATCCCTTCAGACCTGCACCCCCAGTGGCTGGGGAACTCACAGAGGAGAAGACTCAGAGCAGGAATTATTGCTGCAAATGACTGAATTGGCCTTGCCAGAAAAAAAAAAGAATAAAAATTTCTTGCTTAATTCATCTTCTCAAGTGCTTTTCTAACTTGTTTGGGGATAGGCCAGCTAAAGAAAAGGCAGGCACCCAAGAGGTGCATTAGGGTGTTAAATGGGGGTGCAGTGCTCTCAGCAATTTGGCCATTGCATTTTTACATCTATCAGTTTGAGGAGTACCACAGTTACTGCGTGCCCACATCTTAAGAAAATTAGTTAAAATGTTATAAAAAGGTTTTTTAACAATGTCAATTGAAAAGGACTTGTTGCACCATAACAGTTTGCAGTTCTGCTCTGGTGACAAGGGAATTGTGGAATATTCTTGTTTGAGTGGGTTCATCTTGGAGCTCATTTGCCCCTGTCTTGCAGATTGCAACACAGGTGTGAAATCAGCATCTGCAGGTAATTCTTGTCCTGCTGTGGGAACCAAACTTCCCTGGCTCTGGGCCTGAGCCAGCACAGATGAATATGAGGGGACAAAAACTTCACAGAGCAAGAGAAGAAAGGGTCTCCAGGCTGTGCTTCTGCCCCGCTGTTCAGTCTCTGCTCTGCTCGCAGAGCTGCATTGCCAAGGACTGCTCTTAATGCAGGACAGTTTAAAAGATACTGTTTTGATAAACTCTGGAATCAAGTCACTGAAAACATCCTGGCTGTGAACAGCCTGACTCAAAGAGTCTTCGGGTATCAGAAAAAATGGGCAGATGAGACTTACTTAATTTTTAAATTGGCTTTTCTTATAATCCCAAACGTCCACTGTGTTCAGTATTGTAATTTCTGGGGCCAATGGGATGCTTTGCTGGGCTGTGGGTGAGCCAGGTGCTGATGGTTTATCTGGATCTGGAAAGGAGAAGGAAAAGCCTTTTTTCAGCCTTTAAACCAAAGCCAAAGGCAGCCATTGATTTCAACAGGAAATTGCTGCTCCCACCAGGAGGAACTCTGGGGACATTCCTTCCCAAAAGCTCCTTTGCTCTCAAAGGATGATGGAGTTGCTTCAGTTCACAAAGTCTCTTGTGCTGAATTTTCTGCTCTGCCTTCGTTTATTCTGCGTGGAGAGCGCTGGCAATCCCTGCCGTTCCAGCCTCCTGGGCTGACTGGCACTGGGCAGGATCCCCTGGGCCCTGCCTGGCACTGCCTGGGGCACAGCTGAGGCAGGAGCTGCCCAGGTGGATGCTAAAGCTGCTTTTTGCTCACAGCAGAGCCCCCAGATTGGCAGAGAGTTCTGGTGCTTTGTCAAACTGTCTGGCTGCACCAGTTAAATGCTTGTTACAAAGTCACATCAGAGCGCTTAAAAATCACAATGCACTTGTTAATTTTCTGCTCTGAATAGTTTAGGAGAGCTCGGCTGTGCTGGGCTAACACAAAAGCAATTTTGCACCGTACCTGCAGCACGCCAGAGCCAGGGTAATCCATCAGGGTGTTGCCAGCACTATTGATGTGGTCTGGGATGGAGTTTGACTTGAAAGATGAAGAGGAAATTAAGTAGAACAGAGTGATAATGGAATGATCAATGCTGCTTGCTGCAGACTTTGCGTGTGCACTGAAAAGGAAGATATTCTGTCCATGTAAGTGAGGTGATAAGTCTTATCTGAAATGCAAAGCTAAATGGAAGTCGTCAGAGTGGCAGGGTTAACACTAGGGCTTTACTAACAGAGCAGGAAAAACAAGAAGGATGAGATGATGTTCCAGACTGTCTCTTTCAAGAGAGCATAAATAGTTCTGGGGCTTGTCATGAAATTCCCTTTTCTCAGTAGCCGTGGTTCTGTTTTCTCTCATAAACACTGAGTTTGTGGAGAAGTCCTTTTCCTCTAGCACTTGAGTAGCCTGGGTTGTGAACCAGAAACCTGTTGTCATAAAAACTCTTGCTTATTATTAAAAGTCTTATTTCCATGGGAAAAAAGTCATCAGTTTGGGACAAGGATTTTCTTTTTAATGGGATTGTCTGTAGAAGGTGTCTTCACTCAACAAGAAAGTTTGTGCTGATTGCTATGGGCCTCAGACTCATCTACAATGAAGCTTTTTAGTCATAAGTGTTCCTAAAAACTGATCTGGGCAGGAAACCCTCTGTGTCCCACCTTGGGAATCCTCCACAGTCAGAAGGACTGGACTCTGTGGCAGACATGTCTGCAAAATTCTCTTTGGGTAATGCCATTTTGAATTTTTGATGATGTTAATGGTTCCCACAAGGGAAAACGAGACTTCTGAATGTCTGATTGCTTGTAGGATGTGGCATTTATTATTTATTCTACACGCTTTTGTTGCTGGTTGTTGCTAAACATCCTCATCCTCATGGGTTCCAGTGCTTTTATAGGATATCAAGTTCTCAGGAAGTCATTATGGGATTCATTAGGGATCTCCATCTATTTCCCATCCTTCCCTGCAAGTAGGAGTTTCAGTGTCCCCCTAAATACATTATTTTCAGCATTTTCACTTGTTGCAAAGCCCAAGGGATGGATTTCTGCCCTCTGGACTTTTTTTTTCATAGCCAGTGAGGTCCTTATTGACAGCATCTAATCCACTCTGAAATGTTTTTCCTCAGTAATATCAGATTTTGAACCAGATAATGGGATTGCCTTATCCCAATCGTATGATTTCAAATATCTTGTGGGGTCAAAATTCCATTATTTAATCTCCCATTGACCATTATACGAACTCTTGCAATTCACTGTGGCTTTCCTACAAAACTAAATTGCTTAGCAGTGCCTTGTGCCAACTCTTTTTATAATATCCTTGAAGAGCCAATAGCTTTCTAAGACAAGATCTTCTTCTAAAATTCCTTTTCCACCCAGTAAACTTTTAGTTCTTGGCATTACTGGCCATGCAGATGCTGTGCCATTTACCTTTGGTTTTTATTTAATGTTAAGCTGAGGTTTAAGCCTTTCACAGGGCAATCAGCATTTGGCTTTACATTTCTACATTGTCTAGAAAGATTAATTAACTAATTAACTATCCACAGTGAGTCATAACAGCCTTGTAATTCAGAGCTGCAGCAGTCTGACCACCACCAGAGCAATTCTGTTTGTGGTTTAGGGGATGCCAATCACTACATTGGTGCTCTGAAATTGGCAGTTTTGGTCAAAACAGGAAGTTTTGAAGCAAACAGAAGAGAATTGAATTGATATTTGGGGATTCATTTGAATATGGAGGCCAGCCACCAGTTTGAGAGATCATAAGAGTTTTAAAAGCCTGGGATGAGCAGGAATTTTTCAGAAATTAGGCATACAGAGAGGAACTCAGCCTTGAGCAAGGGCATCTCATGAAGCTCTTCACCATCACTGTTCTTCTTGGGTTCTGTTTTCAACCCACTGTGAGTAAATTTCAGTCTCCCAGTACATACCTGCATGGATCTTTGTAATTATTTGCATTCAAAATTAGAGTTGTTGGGGATTTTCCTCTTTTTCCTTTACTTCTGTGACAGGTTATTTATAAGTATGTTCATTTTCAAACTGGATGCTACCTAAGCTAAAACTCTGGAGTGTTTTCACCAGAAATCTGGATTTGGTCAAACACATTATTTCAGATCTGCGTGCCCCTGATTTTTTACCATCCATTCCCCTTTTGAAGCACCAATAGTAGTTAGTAAAAATCTCACAGAGCTGGTCTAATGATCCCTTCTAAATGAGCAAGAAATAAATTACAGCAGGAACCACGCTAGGTAGATGACATGATTTAACTGAGCTCAGCCCTTGAAGAATTAGTCTGGTGATTATGGGAAGTGTCTTTTTAAATGAGGTAATTTGAAATTAAGTCTCTTTTCCATATCTGCTTAGCACAGTCTATTGTTCAGAGTCCGTGGCTCAGGTTGGGATCTGCTGTTTAAAACAGCATTGCTCAGAGCGTCTCCTGATGAGTTTAAAGTCGTTTGAGACCCTTTCGTTCTTGAATGCTACATGTGCAATGAGATTAGGAAGCAGAGTGGTTAAAATGAGGTTTTTTTCCATTGCTAAAACAGATAACTCAGATAATTCAGACCTTTTCAAAAAAGAAAATAATTTAAAAGGCTGGAAGGCTGAAAGTAATCCACCTTGAGAGACTGCCTGCTGTCCAGAGCATGCACTCCAGTTCTGCAAGCCATGGTTCCCTTTGCTTTCTGAGGATATTCCCCATGGATGTCTCCCAGATCAAGCATTGCTGGATAAAAATGGGTTGGAGAGAAGAAATGCAGTGAGAGCTTGGATGTTCTGCTCTGTGCAGCTCACCCAGGTAGCAGAGCCATTCTCATTCAAACAGCAAGAGAGATGTGTGATTTCGGGTTTTCAGGTCTCTGCCTTTTACACTCTCCTAACAGGAATCATTAGGGATCCACTGAAATATCCCATTTATCACAGGAAATTGGGATGGCTGGTGACATTAAGTGCTGTTATGGGTCTGGGTCGTGGTTGCTGCAAGGCACAGGCATGTTCTGGCTGGGTGAGGGGGCAAAGAGCTGGGTTGTTATTTTCTCTCAAGGCTGGTGAGTAAGGCCCAGATTTTCCAACAGCTGGGTGGACAGGAGGAGTGTCCACCTCTTGAATCTGAGGATGAATTCAGGATCGAGCCTTCATGCTTCTGCTCAGGTAAATCAAAATTGTCTGAGCTCTTTCAGCCATTCCAAATTGCAATTTTTTTGCTTCTGCAGCTGACTGATGCCAACTCCTATTTGTGCACTGGCTGTGCCCAAGGAAAGGAGAGAAAGCTGGAGCTGCTCAGTGATGAGGCTACGGGGAAATTACACTCCCCACTCCGAACATACAGAATTATCACAAACCATTACATGGTTTTCTCTCCTGCTGCACACTTTGTGTCCAGCCTGTCATGGCAATCTTGCTCTGGAGTTTGAGTGAACCTCAGCCTTTGGTAGAATCCTCTACTGGGAGATTTTAGCTTGACAGCCAGAAATCAGGCAGCTTACAACACAAATTCAGTGTCTTGAGTTCCAAACGCTGGCTTCACAAATTTCACTTTCATTATGTGAAATAAAGCAATTTATAACCATTGGCAGTGGGTCCAATGCTTCAGTGCACACTGGTGGGCTGGATGTGTTTGGCAGGCTGAAACCAGCTGCCTTCCAAAGTGTTTGTCCTGCTCCATGATCCTGTGTCAGATGAGCCTGCTCATCTTCCAGAATCCAGTAGGTCAGGTTTAAATTCTGGGTTTAGCCATTTTAATCTGGAATGAAATGCATGGATAGAAACTGTAAATTTGTTTGTCTCGCTCAGGCTTCTCTTGCTATAAGGCTGCTTATCAGAAATAATAAATCCATGCACTTTTTTCTTCTGAAACCCTGGCAAGGTATAATTATATCGTGATTTATTTTACAACATCAATACCAGGACTTGAAATATTTACTCAGGAAGAAATTAGAAACAACAGAGAGTAATCAATCATTCACAACTAGAGAGCTGAAATTCCTTCTGTGTCCTTTTAGTGGACTGAGTACAGAATAACCCTGTTATTGGGACCTCTGACAGAGGCAAAGAATAAAATTCAGGCTTTTTGATTTTTAATGCCCTTTCAGTCTGAGCCTTATTAATGCACCTCATCCTGAATAACAGTCTCAAACAGTAGTCCAGGATTTTTAATGCCAGGGATACAAGGGATTAGTGGAAATGGTGACAATTTAGGGCCCAGATAACTGAGTTATATGGCATGTTGGTGTTTTGGGGTTTTTTTTTAATAGTCAGATCTACTCCAAAAGCTTCCAGTTGTGCAAGGTTGTGTTTGGGTTTTGGTGGAGGGATGTGCCACTGATTTTTGCCTGTGATATTCCCCTCTTCTCCAGGCCATGCTTGACATTCCTGATGGATTGCTTCCATGTGTTTTCAGATCCCAGCCTGTCCCTGCAACTTTGGATGCAAACAGAAAAACTTCTTGTGGCATTTACCTGTGTGGGGAGCCCAAAGTCCATTACAAATCCTCAATGCTTTCAGGATAAAAAACTGCCCAGCACGGAGCTGTAATGGATGGGAACCAAGCTGATTTGGGAAAGAACAATCAGTCTGCCTCAGGAAGAATTACCCCTATTTTCAAGCCTGAATTTTCAAGTAACTGTAGATCAGTATGCAGAAAATTATTTTTCTTATCTAATTTATGTTCAGTAAAAGGATCATAAAATTCTCCAGATTCTGCCTCTTCCATTTTCCAGCTGTCTCAGGAAGACTAAGGATTGCCACCATAACTCTGACTCTTGATGTGTGTTTAGTTAACAAAACACTTTGTTACATCACTCCAGAAGCCTTGACATTAATAGTCAATTCTCCAGCTTCTTTATCCAAGTGAATGGCGAGCTCAAAATTGTAAAATACAACAGAATCGGTGTCAACCAAAATGATTATTCAAAGAAAATTCAAATAACTGAGCAGGCAGATACCCAGGCCTGAATCACAGAATGAGGTCAGCTGCTGGGATGGAAGTCATTCCTGTTTCATAATTTCATCATTTCAGTAGGTTCTTGGGGTTTGTAGCCTGTTAAAAATGAGACGTGGTTTTGTCATCGTTCTTGTCCCCTAAAAACGAGCTGTGCAGAGCAACCTCACATAGTTCATTTCAGAGGTTATCCACTAAATCTGATAAAGTTGGTTGTGTTTATTTCAGTGGAGTTACGCTGTTTACATCAGTTGGGGATATAATAGCCATTTCCTTGGATTTTCCACCAGTTCCTGCAAATCCAATAGGGAATGTGAATAAAAAGTTCTGACTTTTTATTCTGTGGGTTTTGAGATGTGCTGTGTGTGGAAGGACTCTCAGCCCCATCTACCAAATATATGCAGGTGCATTTTGGCCAAAACACCCTGGAAATGATGCTGTTCATATCTTTGATCTTGGAATGGAACATTCACTGAAATTAGAATGTTGCATGTAAAATCGAACAGATCTTCTACCTTCTGATTTGGGGTCTGTTAGGAAAGTTATTTTCTGCTATTTAATTCAGACTACAGGAGCTATTAATCTTCCAAAGTGGCTGTTTGCAAACAGGAATATCTACTAAGTTGTTCCTCACAGCTTTTTTTTTTCTTGCTCCTTACTGTAGAGAAATATTTTCCAAACTTTCCTGCCAGCATGGGCTCTGTCATCTCCCTGCAGGTCAAATGTAGTCTGTCCTTGCCTCTCTTTCCCTAAGAAATTCATTAGGGAGCCATAGAGGAGCTGATAATTAGCTGTGACTTGCAGCAGATGTTAAATACTGCAGCACTGATAGTTTTGTACTTTGAGATCTGAAATGCTGGAAACGTCGTTTGTTACTGAGGAATGGTTACTCTCATTTCAAAGGACTGGCTAGAGGAACTTAGGAGAGAAGTTAGCAAGTGAATATATGAGCTGATTAATAAAAATTCCACACCAGCCCTTAGCCTGGAGCATCCTGAATTTAGAGCCAGCTCAGACTCTCAATTGTTTTTGCAATGATGCTTCAACACCGACCTGAAACTACAAATCAAAGAGGCCTCCCCTGGGTTCCCTGAGCACTGATTTGGGTCGTGTTTCTCAAGATGAGGCACAAGGCAAGAGCAAGTTGGATACCATGAGTGGGATATGCAGGAGATGGAGAGCAAAGCAAAACAGAGATAAAAGGAACAAGGGCTTTTAAGCCTGTTGTAATTTGCCTAATCCCGTTGAGAGGAATGGTTCATGTACTTTATTTCGGAGAGCAGTGTTAACATTTTTCTCCTGCAGATTACCACTCTGCGGCTTGCCAGTCTGTGCTGAGTCCCAGGCTCCAGGGATAGAGGCTTGTGAGCTGCCAGACTGACAAGGAATATTGAAATTCATTAATTCAGGAAGCCAAACTTGGTTCTGAAGCTGAAGGGAAGGTTCTGTGCAGCCCTACGCCCCCAGTCCTGCTGCATCCTTTTCCTAGCAGGTCACTGAGCTTCCCTGAGGCACAGAGCACCCAGTGCCAACTGCTGGGGCCAGACATTGCCACAGGAAAGGTCTGAACTTCCCAGGCAACCTTCCCAGCTGCCAGAGTCCCTCCCACTGAGGTGCCTTTGATCCCAAGGAAGGTCCTGACCCGATGCATCCCAGTTAGGATCCCTAATTTTAGCAGCTGCATCTGTTTAATTGGGACTCTCCGCAGAAGAGGGAGCCTGGGGGGAAGGAAGAGATCACTCAGATATGAATTGCAAATGTTTTAAAGCTTCTCTCTCTCCTGGCTGAAAGCTTCCAAGGGCTGGGATATTTGTGCTGCTCCCATTCCAGGTCAGTGTCCTGCACTTGGATAGGAAGTTTCTTCCTGTGCAGAGAATATTTAATGGATGTATATAAGAGATCTACTTAATATGTGCCATCTCTTTGTCGTACAGCAGGATAATAAACATTTCTCAGAGCTACTGAAGATATTTGTACATTTCAAAGGCTATTTCAGACCATTTTCAGAACTTTCTGCATGAGTTGAGTGCCAAATTCCTGGAAATTTTTTTGTTGATAGCTGTCAAAAGTGCCTTAAGCACTAAATCTCTTTACAAGGTCCAAAACCTTCCAAAACCTTAAGTATTTTGTAGGAGTTTCTCTGTGTTTTATGTTACCAAGAACTGTGTTTATCATTGTCACCTTTACCTGTTTATCAGTCCTGGATGCCACTGATACTGCAAGAGAGAACCTGGTGAGAGATGCTGCTGAAAATGTGCTAGAAATAAAAGGGAAACCTGATGTAGGATTGTACTGGGAGATTGGTTCTACACTCATCATCTTTCTCACATAAAAAAGTTAACATTATTTCAATATCTTGCTAAATTATCACTTCTCAAGGCATTTTGCAAGTGGTTTGCTGACACCTCTGCAAATCCCTTCAGACAAAGTCTTTTCCAGTTGTGTCAGCCTCTGACCACCAGTGCAGAGTTGCCTGATTTATAGAAAAATTCATTATTATTATTTTTATTATTCTTATTAATGCTAAATTGTCAAAAAAATTAACACCACTAGTGCCTCCTGATCCCTACTGTTCTGTACACACAGTTTTTAGAAAAGTAATTCTTTTGGAAGAGTTAGATTTGAAAATATTGCTGTTGGAAAAAAGTCACATTACCAAGCCAGCCCTTGAGAACCTAAGAATCCTTTTTCCTGGAAAAGAAACAAAGCATTTCGCCCTACTTTTCTAGAGATTAGCTTTTGTTTAATCTTCCAATCTTCTGGCATCCTGAATCACTGACTACTCTAATAACAACATACTACTTAATCCTTATGAAACGTGTAGTGATAATTCAGCCTGAGAAACAATTGGTGCTTTACTTTTAGCTGCCAGCTAAAAGCTTAGGCTGAGCTTTCTGCTTTTACACAGAAAAAAATGAAATGTGGAGGGGTTTTTTCCTCTTTTTTTTCTCCCAGTGAATTCTGTGATCATATATTCCCAGTTATTTCAGGCATCTTCATCATAAAGGTCAGCTCTTACTGTGTTTTGTTTTATTTTATATTCTCTTAGAGCAAACTGAAGGTCCACCCTTCTGCTTAATCAGTAAACAAGTAAGAAAGGAAATCCTATTAATTACAGGTGGTGTTCATATCTAAAGTTCTGATCTCGCTTCACATCAATCAGCATTTGTTGTCTTTGGCAGAAAACAGCTGTTTTGTTAAAAGAAAAAAAAATAGATAGAAAAAGGTCTGCAAAATGTCATTAATATGTTCTGATAATTTGAGGACATCTTTCTTGAGAAAAGAAAGTTCATAGCAAATCACTCTCCCTTCTTCACCTTTTGCCTGGGCTGTGAGCTCCAGTGAGCAGACACCCATCCTCTCCACAGGTAACACCCTCAGTGTAAAATTTGCTGGCCCTACAGAGAGGTAGTGAAGAGTAACCCTGGGTCAGACCTCGATTCAGTCATTTCAGCAGCTTCATGTGAGCAAAAACCTATAGGCCAGGTTGGGGTGATCGAAATCATGTTTGCTCTTACATGACTGACTTGAATTCTCCTCTGGTGTTGTGGTTAGATTTTTTATCTGGTTTAATTTCAACAGAGATTTATCTGCAGAGGAAAGGCTGAGGTCTAAAAATAATTCATTTTGTTCTTTCTCCCCACCCACCTTTTCAGGAGTAATTTGTTTGCCTTTCTCTAAGCTTGCACACATTGTATTTGCATTTGTAGATGATGAAATACTTGACTGGTTTTTAGTACTTCTGTAATTTGGTCCACTTGTTCTCATACATGAAAGGAGAAGTCATTTGTTTCACCAGGAGCTCCCAGGAAGCTTTTCAGCTCTTAGCTGGAGCTTCCATCCGGGAAAGGCACACACCAATAGCCAAGTCTGTGTGCGCTTTCAGTGTGAATTCTTTGTGAAGGAGGGCTGGGCCTGAGCTTTCTCTGCAATTGATGCATCTGAAGTGTGAAAGGAGACAGTAAAAGGTGTGTGACAAAGCCTGACTCTTCTAATAGGGGCAGAAAAGCCCAGAGTGTGCATAACACAGCATTCTGCTGCTGCACTGTGTCCTGGGAAATTTACTGTGCCATTTTTCCTCCCTGAGGAGATTATCTTCCACATAAAGATGTGGGTTTGGATGAGTGCCAGCTAAAGCTTTTCCCTTTTTCTTCTTCCTTTTGATTCCCTTTACAGAGACTCAGAGCCCCAACAAGAGAAGAGACATCTCCAAGTTAATTAATCAGGCTTGGGGCGAAGGCAAGCCAGGATCATTATAAATTATTAGGAGCAGGAGCAGTTTGGCCTTCATGGGGAATTCTGATACCTGGGGCTGAGGGGTCACCGTGCTGGCTGACAGGAGGGCAAAAAAATCTTCTTTTCTGTGGAGAATTCAGGCTGGAGGAAATGAGCTGGGTTTTCTGTGTCAAGCTTTAAAGTTAGAACCAGTTTCTCTTGCATTATTTGTTGCCTGAGGGTTTCAGGTATTCCTTCTGAGTGCTGGAAGAAAATAGTGCATGCAAGTTATCTCTGCCATGAGACACTGAGGGCTTTAATTAACTTAGGGCTTGAATGCTCTGAATGTAGAGGAAAAGCAGGCCTGAAGTGCAGTGTGCTGAGAGCTGCCCGATATCCTTATCTTGGTAGCTGACCACAATTCCTGCTCCTCCCAATCCTATTTACAACTTTTGTTTCCAGCAGGAACCTTGGGCTAATTAATGTTCCTGATCCACGAAGGTGGTAGCTTGGCAAGGTGCTGTGTTGGGGTAAATCACACTTTGGGTGATGAGTTGTTCCCCTGAACTTCAGCATCCAGAGTTAGTCTGGGAATTAACCCCTCCATGTGCAGCTAAAGGCAAACACTGCTGGCAGTGGGTGTTCTGTGGGTAATTTATGGAATAATCATACCTGGCTCTGAGATTAGCTCAGTTTGTTAGAGCCTGGTGCTAATAATGCCAAGGATGTGGGTTTGATCCCCATTCACTTCAGAGCTGGACTCCTTGTAGGTCCCTGTGATTCCAATTCTAATTTTTTTTTCCATCCCTCAACATTCCTGCCCTCCGGGTAAACCTGGATAAAACTTAATGTTAATTTGCAATTTCGCCTTCACGCTAAGCTACCCAAGGTATTTTATTGTTCATTTCACAGCTCTCAGAACCTCAAGGCAACGCAGCACCTGTAAAATCTCTAGCCTGGTGAACGATGTCTCCAGTTAGGAATGGGTGCCATGCTCTGCTGAGCTTGGAAATGTGCCCAGGTTTGTGTGGCTTCTGCTACTTTGTCATGCAAAGGATTTGTTCTGGTTTCTGCTGGGGACTGTGCAGAGCAAAGCTCAGGTGAAAGGAGATTACAGGAGGGGAGGACTGAAGATAAAGGCATGACAAAGATCTTGAGGTGCTTCTGGTGTAAATCGGAGCATTTAGACTACCAAAGGATCCAGTTTGTGACTGAGGAGGAAACTGGAAAACTCCAGATGCATTTGTTGGAAGTGTTGTTGTAAAGCAACATGTAATGCTAGGACAAGGAGGAATGGCTTTAAACTCAGAGAGGGGAGATTTAGATTAGATACTAGGAATAAATCCTTCCCTGTGAGGGTACTGAGGCCCTGGCACAGGGTGCCCAGAGCAGCTGTGGCTGCCCCTGGATCCCTGGAAGTGCCCAAGGCCAGGCTGGACAGGACTTGGAGCAGCCTGGGACAGTGGAAGGTGTCCCTGCCCATGGCAGGGAGTGGGACTGGATGATCTTTAAGATCCCTTCCAGCCCAAAGTCTGCCTCAGAAGCAGGGTGCTCACAGCCTGCTGTGGGCTTTCATAGGCTGGAGATATCCTTTTGTCAGGTTAAGTGCTCTGATTTGGTAGTTCAAATGTTAACAAAACAGAAAAGACAGGAAATAAGAAGCTTACCCTCACACTGACCTGGCTGGGGGGTCCTGTTTGGCCCCAGCCTTGGGCTCAGATCTGTCTGTAACAGAGCTGGAACGCAGCCCCTGGAGAGTGAGCACATCATCCATCCATGTGTGCTGCACTTCCTTGAGAGACTGGAGGAGTGGGAGAAAATCCTCAACACTGATGCCTGAGTCTTGGCTCAGCCCCAAAACACTGTTCCTGCAGAATCAGCTGCGCTCACTGGGACATTTGGAGCATCTGTTGATAAGACACTTCCTCAGTAATTTCCTTCAGTCAGTAAAAGTCACCGAGTGACTGTGCTGAAGGGGAGCCAAGGCAAAGTTACAGGGGTTTCAAGAAGTGCAGCTGCAGGTCACAGCTGGGGAGGTGCCAGCTTGAAAACTGCCTGCTCTGGCACTCTGGAATTACTGATCCTCCTATGGCCAATGAAGGAAAATTGGGTTGCCCCATGCAGCAGCACAACAATGAATGGGAAGAAAAAAAGAGCAAACTGTATCTGTGGCAACCCCATGAGCTGTAGAAATTGTAGTAATTTCTTATGGGCAAACCCAGAGGTTTCATGAGGAAAAACCCCCATTAGTATTGTTCCTCTAGACCTGCTTCCCTGCTATCTCATGAGACCCAGCCATGCAAACACAGTACCTTGGGACAATTTCCTTGGATAGATTTTGGCAGGGTTAAGCCCTGTGCAGAGTGTTCAGCATAGAAGCCACTTGACTTCCCCACCACACCTGGCAAGAAAGAAACTTCCCAAACTCATATAAGCTTGATTGTTCAGCAGAAAAGCAGTTACGAGAAATGATCTGCCTTGTTCAGTGTGCTGGTCCAGGACTTTTTGGCTGGTTGTTCTTGCTCTCTGAATAAAACAGGAGGATCACATAAATACTGGCAGTCCTCGGTGATGCTTTTTAGCCAGAGCTGAGCCAGCAAACAGCTCAGACTGTGCCAGTTTCTCTCTCAAAATGAACATGCCCTTGAGGAGCAGGTTCAGCACCTCCTTGTAGTTATGACTGGAATCTATTCTGTCTCATACACAGGGACACAACTATTGCCTAACAGTTTACAGGTTGCGATATTCCTTGCTGGTGGTGGCCCTTTGGTGGATCCTTTTTGTTGGAAACAGAACAAATCAAGAATTGCATCCTTTTCTGCTCCTGTTTCCCACCAGAATTAGCCATCCTGGAAATCTTTGAAGACCTTGTGAAACTCCCTCCCTTTTGAAAATGCAAGTGTTTGGGAGTGTTCTGTGTAACCATTAGATATATACAGTCAGTATGTAATGTAAAACTACAGGGTGCAGTGGTAGGAATAAAGATAAAAGTGGAATGCAAAGGCTGCAGGTTGTGTCTGGGTTTGCAAACCATGTGAGCAGTTTGCAGGACTCACAAAAGTCCAACAAAACTTGTGAACCCACAGTGTTGATCTCGGTGGTAAAAGACACACTGATCTTTCTCTTCAGCTTCCTGATCAACTTTGTGACATTTCAGAATCCCTGGGGGAAGGATGAGGACGGCAGTGAACACTCAGCAGTGATGTCAAAGTGATCCCAGCCTCCTGCTGAACTGGGCTGAGTTGGATTGAGCCTCTGGATTTTAGGAGAACACAGATTTACAGCATGTCTGGGATGCTTTTCTTTCTGTCTCTCCTGTCCCACACTGAGATAGAGGCAGGCAGGAAGAAATATCTGTCAGAATCTGTGCTACTTCAATAAAATCAAGTATAAAATTTAACTACCTTATCATAATATTTAGTTGTACTCTTTAGAGATTTCAGTGCACTGGGTGATTGAAGCTCTCTAGACTTTCAAAAAGCTGGAAGCACTTAGCATGGGAATTATCCCAGAACCTGCAAAAATGGGCCTTTAATTTGCTGTTATTTCAATAAAAAGGATTAAAGACCAGCAAATTTATCTACTGACATATTTTGCTCTCTTGGGAGATAATTTGGAACTTATTTTTCTTCTGTTCTGTGTAGTGTTCTCTTCAATATCCTTGCTTGAAAGATGCATTTCTGTGTATTTTCATTCCTGTTTTGGGTAGTTTGTTTTTTTTTTTTTTTTAATGCCATTTGTGTAATAACTCAGAGGAATGGACCCTTGTTACAGTTTTATTCAGAAATGCATCGTTTCTGGAGTTTTAAATCCTGTTGGAACATTTCTCAAACTCTGAAATCTCACGGGATAAATCTCTTTGACCTTCAATTTTCCTCAGATATCTTTGTATCAGCATGAAATGAGTTTAATTTGTTTAAGCATGCATACTCACACCCTAATGAGCTGATAGCGTTATCTTGATCAGCTCTGGAAATGACTGTTCTAAATCCTGCCAGCCCCATTCAGGGTATGAACCCTTATATCTGACTTGGAATTACAGATGAAGTGGTTTCAGCCTGTGTGGTTTCACCCTCTCTTCCCTAAAAATATCCTGTAAAAATCATAATAATTGTGCTGTAGGAATGTATTCAGGGAACTGTGTAAATATTTTTTTTTTCTTTAATCATGAGCTCGTAGCTTTTTGTCTCTCTGAAGCTTTGAAATTTCCTGGAGTTTGTTGTCTTTGAGCTGAGCTGGTTTTTGTGAAATTCTCATACAGGAGTGTCTCAGAGGTAGAAGAGCTCTGACTAATTTGGTGTGGAACAAGACATCTCAGAAAGCTTCGGGACAGTCAGGTGAAAGTAAAGCATCAGACTAATGAAAACACCAATGATTTGGAAAAGCAGATCCTCGAGGCATGAACTTCTATGATTGTTACCTGCTTTGTTGCTCTGGTGAAGATAGTTCAAAACCAGGGATTTGCAAATGAAACTTTAATTAGAAAATTTTAATGGCTATTTTCTTAAAAGAGTGTATAAGACACAGGGCACTACAAGAGCTGTTGGCTGAAGAACATAAAAGCACTTTCTTTGTTTTATTAATAGTCTCTATCCATGAGCACAACCCAATTATCTTTAGCATTTCTCACACAAGGTTATGAATTTTAATTAGAAATTTCTTTAGCTTTGCAGAGCAAAAGAGCAATTCCTGATGCGGGCAGGTGAAAGCAAGAGAAGCCGTGGAATTAGGGAAGGACTTGGTCTGTGTCCTGTCTGTCCTGTGGGCCTGGATGCAGAGTTAAAGCCAAATGTGAAACATCAGCAAATGCTCCTGCAGTTTGAAATAAATTTAAACATCCCTGGATTCTCACAGAGGCTTCACTGCCCTGCAAGTTCAACATTAATTGTTCCTCATCTGCTTGAGCTTCAGGCAGAAGAAAAATTCTGTATTGCTCCATTTGTTCTTGCTGAGAACAGCCTCTTGAAAGGCAGTGAAATTATTTTGAAGAAGCTGAAACAAAACCTGTTGGCTTGTCTGACTGGTTAATATCTGGCTGAACATTACAAGTGGAAAGAAAGACATTTTGGAAGACATTATGACTTAATTATATGCATGTCTGGAGTTCTGTGCTAATACATTAAGTCCTAAATGATTTTTCTTAAACAAAATTTGTCAGGTATGAAGCAGTAAGGCTTTTCATTAACATTTGCAGTGTTGTTTCAGGATGATTATGTTTTATTACTGATGGTGTAACAGGCTGCAGCTTTCAGAGGAGAAACACCTGAGGGCTCTTCTATAGCCCTTCCCTTTTAGATGTGTGCTTGACTTTTACAACTGCTGTAGTTGTGGCAGGAATCAACCATGAAAATAATGAAATCTGAGCTGGATTTTTATCCCTCTTGCTGAATCTGCTGTAATAATCTGCTGAAGTGCTCCTTAAGCACTTCTTAGCACTGATAATCCAGGCTTGGATTTTTGAGTGAGTTCCTGTGGTACTGTTCTGATTGCAGACCTTTCTTACAGCACACAAGCTTTGGGTCATGCTTCTCCCCCTTCTACGAGCATTTCCCTGGCATAAGGAAACTACAGGAGCACTAAACTTTGGAGAAAATAAGTTTTTTGAGAGCTGTGTTCTATCACAAGTAAAATGGTAAAGAAAGGAGCGCAGAGGGAGGGGAAACACCTCGGTTCTTCTTCTTTCTTGTGAGCATCATTTTAATCACCCAGGAAAAAAAGAAATAGAGTAACCCAGGGTATTAAGTTTCATCCTAATATTGCAAATTAAGGACTGGAGCTTCCCCAGCAGATCTGCAGCCTGTTCCTCAGGGCTTTGCTGGGTGTTGTGCCACGGCTGGGACTCAGGGGTGGAAGAGACTGGAAGGGGTGAAAGCCCCACATAGCTCGGATCAGACACTGCTACCAAAATAAAGCAGTTCACAGGAAGGAATTCAATACTTTCAGTAACATGTGCTGGAATATCTTGAATTTTACCATGCAGAAACCAGTTTGCATTTAGGAAACATGGCTTTTATATCAGCCTTTTATCAGTTTTAACTTCAACATGTGGCTAATAATTTATTACTTGTAGAAGTAAAACCTGGAAATGTGCTGTATTTCTTCCTCTCCTTGACCTTCTAGGTTTTCACCATTATTTGTAGATTACTGCAATGTATTAAAATAATTTTCTGAACCAAAAAAAAAAGGGAGAAAATCTTTCATGGGGAAAAAAAAAAAACAGAAGGGACATGCTGAGTGTAATTTCTGTCAGCAGATGTGCTTAATTAATGTGATCAAAATAACTGCAGAACAGTGTTTGGGTGTGTTTGAAATAAAATTGTTGACCAATGCAATGTTTTGAATAGTTCTTCTATAATTAATGCATAGCATATGCAGTACACACCATGAATTCTTTTGCAATTTGCTCCTAAAATAAAACACTGTTCCCTCAATGAATTTGTGATGTAATAAGCCTGGTAACTTTAGGTTATGAATATTAGCAACTGGATGCAAAGACAGGTGAAAAGCACATTGCAGAGTTCTGACAGTAGGCTGAAATAATAAAATACTGAACCCATGAAATGAGAGGAAGTTAATTACTGAGATAATTATATGTCCACCATATGTAATGCTTCCCTACCAGAGGACCTGGTGAAAGTCACAGAGGAGAAACAGCTGGAGGAGAGCAGGGAGGTACCAGGGCTGCAGGGAAACCTGGAACAATCTGCAGAACCCCTGAGGAAATGAGAGTTAGGTCAGAGCAAAGGACTCAACCCCTCAGTGGGTTTTCAACATCACAGAAAATTCACATTTAGCCCCTGATCAAAAGCCCCTCTCTGTGTTTTGGGTCCAGGTCAGACCAACTGGAAGGGTCCTGTGTTCTGTTCTCAGGTGACTCCCACACTCTGGTGTCCACAGCTGGGTTGCAGAGCAGGAGATATTCCTGCCTTCCCCAAAAAGCATCGTGGTGGGGGGTTTTGCAGGTTCCTACAACAATAGGAGCTCTTTCTGTGTCAGAGTAGCAATCAGAAGCTTAAAAAGAGATGTCATGCATTGCTGAGGGTTGAGCAATGTGGTTCCCCTGGGTAATGGGTGCTGTTCCTCAGCTGTTTCTAGGATATAGACCCAGGGAAAAGGCTTTGAAGTAAGAGAAGCCGGGTGCCAGGCAGCTGAACTGCTCTTTTAATTAAATCTGGTTATGAAATGATACGATCTTGGCAACAACAGTATCTGCTAATTGTTGTTGCTTGTTCTGAATTTGTTACTCAGTTGAGTTACACCGGCACTAAATGTTCCTAACATATTTTTCCCTCCCCTGTAACACCATGAATCATGCAGGACTTTTTTTCTGTGACAGCTGGTGCAGTCCAGACCCAGCTATTGGAGGAGATTAGGTTAAAATCAGAAATGCGAGTGGTGGTCCAAATTCTGCTGGAAGTGCAAACACTCACTTCCCTGTCAAGCACTGGTGCTTTGTTTGTTCGAACTCCGTGATTCAGCACATTCTCGGGTTGTGTTTTGGAACTGACACGGGGTTAAACATTTGACTGAGTCAGGTTTGGATCGCTGTCACTGTCCACGGTCCCACCTACCTCACAGAACCTGCTGGACATGGAGCTGTTACCAGCACCTGAGCAGTAAAACCCCCAATATTTCACCAGATATGTACATTTTTAGAACCATGTGGCTGGGCTAATTTTATGTACAACCATGTTGAACTAACTCCTGAGCTAATAAGGAAATTGTTAATTGGAAAAAAATAATCACTTACCCTACCTGATTGTATCTCCAAAGTATGTGTCAGTGGGAGAAGTGCCTTTTAAAAGCTGCAGCGATTCTGCATCAGGATTTGTGTCCCAGCAGCCACCAGTCAGCAGGAGCAAGCATCAGATTTGGCACTGCTGGACCAGAGGGGAGGAATGTCCAGAGAAATCCAGGTGGCATCACCATGCACAGGACCCTGGAGAGGTCTGGTTCATAGCCCAGACCAGGACTTTGTCTGGTTTACCATCTCAGTGGACCTACTGTAGAGAAGTGCCAGCAAAAAATAAGTGCTGGTTGTGAAAAATAAAAAATCAGATGGACCTGTGCATAAACCAGCAGAAATTGCACATTGAATGGGGCAAATGTAAATGCCTGTCATCTGAAGTCAACTTGTTCCTCTTGTGTTGGAACATCCACATGAATAATCCGCTACAGTTCCTCTGGTTTGAATCATAAGGTCAGTAGCAAGATAAGCCCAAGAGATTAATTCCAGTCACGTCATCCCGGCTGTGCCAACAACTGTGCTTTTCTCCACTTCAGCTGTGCAGGAGGGAGGGGAATATCTGAGCACCAAGGCTCCCAAATGCCTGCAGGAAGCTGCAGAACTCTGCAGGTGACTGGGTTTAGGTGTCAAGATGGGAGATGGGGCAGTGCCTGGAAGCGTCCCCAGGCTTCCAACAGCACCAGGCTGGGCATGAGTGGTGCCTGCCAAAAGCTGGCCCTGGTGAATGGTCACTTCACTGAGCTTTGCCCCATCACAGGGACATGGGGACCTTGGCAAGGTTTAAGAAATGGAGTAATGAAAGCTGAAAAACTGATTAAAAGCTAATTTAGGCCTTGATTAATCTCAGTGCTTAACTACATGCCTGAAATTCAGAGTCCTGTGGGTATCAAGAGCGCTCTCCCGCTGTGGCTGACAGGGGCCCTGAGCACACAGGTGTCTGTGCACCCCTGGCCTTCATGACCTGTATGGAATTCACTGACCACATTCACACCATCCAAAGGGTCAAGTTGCACAAAACCATCCAGACTATCCACAAAGGAGTGTTGCTGACCTCTGCAAAACCCTGTTGCTTCCTTCTGGCTATACATGGATATCCCAAAGGGGGCATCTTCCATTCCCATGAGGAAATCACTCCCACTGCCTCTCTGGAAATCATTCCCCTCATTCTTTACTCTTTATACCTTTGGATACTTCTGAGCTGTCATCACATTTTCAAGAAGCCTATTTTTTATCTTTCTTCCAGAGAAACCATCACCATTCAACAAAAAATATAACACCAAGGCTTTTTGATATGGTCAATAAGCTTGGGCTTCTTTTATTCCTTGTTTTTATTTTAAATAAATATATGAAAAAGAAATTTGAAGACTTTTGCTGTCTAGTAAGATATGTTTACAGTCTGCAGACCACAAATGCATTTCAAGCAAATGCTCTTGCAAACAGTATGTGTTTAATGCAAAGCAGTGCAATTTGTTAGTTACAGATTGATCGTCTGGCTGCAGGCAAACTTTGAAAGCTGTCACATACAGGGCCTTTATTTTAAGCTTGTTGCTGACTTTAAATACAGAATTCAAATTTGTATCTCTATGCCTGGTGGATGAGCTGTGGATAACCACACCAGTGTGTAGCCCGGAAAGAATGTGTCCTAATGCCTGGCTCAAGGTATTAATTGCAAGAACATTGGAAACTCCAAGGCAAATAAAATAACAAGTGTGTTTGCACCAACAGAAGCCGGCTTTGTTACTCATTCAGCATTAGGTAATCAGCAAGATGCATGAGTGGTAGAGACAAAGTTTATTCTTAGTAGTCATAGAGAAGAATGAGCATTTATCACTGAATAAACTCTGATTTTTTACATTCTCCCAACCTCCAGCTCCATGGGGATTTTTTGGAGCCGGCCATGTTGGGTTGGCTGCTGCTTATACCTATGCCAGGAGAGAGGATAGTGCTGTAACCCGGGTCGTTGCTTTGCTTTGCGTATTTTGCTGATGTTCACACGTGCACCTTTCTGTCGGTGTTTTTGGGAACGCTCCACGCCAGGCTCAGTTCCCTGTGTAGATGTATTTGATGGGGGACACCTGGGCTCAGTTCCCTGTGTAGATGTATTTGATGGGGACACCTGGGCTCAGTTCCCTGTGTAGATGTATTTGATGGGGGATGCCAGGCTCAGTTCCCTATGTAGATGTATTTGATGGGGGATGCCAGGCTCAGTTCCCTGTGTAGATGTATTTGATGGGGGATGCCAGGCTCAGTTCCCTGTGTAGATGTATTTGATGGGGACACCTGGGCTCAGTTCCCTGTGTAGATGTATTTGATGGGGGATGCCAGGCTCAGTTCCCTGTGTAGATGTATTTGTTGGGGGACACCTGGGCTCAGTTCCCTGTGTAGATGTATTTGATGGGGACACCTGGGCTCAGTTCCCTGTGTAGATGTATTTGTTGGGGGACACCTGGGCTCAGTTCCCTGTGTAGATGTATTTGATGGGGGATGCCAGGCTCA
>NW_024581093.1:2008912-2216967 GCF_017639235.1 Corvus kubaryi | reverse complement strand
GATGCCAGGCTCAGTTCCCTGTGTAGATGTATTTGATGGGGGATGCCTGGCCCTCCAGGGTCAGGCTGTCAGTCTCGTTGAAGGTGTCGCTTTCACCGGAGCGATTGGCGTTTCTCGCGCGGTTCAGCCGCGACTGCAGCCGCTCGTGTTCCTTGCGCAGCTCGGAGTAGGAGTGGGAGAAGGTGTGGAATATGGACGTTGCGGGGAAGGACATGATGAGGATCCCGCTGAGGATGCTGCTGAGAGCCACCATCTGGCCCGGCACGCTCCGCGGGACCATGTCTCCGTAGCCCACGGTGGTCATGGAGATGATGGCCCACCAGTAGGAGGCGGGAATGCTGGTGAATTCCAGCACCCTGCCGGACTCGTTCTCGGCCAGGTAGACCAGGGGAGAGAACAGGGTGACAGCCACGCACAGGAAGAGCAGCAGCAGCCCGAATTCCCGCGTGCACTTGCGCACGGTGAGGCCCAGGGTCTGCAGGCCCAGGGAGTGCCGGGCAAGGCGCATGACGTACAGGATCCTCAAGGCACGTAAAACCCGTAGCACCAAGCCCACCTTCTCCAGGTACGAGTTGCTGCTTGGCCTGTCCTCCTCCTTGCTGGAGTCGTCCTCGGAGAAGATGAGGGAGGCGTAGTAGGGGGAAATGGCCACGAAGTCAATGATGTTCAGGGGTCCTTTGAAGAACTGACACTTGCTCCTCGCCTGGATGAACCGGAGGCAGAACTCCAGGGAGAACCAAGCCACGCAGATGGTCTCGATGACGAAGATGTAATAGCACCTCTGGGAACACTCACCCTGACATGAAACAGAGAGGGAAATAAATAAAAGAACAGTCTGTGAACCAGTATCCAAAAACACTGAGGGAGAAGCAATAAGGATCTGCCTGAGTAGCTGGTACCAGAGATCAACAAGTCGCAGCTCACAGGTAGTGTGGCAGCTGTCCTTTGGTGCTGTACAGAGAATATTGAGTGCAGGAAATAGCTGAATGAGCAGATCTCTCTACCTGCCTCATTTTACTGTGTTGCTTCTTCCAGCCTACTTGAATGAAACTCATCTCTGTATGAAGTCCTGGCATGCAGGCTGTTAAGTCCTGAGTAATTCCCACTTTCTGCTGCACTTGGGAGTAACAAGTCTTTTTGTGTTCTAGAATTGGCCAGCTGGTTCCCCCCTCACGAGTGTGTTTTACCCTGCCTAACCCTCAGAACAATTTAGCTCTGTAGCACCATTTGGGGATTTTTCCTTTCTGCACAGTAAACTGTCAATGCCATATTTTACCCCTAAAATGAAACACTACAAAAGCTAATGAAAGCTGGGCCCTGCCAGAGCTCTGCATGTCGGGTCAGGCTGTGGCTCCATTTGCAGTCAGTGCTGGAGTGCACTGATGTTTGCAGAGCTGCTGACTGGGCTTGATAAGATTGCCTGCAATCAGCAGTTGTGTTATGTAGTGCTCACTCTTTCTGAGCCCTGAATTATTTGTGCACTGCAGCCTGGACTCTGCACAGACCTGCCTCTGGTCACTCCAGCGATGTGGCGTCTGAATTATTCATTGCTCCCCTCAAGATTTATTTTATTTTTTGTTAACTGGGCTGAATTTCCAGTACATCTGTTATTTATTTACCTTTAGATATTTGCAGGTGACATTGCTCTCAGATCATCATGGGGTTTTCCCTATACCTTCCTTAGAAACTAGAAGAAAAGACATTTTGGTTGCTGGAAGGTTTAACCGATAAGATGTAGGGTGTCTTTTGGACTGAGAGTGAAATTTCAAGGTGTAGCAATGTAGAGACTGGTTGGGAGATTTTTAATTCTTGCCACCCTCAGTGACCTCAGTATTCCCTATGGAAATTTATATTTACTTAGAGGAAGCAATTTATGCTGTCAGCATAATGAGAACATGTTCATTGGCTTTACACTGGGAGATGGATTTCATCCCATGAGTTTGCATGTGAATGTTTTATATATTAGGAACATTTGTATATATTATGGAATGCACCTGACTTGATTTATGTAGAATATCCCTCTCTAATGTCAGTCTCTTCAAACATCCTTCATCCTTTTGAACATCCTGTTCAAAAGCAGCAAATGTTGAAATAAGAGGGGGGGGGAAAGGAAATATTAAGCACCAAAGCTGACTTCTGTTTCTCCCAGTAGTTTTGAGGATTTTTACACCTCAGTGTTTTATGTTGCTCTCAGAACTGTTGTCCAAAGAACAGGCAGAGCACAGTGACTTCAAATCTCTGTTCTCACTGGAATACTGATGCCCCTGTGTCAGTGGGAGATTTCAATATTTTTGCCACCACATTCCCATTAGTTACTTTCAGTATGGCCCAAATACTCTGATCCATGACAGGGTTTTTTTGCCTAAACGTCCAAAAAAGAAATCTCTGTGCCACAACAACTTCTATACAATTCCTCTTTCTGAACAAACCAGACACATTTGGGATATTCTTGTGTTCAGCACCTATCAACACAAACCACAACAAACTCCCTCCCTCCACCTCACCATTAACTAGAGCAGAATTCTGAGCTTTTATTTCCAGATCTTTGGGTCAAATTTTCACCGGGGTCTTTCTCCTCCTGCTGCAGTTTTACGCATGGTGGAGTGGGAGCTCTAAAAGCTCCAAGCTGGTGTGGTGCTGACTGTGAGCAAGAGGGGAAGATGAGGTTCTATTTATTTTTATTTTTATTTTTATTTTTATTTTTATTTTTATTATTTTTTTATTTTCATTTTTATTTTTATTTTTTGGGAGTGTTCTTTTCCAGAAAAACCCCCTGACATGTTTTATGCCACCATAGCTTCAATCAGTACTCTACCTGTCACTGACTTTGATGGGAGAACAGCTATGACAGGCCCAGCAGTGAGTATGTAACTCTTTATTCACCCTGCAGATTTACTTTTCAACAATGCAAGATTTTATCAGGATTTATGGAACTTCCCTCCAGCAGAAATTCTACAACCTATGATATAAATGTAATAAAATGAGTGCCTGGTATTGATCTTCTGTGTGAAATGAACATTTGGCTCAGCAATGAATGAAACAGTATTTTGTGTGTAAAAAGATGTATACTGAGCCTGATGCCTGAAATACTGAGTGGTTTCATAGACTTATAAACCACCTCAAAGAAGCAAAGGAGTTGTTTCAAGCTCCTCTACCACCAGAGATAGTCAGCAATTCAAGCTTCCTTTTCATTATTCCCCTCTGGTGTATAAGAGAGGGGCTTATTTTCCATGTTCTCTTATGTGCTTGTTGTGTTTATGGCGTTACAGTGGGATTGCTCATGTTAGGATATTTCTGTTAATTTCTCCTTAAATGGGAAAAAAATATAGGTTCATAACAAAATAGAAGAACAAATAAAAGAACAAATAGAAGAACAGTACTGAGCCCAGTTCCCTCAACAGCCCGAGGAAACAGTGGCCCAAGGCAACTCCCCTGGCTTCTGTTTTCCACTCACAGAATCCAAGAATGGTCTGGATAGAAGGGACCTTAAAGACCAGGTTGCTCCAAGCCCTGTCCAAGCTGGCCTTGGATACTTCCAGGGATGGGGCACCAAAAAGAAATTGGTTCACTAATTGTGAATTCCAGCTAAATGCTCTTGAGATATGTGCCACTCACAAGATAAAAAGAGATAAATTATCTGGCCTCTTAATTTGTCAGGAAACATTAATTTAAGTGTAATGACATCTAGGATAAAAAACAAAATCAGATCCCAGAATTGTGCAGTGCTAACCTAACTTACAACAGGTATAAATCTCATCTAGTGAACATAATATCTTTACATGCATCAATAATTTTAGTAATGCCCAGGGAGACTGAATCAGAATTTCCCCTGCAGAATGTATCTCTCATCTATCCATGCTGGTTTGCAGATGCTGCTCACTTTTTTATGTGTTCTAGACAAGAAAAAAATGTATTATTATTGAATAAATGACAGTACCAAGGAACCACTCTGGTTCCTTCAGGGTCTGCTCTGTGCTGATCATTTGTGTCCCACATTTCTGCACTCTAAGACACTTTACAATCAAAAACTTGTTCTGAATCATTACCTGATCCACCAATTACTTTCCTACTGCCAGAGATTTACCCCAAGACCTTTTGCAGTGGATATTTGCCCTTTATTCCCTCTTAATCTGAAGTACAAGTAAAGAAATCCTGTTATTCCCGTTATGTTGGGAGTGCAGTGCTGCAGCTGTGTGAGGATAAAATTGGATCAGTACCAACTTTCTGCCCTTGGTGTGATCGACTCTAAGTGGAAGTTTATTGGCAGCAATCTGAGCCTGTTTGCTGTGGTAATTTGGGATTTCCCACCTTCTATAAACGGGGTGGAATCTGAGATGTGGAACAAGCAAAACTACAGCACTTCCCGTGGTCTCCTTCCTGTGCTTGCCAGTGAACACTGCTCAGGATGGTGTCAGTGTGACACAAGTGTTTCTTGTGTCAAATGATCTATTCCCAAGTTAAATAGCAAAAGTTCCTCCAATGCTCATAGAACACTTTGCTTGATAAGCCCAGCTTGATCAGTATCTGGATTATTTCACAATCATGCCATATTTCCAGAGCTTTAGAGTGGAAATCAATGTGTACCTCAGGGCAAGGTATCTATGCTGCTCACACAGCACACTTGTGAGAAGGGCATCTCATGTTATTTATGAACCAAGCTGATAAAAGTCCTTGAACCCAGCTAGAAGTCATGACTGAAGCACTGTGTGCAAACACTGTTATTCTCGGGGCATGTTTATGGGAACCAGCTGGCTCATCATCATAAAACAAATGAGCAATGGACTGAAAGGGTCTGAGCCCTGTTCCCAGCCAGCTCCGCCCGAGATGCAGCAGTGGTTGCTCCCGAGGAAAGGCAGTCCTGGTGCTCAGTGACCCATACCTGATGGAGCCAGAACCAGGCAGGGAAGGAGCCCATAGAGCATATGCTCCATTCTACTGGAGTCCTGAAGTCCTAAAAGACACAGGACCTGCACCTCCTTATCCCTCTTCAGTGGAAGGACACTGCCAGAACGTCACCGGTCACACCAGGAGCGTGCCTGGCTCCGTGGCTGATGCGAGGTCACGGTTCACATCTGCTAAATTTATCCTGGCAGGCCCAGGTTTTGTTTGGCATGGCCAAGTTGCTGCTCAGATCCTTGCTGTGATGCACACACTGCTTTGTGGACAGAGGCCAGTGTGCACTGGAGTGGCAGCAGATGGGATCAGCCTGTACTGTGGCTCCCAGCCTGCCTTCTGCCAGCTTGTGCTGTCCAGCACTTATCCCAGCATGACTGCTCTTCCTGCAGCCTGGCCCTTTGGCCAAAACCAGTCAGCCCTCTAGGTGCAGGATTTAGAAGTGAAACTGGCAGGAATTTCCCTCTCTAAACCCAAGGTTGCCATTTCCTGGGTCAGGGGCTGTGTTCCAGCCTTTTTCACTTCTCAGAGTTAAATCTGGGCAGTGCATCCTGGTCTAGAACTCCTCCCTGAGCAATTCCCTCTGCAGGGAAAACATGAACTAATGGGATAGTGGGAAAACAAGCTTTGGTTCACGCTCTTGCCTGCCCACAGATCCAAGGCAGTGGGAATACGGGCGGGCTGCAAGTCTAGAGAGGGGTTAGGCAGGAGCAGAGGCAGAGCAAGACCTCGGTGTAGGGAACTGATGTTCCCAGCTGGCTCCAGGCTGTTCTTATCCCACCGGCAGCAGGAAATGAACAGACACAAGGGAGAAATCCCCTTTGGCTGTGAAGGGATGGCTTGGTTAGGAAATGTGGTGCCAATCCGTGTTCCCTGCATACCTGGGCTGCGGGATCCAGCTGCAGTGCTGCAGGTTCTGCTGAATCACTGCGGCCGCATTGACGCTGCTATTTGAATAATTAAACCACGCTCTGCTGAATCAAATGATGGGTAGGGAGAGCTTGAAAACCCTGTGTTATGGATCACATCAGCACCTGGATTTATGGTTTCAGGTTGATGCAATAAAGTCAGAAGGTTACAGGCTGCTGAGAAAGAGACTCTAACCTGATTTAGGGAATGATGAGCTTGTTAAAGCAGTGCTGCATATTCTGAGAACACAATGAGTTCCCACTTGTCCTACTTGATGGGAGAGAAGCCTGGCCTTAGGAAAACAATTACTACAACATTTGAGGAAACTAAACTAATACCGGTATTGTATTAATGTGGACATTAGAAAGAAGACAGAAAGAAATTATTGCTCTATGTCCAACAAATAATTATCCCCTCTGGGGCAGAAACGTACTTAAAATAAAATGTTTCAATTAACTTTTAAACTTGGATCCTTAGTCTGCAAACACTGTGAGAGTCAGTCTGAAGAATCTGAATTTGATTTAAAGCAGGACTCCAGAGTGTTGGTGTTAGGGGAAAGGTGAGAAAGAATAAATTTTTTCTTGTTTTTCTAGTAAGGAATCTAGCAGACTTAATTGTGTAACTGTGAAGAGTGGTATAATCAAAATGACAAGGAGGATATCTGGGATGTGGGAGGATAACCTTCAACTGACAATTTTGCTGCTGGTCAAAGCATTTTTCCTATTACTGTTTCTTTGTTTCTTTTCTCACTGTACTGTAAATTCTTTGGGACAGAAATTCCTTCTTATTGTAACTGTTTAGTACAGGGAGTACAGAGGGTCCCCAATATGGTTGAATCTGTTATTAGGGAAAATACTGGTGCTCAGAGGAGGTGCTGACACTGTGGGAAGGAACTTGGAGGATGAATTCGTTTCAAACAGAGTTTTGCAGAGATGGAATGGCTCCATGAAGGGGAACACCCATCTTCCCAAAGAAGGCATTTATTAAACACTCATCTGTGCTGAGCCCCCTGAGGTGAGTCAGGTGAGGAGAGTGAACAGGCTTCGGCCCCTTTGTAACGATTACAACCCTAAAAGCAGCAAGAGGGGAAAGAAATCCTGGTTCCCAGTGAGGGACACATGTGCTGGCACAGCTGTTGGTGCACTGCCCAGTGCAGAACAGCTGGAACAGCTGGAACAGCTGGGTGTCCCCCCAGGATGGCGTGCAAAGCTCAGAGCCTGAGCGCTGCTGGAACACAGCCAAAAGGGGATGAGCATAAGGCAAACTAATAATGTCTAACTGTGCTTTCTGAACACTGGTCCATGGCTTTGGAAAGCCAGGCAGGATCCTTTCCCTCCCTGGAGGGTCAGGAGTTTGTGCAGACACTTATTTTGTGTGGCAGGGGGGGTGAGCTGGGGCCCAGATGGTCAGCGGTGACCACCCCCGCAGTGGCTGTGGAGAGCAGGGCTTAAGTGATACGAACTTTATCAGTGCTGTACAGAACAGACTCAGTGCTGAGTTATGCAATTCTGGGCGTGGGTGCCTGGGAAATGGTCACTTATCATGTGGAACTCTGAAATCAGGGTCTTAACATAATGGTGCAATTTGAAGGTCAAAGCTCCTGGTGTTTCTGACCTCAAAAAAAGGCAGATCCCATAAAGATCCCAATAATTTATAAATAAATATACATCAAAGTCCCAGGCTTGAACATTCTGATTTCTGTTGTTTAGTGGCTTCTTATTTAATCTTTCTTCAATCATTATTAATTTAGCTAATTCAGTCCATGGAGCACATAAATCAGCTGTGCTGAGTACACCTAGACCAGGAGGTTTTTGGTGCTCCAGTGAAGCACATTTTCCTACACTCCTTGCTGACCAAAATGGTCAGAAGGAATCAAAATTGCCCTGGACTCTTGGATAATTTAGGAGAGGGATTGTCTACAGAAAGTGACCTGATAAAAACCCAGAATAAAGTGCTTGAGCAGATGCAATAAAGCCAAAGCTTTATTTTGTTCTAAGTAATTTCAAGTCATATGTATATAGCAGTGTATTTATAGCTAGGCATGTACACATATGCCTTTATAGTCTTACACTTTAAATGAGCACTGCATTTTCTTTCTCTTCACAGTAAGGCAAATAAATTGGGTTTTTTCCCCTGTAAAGTAAAATTATTCCAGTTTTAAAGAAAACTTGCTTCTTGGCAGTTTCCTCCAGTGTGCAAGCCAAATATTCTTTGCTATCATACAGAAAACTTCAGTGGCATCAAGCATGGAAAAAACTAATCAGGGCCTCCAGAATCATGGTGTGGAACAAAAAAAAATAATTTAGAAGTAGTTCTATGTGTTAAGTACTGGGTTCTCCTCATCTGTTCATATTTTCTGGATTCTAGAGTGCAATCAGAGACTAAAAGCTTACTCTTTTAAAG
Source organism: Corvus kubaryi (assembly GCF_017639235.1). Lineage (NCBI taxonomy): Eukaryota > Metazoa > Chordata > Aves > Passeriformes > Corvidae > Corvus > Corvus kubaryi. The sequence continues at coordinate 2,208,762 of NW_024581093.1, read as the reverse complement.
GGAATTTGGTTTTCACATAATCAAATGATCCCAGGAAAAGAAGCTTTAAAAAAAATGAGTATTGTGAATTTCAGGATAAAATCTTCACATGAAACAACAGTGGTTGCAGCTCATGTTGGTCATGTTTCATTAGGTCCTATAAAATACCTAAAGCAACATCAAGCTTCTCAAGGTCAGCTAAGAGCAAATACAAAAATTAGTAGTAACAAGGTCAGGGAACAGAAATATCTGGGGGTTTTCTTCCCCCTGACCTTAATTTGCTGCCTTCTTGAAATGCAGACCTTGCTGTAGCCTTTCTGCTGAGTCATTTCTCTAGAGGATGCCAATTTTAGGGACTCATTAAATGAAATGTCTTGTCCTAAGGAAAGTCCCAAGAGTACTTCAAAGTGTTCTCCCTCTCCAGACTCTTCTGCAGTGGTTTTATTCCACAGTTTTCTGGTGTAATGATGTTTCCTTCCTTTGGGTTGGATGTGCTGAGCAGTGACTGTTTCAGTGACCCCCCCTTAGATCCTGATTGTAACTCTTGTGTGGGACTGGGACTTTTGGGGGACTTTGGTGGGACTTCTGCCTTGTCTCTAGTGGGATGATCTGAATTCTTTCGTTTGAGGGTAATACTGGTGAATTTTGTCACTTCAGCTTTCGTGTTCTGTATGCTTGGTCTCCAGTTCAGATTTGCAGTTCTCTCAAGCTGCCTGGTCAGAACAAAAACAGATTTCCTCACCTCCAAATACGCCTTTTTTCCTATCTCTACGTGCCTCGATTACTACACATTGATGATATTAAATCTGCTTCTTAACCAAAGACAGTTTGATCTCCATAAAGAACAGATGCAAATGCCACGGTCAAGGATACATTGCCCCTGGAGAATGTGATAATTCCACTGTTTTATGCCTAAATAACAGAACCTTGTTACTGATGACTCCTCTTTCCTTAGCCTCATAAGTGATAAAACCTTTTGTGCATTTATGTCATGGTCAGACTTAAACTTGAGCTCACCAGAGCTGTTCATTTGCTGCTCTACAGTTTTGCTGAACTTTTGGTGCACCCTTCACCTGGGGCTGTTCTCTCTGGGTGGGGATTCACGGCATGTGCTTATGTGATATAAACTTACAGAACTGTTTTGCTTTCCTGAGGAGGTTCCTAAATGCCATTTGACGTATTCTGGAGTGTGTTCATGGTGCCAGGTACAAGAACTCCTTCTTTATTTCGCTTTCAGCTGCATTCCTGACTTTAAGCTCCCCCTCCGCTCCCCTCTGCTGCCCCTGGCGATGGCTCCATCCCTCCCCTCTGGTTGCCAGGGTGACTGGGTTTCCCTGATGCAGATGCTCTCTCTTGGCTCCCTGCCATCCCTCTCCCGGAGGCAGACCGGAGTTTTCACTTTCCCTCGCATAGTGAGGACTCCTGGTTGCTCTTCTGCCTGCCCAGGCAGCTTTTCTCCTTTCTGAGCAGACCTGGTTTAGCAGCTGCTAAAAGAACAAGGGATCTGCTGTGCCTGCAGGGTGGGATCAGCAGCCTCTGAGCCAAGTGAGTGAAGTGGAAGTCACCTTGCATTATTTTTCCTTTTTTTTTTCTTTTATTTTTTTTACTCTGATCCTTCCTGGGCTGGAGTCCAGCCAGTTTCCACTCTCTTAATGAGGCTGTGACGAGGAGGAACAGGACCCTAGAGTGGTACATGTGCAGCAGAGGTAAAGCCTTTTTTGTCTGTTTTTCAGAATGGATAATATGGATAAATTCAATTTCCAGTGTTGGTGACATTGGAAAATGGATCCTTGAAGTACTTTTAAGGACATTTACCACAGAGGCTTTGCAAGCTTTAACTCAGAATTGAATAAACCTCAGGACAGGGCATTTTTTAATTCAGGTGTGGAATTTCAGTTTGTTCAGAAACTTTGTGAAGGAATTTGACTGTTTTCTGTCACTGGGCAACCAGATATCGAATCATCTTTGTGTTCAGCCCAAAAAGGAAAAATTTCAGATCCTGCATGCCTGTCTTAGGTTCCTGGTAAATGTGGCCCCACCTTGCACTCCCTGTCTGAGGTCAGTGAACAGTTCTGAGTTACAAATCAACGGAGAGTTGCAATTTGCTGAATATGACTCAGCTGCAGCCAAGAAGTCCTAATTTTAGTCAATTAACTTCATGGAGTTATCTGTCCAGCTCTAGTTAAAATGCTCTTTTGAGATCCCAGTAAGAAAATCTTAGTTGTTGCAGGTTAAGAATTTAGGGATGGGAATCTAGGGATGCAGACACTGCTCTTTAGCAGTTCAGATTCTCTGCTTTTCCACAAGGCATGACTCTTTTGTCTCATATATTCCCCTCTGTTTCCTCTGGGAGAACATCACATAATTCAAAGAATAGGACTTTTAGTACTCTGTGCTTCTGGGGCATGATGACAAAGTGCATTAGGCTGGTGCTGTAAGTGTAAACAATGGAATGTTTCCAAATATTTGGACAAATGTGGTCCTTTCCTCAAGTTCATCCTTCATCCTCTCCCCTGCACTTGAACCAATCCATCTTTTGAGATTGTTTTGATGCAGTTTGCTTGTTTTTAAAGTAGTAGTATATATGCAAATCTCTTAAGAGGTAATGTCATCCATGTTTTATAGGAAATCCAGGAGCAGCAGCTTCACTGCAGCTCCCAGACACACTTATAACGCTCAGCATGCTTTTCTTTCTAACTTAGTTAATTATTTTTAAAACACACAACCTCTTACATCTAGCTGAGCTCTGCTCATGTGCTGGTTCTTTTGCATGGGACTTACTTATCAAAGCTTTTTCTGCAGTGGTTGGGAAATGAAGATAAAAAGCATCAAGCCACTTCCATTAACAAAGTTAGTAGGAAGCACTTGCTGGAGCAGAGTTTGTAATGTTTGTACATCAAGCTGGAAGAAGGATGTTCTATATTTAAAGTGCTTCCTTGGAAGAAGCATTGGAACAGTGTTAACAGCTTTTCCTGTGAACACAGTTTTTCCTTTTTTCAGCCAAAAAGTAATAGCTGAGGAAGACTGCAAGAGCACCAGGCTTATTCCTGAAAGGTTAGAGCCTTCCTGAGCAAATGGAAGTTAGTATCCAAGGGGTTAAAATGGAACAGGGAATGATCTTAGGTTTCAGCCTTCTGCGCAATCCTCAGTTTTACTCAGAGACATCAAATACCAGGACACATTTTAACCATGACAAGGCTGCTTCGACCAAGGGCTTGAGCAGTAAAATAGGTACAGATTTTTGTATTGTACACACCAGGCTGTGCTATAAATGTAAAAATGACTTTGTTCATCAATATATGACACTCTGAGGAGTGTCTTGTCTTACAGCAGGGAGTTTATTTCACACAGATTTCCTCAGCACTTTTGGAAGGGCAATTTGCAAATGAAGTGCAGGATTCATGATAGAGATTAGTCAAGGTTATTTGATGAATTTGGACGTTGCCATGTCTGAAATAACTTTGGATTCTGACTTTCCTCTGGTTCATTATTACAAAAATAAATCTTTTAAATGCTGAAATATTTACAGCAATGTTATGGAGAAGATCCTTTATGTGTGATACGGGCTTGATTTATTTGCCCTGAATTAATGTGGATGAGTTCTTTGAGAAGGGTTTAAAGGCAGTTAGCAGTTCAGATAGTGTTTGGTATTGCTCCTACAATATCTACATATATGTGGGGCAAATACAGGATTCTCTTAGCATGGAATTGTGATTTTTGGAGGCACAGCTTTTAAGTATCAGCATGTGCAAAAATACTTTATCTGCCTCTCATCCTTCAATCTTTATGCAACTTCTGAAATGTAACATATAAAAATTAATTAATATTTCTTCCTCTTTAAGCACCTGAATCTTTTATCACACGGGAAGGTACCCAGCTGTTTTAAAAGCAAAGATGTCAGAGGAAAATATTTCTGTAGCTGATGTGTCCAAAGGAGAGACTGCTTGTAACTAGAGAGTGAAGCATCTTGGAAACTCCACAATGTCAGTTTGAGAGTCTCAGTGCTAACAAGTTAATCTTACACTGGCAGCTGCTTCTCAAGAAGGAAAAGCAGTCCTATACTGGAGAGCTGAAATATCTGCTCTGTCCAAAAGCTTTCTTGTATTTTAGCTAAAAATCAGTACAATATTTATTCCCATTATTCTTAAAATGATTATCACCTTGAAAATGATAGAACTAATTTAAGCCATTGCTGCGTTTTCTGTCACAGACTGTTCCATTAATTCTGTGGTTAGACCAGTTAAAAAAGACTGACTTACCCTGTCTTCTTCAGCTCTTAAGTCTGGCATTGTGCTCACACAAAGGCTTACAGCCGTGGTGGCCACAAAGAGGATGGAGAGACAAGCAAAGACTTTGCCTGGCAGTCCTGACTGGGGATTTTCCACCATATCTCTGAGTCTGTTCATGAACTGTCCAAATCTGGTTTTCTCATCCAAGACACACGAGGCTTCCTTGCTCCTCCGGAGCTCCTCTTCCTTGCGTATCTCGGCCAGTTCCTGCAGTTTCTGGAACAGTTTCCGAAAGCAGCAGTTCTCCAGGTTGGATTCCTCAATGCCCCAGTACCTCAGCTCCTCCTGGAAAGACAAGGCACACATGTCTCTCAAGAGCATCAGCTTCCCCGCTGCTAGGAAGCTGACAATCATCCCAAAAGCGTTGGGGTTCCTGTCAAAGAAGAACTCGTGGGTGTCTTCATCGTAATCGTCACACAGCTGGATGATTTCCTCGTAGCTGCTGCAAAGCTTTAGTTTGCTCAGTCTGGTCAGGGGAAACTCATCTAAAGTACTCCAAGGCAGCAGGTACTTGATGCCTCCGACGTTGATCATGATCTCTGTCTTTAGATCAACTGCAGACACTTGTTCAGGGTGGTAAATCCTCCTGGCTCTCTGGTAATGGACGCCCTTGACAGAAGGGGTTTCCACGCAGATGGGAAGGAGGTGGCTCAAGGAATTACACGAGTTGTAGCTAATGTTACTATAGTCTTGGTCACTGCCTCTGGAGAGAATAGGCATCTCTAAGAGTTCTCACCGGGACATCCAGAATGGCATCAGAGCAGGGGGAGCTGTCAGCCAGAAGATACAGGGAGGAGGAGAAAACATAGCAGAGGTTACTGCAAGAGAAAAGGTGTTTCCAGCCACTTTCCTCAACCACAAAATTAATGAGTGCCTGTTTTGTAAGTACAAGTCACCTCTGTGCTTCTTCCCGAAACCTGCAGTCTGTGAATGAGCTTTGCTTTGCAGCCTCATTGGTTGTCTGGCAACACAGGCACAGAGCAGAGCTACAGCCTCATTCATAATTATCACCGAGCCTCGGATGCCTGCAAATCCAACAGGGAACACCTCGGGCTCTTCCCCGGGAGGTCTAGGGCATCGTTAGATCGGTGTTTTCCGGTCGTTGTCGCTTCGCTTTCTTATTTCTATAAACCCTTAACCACGCGCTGACTCAACTAAGCTGCTTAATAGTTATTAGAGATGGAGTGGTCAATTACCTGCCATCAGCTGGATGCAAAGTTCCTAATTGCTTTAACTGGACTGCTCAGATCGTGGTTCCTCTGCCTCTCGCTGCACGCCCGTTCTGCCTCTCGGGGGGATTGCAAGGATTATCTGGGAGAGGTTTACAAAATGCCTTAAGTGGGAAAGTGCTGTCTAAATGATGATTATTGTTATCAACCCGACCTCGCGCCATCGCAAATTGCGGAGAAGTTGGAGGGAAACCTTTGCCCACCGCGGAGAAAACTTTTTTAAGCAGGCAGAAAGTGTCTTATCAGCTGGGAGCGGGGCAGCAGTTGAAGCACTCCCCGCCTCCTTTCAAGGACAAACCCCTGGTTTTGTCCGTAGTCTCTGGAGATTAAAAAGCACTTTTTTTACCCCAAGTCAGCCAAGTGCGAGCACTGCAAGGAAAGTTGCCCGAAGTCACTTACCAGCCGAGCAGGGGCAGCTGCCGGGAGCGACGCTGCCCCGCAGGTGATGCTCACATGCCGCCCGCGGAGCAGGGTCCGGCAGGAGCTCCTGGGGGGCTTCTCCAGGGTTGGTTACATGGGAAAGCGCTGGAGCACTCTGGAGCGGGCTGTCTCTTTCCTCTTCCTCTTTCTCTCCTTCTTTCCTGGAAGGGGAAAGCAGCCGCGCGTGTTCATGTAACATATGTTGTGCTGAGGATCCTCGGCGAAGGTGTCCCGAGGGGCAGCTCCTCTCCTGGGCTCCTGGGGCTTCCTGCTGAAAGATGCTGAGGGAGAGCTGGTGGATCTTGCCCTCTCCCTGTCTCTCCTCTCTTTCCCCCGGGACTGTCAGTGTGGTCCTGGAAGAGGAGGGGAGAGGGAAGGGGGAAGGGCTTAGAAATAATCTCTCCAGCATCCGTCCGTGTATCCAGCAGGCAGCAGGCAGCAACTGGGGAAGAACATGGAGTACAAGTCCCCGGCTAATGAGGTTTAATAATCAGTAAATTCTGGCAAATCTACTTAATAAAACAATTTCAGTGTCTATTAACTCCTTCCGTCATAGTCATGCTACAGTCGCTTGGTCTAGAGAAACTACTTAAATACCTCAGCAGCAGTTTCCATGCCCTGCACCCCTCTTGAAACTGGGATTTGCTCTTTAATATCCCTAGATGGAAAGGGGAGTTTGTAGGGTGCTGTGCCTCAGCATTCCTTTGGCTATTAGGGAGGTGCTTTCCTCCCGTAAACGAAAGGACCTCTGGCTTGTAAAGCACAGGTGCTGAGCACTCTCTTCTCCAGATCTGCAGTGCTTTTCCAACAGCCAAGAACTTTTTCCTTTCTTCTTACCAGATGATGGGAAATCAAACCTTATTGTTTTCTTGCTTTGCTCATGCACGGCTGCAAGGGACTGAGTTGCTGTAATGCTTTTGGGTTCTGCGATGGGGATGACACAGATTTCACACAAATTCTGCTTGCTTGTCCTCGGTCAGAGGGTCCAGGAAAGCTGGGTCAGGTTCTATTGACAAATATTCTCTGTGGGGCTCCCCAGTCAGTACCTTAGCTGGCACCCAGTGTGGCTGAAGGCTCTGAGGTGAATCCTGCTCCCAGAGACCTGTGTGAATCTGTGGGATTTACGTGGGAGTGTGAAGGTCACCAGGAGAAGTGGGATGGGGACAAAGTGCTCCTCACCCCTGTGATGTGTGCAGGGCTGGTGAACCCCTGAGCTGCTGCTCCTCAGCTCTTTACCAGGGCTGAGCAAGGCTATGGCACAGCCTGGGATGGGAAGCCTTTGCTAATTGGACTTTTGGCGCACATCTCTCTTGGCCCACGTGGTGCCCAGAAGATTAACTTCTTATCAGGCTTCACCACTGGGGTTTTCACTCAAGCCCTAATTATGCCATCCACAGAGAAAGACCAGAGAGATGCCTGAAGGCTACAGAGTTCTGGGAGCACAGCTCGGAATCACTTAAATCCCACCACCGTTGTGCAGGATGCAGCTTGCTCTGCCCATCAGTCTTTCCTATGGATTATTTCTGTGAGGAAAAAGCAAACCTGTTCTAATTAACTTTGGATGGATTGTTGCACAAAAGGATGAAACCAATTAGCATTTCCTCCTTACCTTGTGAAGCCCTTGCGTGGTGTTGTTAAAGGTTATTTTTCTGAAACCAGCTGGCAAGAAAGTGAATAAATCCAAAGCTATGAATAAATGCTGTGTGCAATTGAGTGATTTAAGTGCTACACGTATTTATCAATAAATACATGTATTTTAAGACTTCCATTCCAATAGTGGGTACTCTAATGGTTGCTTTATTGGGATCTGCAGCTGTGTCAGTAGCTAGACCAGGACCTCATTGCTGTCTAGAATCACTCAAATATCTGTCAGACAGAGACAGAGAATGGATAGAAATGGTTCTATTGGAATTTTATTAATGGGAGATGAAGGCACACAAAAGAGAAATACCTAATTTGTTGTCTGAGGAAGTCAGGCCCTGAGCCCAGCCCTGAAGGACTCAAACCTGCTCCTCACCCCGAAGCTGTCCTTCTGGCCTGGCCAGGCTCTGCTTCTGCTCTCCTGGACCCTGCTGCCACATCTGTGGGAGATCCTGCTCAGCACTGATATCTATCCCCCGGTGGGAAAGGCAAATTCCTGGCTCAGTTCTAACATCTGCTGATGTGGTTTTTTCACTTTTTTTTTGCAATTTTCATAACTACTGCTGTAGATTTCCTGTTAAATTCTCTTTGCCCTTTTCAATATGAAGTTCATAATCCTTAATTTCTTTCTCTGTTCCCTGTTTGCCTTACAATTTGGAATTGCTCTCTCCTTGCTCTTTAGCCATCTGGTTGTATCAACTCCTTGCACACCCTTTGTGCCTTAAATGCAGTTTCCATATGCTTCACTGGTTTGCTGGCATGATGACATTCCTTTCTCTCCTTGTTTTTCCCCTCCTTTGCTAGTTTTGCCATTCTCCTGTGATTTGGTTTGGTCCTTCCTCTCTCACCCTGTTGTACAACAAGGACAAGGTGCTGCTGCTGAGGAAGAAGCAGAAGGAGGTGCTTGTGCAGCTGGCTGGAAGCCTCGTGGCTGTGATGGTGCAGCTCAAGTCCTGTCCCTGTGACATGCACAGGAGAAGCTGGCAGAGTTATCCTTTGAAGTGAGCATGTTTTCCCTACAGAGCTCAGTAATGAAAGCATTCCCAGGACTTTTATTCAGGGATTGATAAGCGTTGATGCTGTAGGGGATGGGAAAGCTGGTGGTGTTCACCGTCACTTGCTGACCTGTGATTTCAACTCTCCTATTTTGTTCTCTGCAGTTATGCCAGAATCCTGTGTAAAGAGCAGATACATACACAATACAGAGATACTTTTCTTGTTTTTCCACAGAGCACATAATAAAACTGTAGAATGCATGGACACATGCTTTTGCAGTGGCCAAAAATGTAAAGTATTTAGAAAAGAACAGAGAAATTTATGCAGCAAAGGTTCCCCAGGAAGATGTGGCACAGAAAGTCGGTAACCTACCTATTTCTGGGCAGCAGGGAGATGTTTTACCACAATGTGGATGCTTTTCCTGTTCTTTTTTCCCCAAGATTCTTGATAGATGATGTACATGGGGGCTGCTGGTGTGACCTTGTGGGGATGTATCTGTGCTGAGGCACCTGAGGGTGGCCTGGGCTCTCTTAGGTTGGTGTTGCATCTTTGGGTTGATCATGCAATACTTACCTGACAATATTTCTATATCAGAAGAGCCAAAAAGATCTGAATTTTCTGGTTCTATCCATATGTGCATGTAGAGATATTCCAGACTGATGGTGTCTGTATATAATGGGCGATCTCACTCGGAAATGCTTCCAGCCTCCCAATCATTCTGCAGGGAGCAGTTTGTAATTTAATAAAGGCACTGCTGTCAATCCTCCTCCCTCCCCAAACAGGCTTTTTGTAATGCTTAAATATAATACCAAGATAATTGCTTTGCCTGGCATCTCTAACACAAGATGCATTTCAGGCTTTTAAAGTCAGGGGGAAAACAAAAGTGTAAATCAAAATAAATATTTAAGGAAATATGAATGCACTGGAAAAGGGGAGGAAAAAAGTAAGGAAAATAAATTAATTTTAAAAGCCTGCACTGTCCTCATTCATTGGCTTAGAAATCAGCCCAGTGCTGAATCTTCAGTGGGTGCAATTTCACCACAAAATTATTTGATGCTGTTTCTTTTATTGATTGAGTACACAGCCTGTTGTCTGCGAGCTCTAATTCTGCTTCAGGCCTCAGCCAATGTATAGGCCTGGCCTTTCCCAGGTTCTTTATATTTGTGCCATGTGAAAGCTGACGATAAATAAAACAATTTTTTGGTTATTTGGGGAAAAAGAAAAGAAATTACATGTGATTGAAAAGAGCATTTAAACACCCAAAAATTCATTTAAATGCTTCCATTGTGTTCACTGGTGGTTGGCACTTGTGGAATTAATTGGATTTAGATAGCCTTGTTACGTGGAAATTCAGCCTCTTTTCAGATCCCTGTATTACTCACTGGCCATAAAGAATAGCTTGGCCTCCTTTTCTCCATTTAATTACGACATTGCACATTGCAAGGTAAACTTTAAGGACTGATGCCAACATTTTATTCAGTCCAGCAATGTTGGCTTCATGTTCCTGTTTATTCCCTCATAATTTGTCTTTATGAAGCAATAGAAATCCCCTCTCTTGCCAAATTCCTCGTTTATATGAACAATTAAATTGACAGTAAAGCACTCAATCCGCCTCTTCATTATTCAAGTCTTACCAAGTTGCAGCATTATTGATTCCAGTAGAATAAGGCTGCAATGGCCCAGGAATATGTGGTAAATCAGGCCATGGGTACCCAGGATTTGTTAAACACTTTTATAATATACTGCTGGTTCACCCCTGCCCTTGGAAACCCCAGTCATGATCCACGGTCCTGTTGTGCCACAAATTGTCTTGGAAGACTGAGTCACATCTCACTGGCAGTGTTTTATTCCTTATTTCCTTCCTTGCCTTCGTAAAAGTTTCTATTTTTCTTTTTCTAGTCTGATGAAAGCTGAAAGGGGCCACTTCTGAATTACCAAGGAAGCAAATGAATCATTTGGGGCATTTCTTTGCTGTGTAAATGTAAAATAATGTTCATGACATGTAACACACCCATTTCTGTGTCTTTTCACTCCTCTCCATGCACAAACACTGAACCTGAACCAACTTTGCTGAAGTTTCCTGAAGTTTTCTGTGCTCTTTTCCTCTGGGCATTTAGGAAGAAAATTATGCTTGTTAATGAACAGTAGCTGAGGAAAGGCATCTCAAATGGATAATCATTCCTACATGGACCCCAATGAATTTTGCATAAGGGATGAATCACTTAGGTTTAAAAGGGTTTGAAGAATTAAAATGTTGTGTGGCATGGGCAGAGGGAAAGCTGAGTGCCATGGCTTGGGGCTGGGTGCTGTTTCCTCTCCACACAGTGAGAGATGGAGCAGGAGGAAATGCCCAGGTGCTGTGGGAGTCAGGGTTTCGAGGGAGGCAGGCTCAGGTCTGTCATGACTGGAGAACAAACCTCTCCTGATTTCAGCTCCTGTGATCATCTCACCCTGAGCACCACACACAAGCTGGGTGTTTGAGGAAGGTTTTCTGCCACCTCTGAGCATCAGGAGGTCTAAAGCAAAAGGTACATCTGTCTAAGCACGTGCATGTCAGGAAACAAATTTGGTCAGCATTTTGGCCTCACTGAGAGCATAGCAACGGAGGGGTTTGCAAGAGTGGCCTGGTGATAATCAGCAGGAGGCTGCTGCTGATAAATGAAGTTTCCTTCCAGAGTACAAACTTCCATGTTCTCTCTGACTCTGCAGGCACATTTGGACTCTGCATTTTGATGTTTCTGTCAGAGCTGAAAACATCTTGATGATGTAAACACTTTGGTGAGATAAAGATTGGGAATTATATAAATGCTTTTCTTACCAAGTGCTTTTTATTTCAGTTCCAGAGCATTTCTGAATCACACCATTTTCATGACTGATATTAAGGAAGCCATTCCCTTAAATGGTGCACCTCAGAATCATTGAAATACCACAAATATCCAGTATACAGTACAGGATACAGCCACAGAGATAATAACTTCTCTTTCTGGTGACCCTTTAAAGCCTGGTACTTGACTGCTTTGAGTGCCAAGATTGGGCATTTTAACCATTTTCATGCATTTCTGCAGCCAGGAACAGCAGACATGATTAAGATAGAGAAAGGTTTGGTTCGAAGAGAAGCTGTCTGAAGGATGTCTGTACAGGGGCCAGGTGAGAGAGAGGTTGTCTCTGTGCTGCCACAAGTCAGAGAAAATTACACCCATTTCAGAATTTGAAGAGGGAAATGGACAGAAGAAGGTGTTAATTTTCTGGGAAGAAAATCTGAAAAAGCTTTTAACCAGATGCTTCAAGTACTGTGTTACAGATATGTCTGGCTACAAGTACTGTTGTTTTTTGAGCTCTCCCTGTACACACAGGCGCACACCTGACTTACAGCACACACTGAAATATCTGCCACTGGCTGGTGCAGGGTTAAAAGGGAAAAGATTGTGGTCACAATCCAGTTACCATTGCAAAATTCTCTCTTTGTCATCCCAGCAATATCACTTCATATCTCTGTGCCTCGCTCTCCCAGTCATAAATCAAATAAATATAATTACTGTGGTCTTGTAAGAACTGTGTTTGCAATACTGAAATATGACAACAAGCTCCCACTCGGGGAGAAGGACAGGAGGTATTAAAAAGTTGATCTTAACTAACTCTGCTGGAGAAGACAGCTTTTTAACAGGTGGGTAAGTTACTAGAAAGACTGATTATTTAAAGTTGTGTAGCTCAAGAATAAAACACAGAAGTGCTTTCAGTTTTCAAACAGAAAGAGAAATAGTGTTAAAATTCCATTAGCTGCTGTGAAAAACTGCCAGATTAAAACATGAATTGCTAAGCAGGTGAGGTGGATTTGAATACTGAATGCTGATGATTTTTTTCCCCTCTCCTGTTTTAATTTATTTTTCAAATCATTTAAAACTAGTGAAGTAAGGTCTGAGAATTTATTATTTTTAGTTTTTACTGGTAAGATTGATTTCTGCCTCTTGTTTTTCTTAATACTGTACTGCTCAAATTACCATACAAATCCAGTTCTCCATTTATGATGCATTAAATGTAAAAAAAAAAAAATATAAAAAATCATTCCAATTATGTTTCTTCCCAAGCCTTGAGACCTTGTGTTAAAAGCAATATGCATAAAACTCATTGTTGTGTATTTAGTACCACACAGTTGTTAAAAAGTACCCTTGAGCTCTTCTTAATAACTTGGCTGGTTCCTCCTTGAGATCTGTATCTGTTTTAATCTATGAAATGTTAGCCTCGTTGAGGCTAAAATATAAAGATATTATTTGATCATGTCAGTGGGGAACTATTAGAAGGAGACCCCGTGCCTGCACTGCAGTCCCTGCAAAGCTGTGAGAGGTCCCCATCCACTGCCCTCTGAGGGGTGTTGCACTTTTCCCTTGGACAGGGAAGGAGAGAGCTTTTCCTCCTTGTGTGAGTCCCCGCATCTGCTTTGGGGATGAATTTCTTAGGCTGACACTGAACATCTTTTAAAATCCCATCACCAGGAGAGAAAGCAGGCCTTTCCCTCATCCCCCTGGTCTGAGCTTCAGCCCATCTGACAACCCTGGTGCTTTGCAGCTTCATGTTTCAAAGATGAATTCAGAGCCCTTGGTTTGCTCTTTCCTCCCTACAAACTCTTTCCCTGCTTGTTTGGAAGTTCCCATTCCCCAGCCTGGGACAGACCCCTCCCAGCACAAAGGGCTGCCAGGCTTCAGCAGCAAAAAGCCTCAGTACTGCAAACCCCAAAGGGTGCTTCAAGTTCCTGTCCTGCTGTCAATAATTCCACTTTTCCTGATCTCTGGCTGCTTCATCACCCCTTCACGTAGAGGAACTTTTGGACTGATTGAAGGCACAAGGATTAGGAAGTTTAGGAAGGTCTAAGTGCTCCTTGTGAGCTTCCCTGCCCGAAGCTGCCATTCCCTCCTGTAAAGTGATCACTCTGCTCTCTCCATCTGTATTCCCTACCTCCTCTTATCCTACCAAGTCATGAGGGCTTATCAGCTGCAACTGCTAAAAGGCCAGGGAGGGAAATAATCAACAAATGTTTCATTCACAATAGTCTAAGAATTGTGATCGTATTGAGTCAGCAAAGGTGGGACTCAGAGTGGCTGGGCAAGGAACCGAGTCTGTGAGTCATGTTTATAACCCAGCTTTTGTTGTAAACACTACAAAGATGCATTAATTAACGATAAAATCAAGGGAAATGTCTGGCAGGATAGCTAGAGAGACAGAGCTGGAGAGATTAGAGAAAATGGAAGGCACTTGTAAACTCAGGCTGAACCTGAGGAAATTACTGTGTGTCCACTATGGGTGATTAATCTAAAGCAAACCAGGCACAAAGTAGGAAGAGGGATGAATGCAATGAAAAGCAAGAGTCTGGAAAGCAGAAGTGCTGGCTGGTTTTATAACATGATGGGGCAGCGTACAGCAAAACATAAAATGACTCCATTTGTTCAGTCTCTCCACCAAACCTATCGAAAGGTGCTTGCAGAGATTTTTAAAAAGAAGATGCTGTGGATCATGGATTAAATGGGAGTTCTGCTAAATTCTCACCTCCTGTGCCTTTGGATTTCATTGTTTGAAAGAGATTTGCACCATTTGAAGCCAGTGGGGTTGACAAAGTCATTTGAAGACATGAAAGTTTTGTCTTACGAAGAAAAGGCAAAAGAACTTAGAAGATTATCAGTGACATGAGCACCATCCATCCACAGCTGCCGAGCAGCTGCCAGCATGAAGTGAAAGGAAATTCTTCTTTGGATGATTCAGGGAAGACCCAAAATTTCAGGCTGAATGCCTAGACCAGACAACAGAAAATATCTTAATTAAAATGCCACCTAGGCTCCTGAAGGAAAAGGATTTTTTCCAGTGGAGTTGCTCTTCTCCCTGAAAGTTTTGTCCTCATCCAGTGCTGGTCTGGATGAGTGCAAGCAGGAGAGGATGGGGTTTGAGAGGATGGTTTTTACCCTTGGCTCGAGCGAGGACAAGTTTGTGCTGCAAACTGTAAAAGCAACACCCCCTACTCTCTATTAAGCAGCACAAACAGCACTCAAAGCATTTTCACATTCACTTCTCTCATTTGGGCTTTAAAACCTCTTACCTGGAGCTTAAATGACAGCTCCTCCTGTTTCTGCAGCGCTTTCTTCCTACTCCCTTTCAATAATTCATATTCATCTACAACTCATTCCCCAGCTCCCTTTCATTGCTCCTTTGATAAACAACAAGACATGAAAGGTACAGGAGATGCTGAGATATGACCGTGGCTCCAAACGCTCTTGACGGTGGAGGGAAATAACTTCGTTACCACTTGGTCTCTTGTTGTTTGTCTGGGAAATATCCAGGCAGTGCCTTACACACAAATGTGTGGCAGCAAGCGAGGGAGAAAAAGGCTCGTTGTGCCTGCAATATTTCGTCATTCATTCAAGTCAGAATTTTCACAGCTCATTTTAACCATTTCACATGGAAAAACACAATAAACATGTCCAAGAAGCCCTTTTCTTGAAGCAAGTGGAAATGATCATGCTATTTGTTTTTACCCTTGGTAATGTTTAGACACGGGCTGCAGAAACTCCAGGTCCCTGGGAATTTTACATTAGTGCATACATTTTGTTCACAGTCTGTGCCCAGAACAAATTCTGTCTCCAAGATGTCAGTGTTTAGATGCCACTTTCCTTTTTAGCAGTGATGTAGAAGGACTTCAGTAAATGGCAGCACTCGGCACAGCTCCATCTCACTGAACGGAGACTAATTTGAATTTTATTCATTCCAGACTATTTATTTCGATAGCAGAGAACAAGAAACTGCTTAGAGGGTGATAGAGATCTCTCCCATTGCTTGTCCTTCCCTTCTGGGTATTTAGCTGGCCAAAAGGGCCTGTCTTTCAACCCTACTGACTTCCAATCAATAACTGCACTCAGTGGCCCAGCCCGGGCTTTGTGTGTGGGTGTCGATTTTCCTTCTAGTAATATTTAATCTGCTGAAGGGATTAGAAATAGGAAAAGATTTTGATTAGAATGAAATCACCCAAATTGCCCAAAGCTCCTAAAGTAATACAGGCAGCAGAAGTACCAGTGAGCTTTCCCTGATACCATTCTTGGTGGAGTCCTTCAAGACAACCCTGGTTTCTAATCATGTCCTGAATGAGTCTCCACAACCCTCCACACTCTGATTACTGCTGGGGTTTGTTGGAATAGTTTTGCACTATTTCTGCAGCAATTGCCCTTTCCAGAGGAACTTTCCCCAGCCTGTTTCCCTCCCAGGAGCCATCTCGGTGTACGAGACCATGGTGATGGAACCAAGCAATAAAGTGCATCTCTTTATTCATTAGGTGCCAGTGCACGGTGCTATTGCTTGGACTCTCCTCTTTTACTGCAGGACCTTGTAAAATCAATGCAGATGCTTTCTCCTCTCATCTGTAAATGCCTCAGCAGCTAAAAGCAGGGAGAGTGCTTGAGCTGATGTAATCTACACACAAGAATAGCAGGGGGCATCACCTGGAGCCACACAGCCCACTCTGAACAATGAATTGGGAAAATGCACTTTGCTGCTTCACTCAGCACCTCCAGCTCCCCGCTTGGACTCAGAGGCAGAACTGCTGCTGGTCCTGAGGCTGCTGCTCTCCTCCACCTTTGGGGAAGCAGAAAAAGCAGCTAAATCATCTTCCTGTTTCTGCCTTGTCAACAGAATTGATCACAAAGTTCAGGCAGAGTTCAGTGACGAGCAAGAGCTGAGGGACCCAAGGGCAAGCAGGGCATAGCTTGGACTGTAAGTTCTTCATTACTGATGATATAAGAAGGAAAGAACTAAAGCTGATTAGAAAATAAAGAAGTGCTATAATGTTTTCCTGAGTTTAGGATGAGATCTTAATTTTAAGAAAAGGTTTTATGAAGCTTTGTATCCCAACATATTTTTGCTGGCTGCAGGGCTTTGGAAGGACGGGTACCTTCCAGATTCACATGCTGGTGGTGCTCCTAATTACTATCCTGTTACAGAAGTGTTATTGTTTTCATGTGAGGTGATATTAGCTCATAACTTATATTACAGCTCAGAGGAAGAAGTGTTTCAGGGTGTTGGGATGCAGCCTCTGTAGCACATATACTGTGCTGTGGACGTTCTGAGATGTTTCTTGCTATGATTTCTAGCAAAACCCAACATTTTCTTACTTTAATATTTCCCAAAAATCAGTGCTGGCTCTCTGATGTCTGAAACAAGGTTGTTTTCCCTATTACTTAGTCATCAGTGGTGTTGCAGCAGAGCTTAAGAATCCAAGGAATAGACTGGAACACCCTCTTGTTTGGTACACACACAGGACAAACAGATGGTTGTTGTCTTGGGAAGTTCACCCTGGAAGTAGATGCAGCAGACTAAGTCAGGCTCTGTGGGTTTGTGTCATATGAAAACATTTCCCATTTTCAAGGCACAACTTGGTCTCTGGCTTCACTGAGAGGCTCTGGAGTGCATTCCCGTAATTGTCATTATTTGGCCAATTACCTGATACATCAAATGGAAGGGACAAACCCTGTTTTTCTCCATCCCAGGGTTATTCAGTTCATTTTTTTTCCCTGGATGATGTCCTGTAAGTGTGAGCAGAGCATGTTGACATGAACGAGGCAAGCAGACTGTCAGCTCTGGCTGGAGGAAAGGAAGGCCCCTGTGTTTCCAGGGCAAGGCCAAGGAGGGATGTTCCAGGCTCCAGGGAAGCAACGCTGAGCTGCAGCTCACCTGCTGAAAAGTCCGAAAGAAGTGTCAGTATCAGTCACATCTTCAGCTCTGAATTCACTGCAGGCACTAAAAGTCTTTGGCTGATATTAACACATCTTAAGCTAATGAGTCCTTTGAATTGTAATTCCTTCCAGGAGCTGTTTGCAATGGACTTAGCTGGCTAATGGTTCTATGTTTGAACTTCATCCCTTCGTAATAAATTCCACTGCTAATTCTCTGTCTTCCTGAAGCTTTGTTCTGCCAGATTCACACCATGTATCTCTCCTGGGATGCCTTTAGAGCAAGAGCAGGCTGCTGATTTGTAGTCAGAAGCCACACACCTCTATAAAAGATTCAAACTACCTTGTTTTAAAAAGATTTTCATTTCATTACATTTACAGCTCTAATAAAAAGCTGGGTGCAACACTTATTCTTTCTTCAATAAGTGTTCTGATTTTCTGTGCCAGTTGATAGAACCTGGAGTGAATTTGTTATGAGGGGCAAGCTCTTCTGGTTGGAGATGCAATCTAGAGACACAAGCACTCCCATATCCCTTTATTTCCATTAACTCCAAGTTTTTTTAATATCAATTTTTAATGGCTGATGCCAGGCAGGCAGAACGCTGATTTCCTACTGGCCCTTTTGTGGTGTTGGCACAGCAAAGCGTTTGTGACCACCTCAGCCAGCCCCACCCACGTTCCTGAACTCGAGTTTGTCCTTTATCACTCCAGCGTTAGGATGAGGGGGATGTGTCACAATTTCAGCAAAGTTTTCCTTCTTTTCTCCAGATATGTTTGGCCATTGTTTAGTTTGCTTATGCTGACTTGAAGACAAAAATACATCCTATGCATCCTTTTGATTTTACTAAGGGTTATCTTTTAGTATGAGTGTGGACTCTTCAAAAACATATTCTCATGACAGGCTCACTAAAAATGCTGTAATGATAAGAAAACCCTAAAAAAATCTAGTTAGTTTATTATTAGCATTTTTTAATTATTGTTTGATCATTTCTGTGCAGAAGCCCTAACCACCTTGGTTATCTGCCTCACAGTTCAATGCATAAGTGACAGCAAAGTGATTTTATCAGCATTCCTCGTAACATCTCTTTCAGATAAAGACAAGAGAAAAAAAATCCAAATTAATTTGTGGATAAATTCGCTTTGAAAATACATGAGACTATTCCCATAGAGCCATTTTCTTAAAGCAGTTCCATGCTGTGCTGTTTATTTTTCCTGTGTTTCTGATATCCTGGCATTTAGAGTTTAGTTTTTTAAGGGACATCATGTTTAAGTTCCTGTACCAGTAAGGAATAAACCCAGCTGAGTGTTTGAAGCTGCAGAGTTTGGAATGTCTGGCCCATGCTGGAGGTAAAATGAAGACACATATTAAAGGACACTCAGCCTTCTATGAAGTTTTGTTTGGGTATTTCTTGTTTTTAGATGTTAATTTCTTGGTCATAACTATCTGGGAGTATTTCAGATGGTGCTGGTTAATGCTCATTAACAACTGACCTTTAATTTTTGTCTATTCATTTGTCTTTTCACCTAGACAAAAATATGATTTCTGGTGGTTTCTGACTTTGACATGCTGCACAATAGAGTAAGTTGTGACTTTTTGGAGTAATTTCCATTTGTAACTTCATTTCTGCATCTGATTTTATCCCCTGAAGAACACAGCAATTATATTCCATGGGATTACACCAGCAAAAAGAAATTTAAGTGAGTAGAAAATCAGGCCAGGGATTTGAAAATGTTCTTATTGCATTGACACATTTTGATGTAATGTCCTTTTTTTAAACTGTTCACTTGTGCAAAATATCATTATTGCTAAACAAATGGAATCATCACATTTATGAATGGAAGAGGACCCTGCTGTCAATCTTAGTATTTGTCATTGCTTCATCCTTTTTCAGTCTTGTCCACTGTTGCTGATCTTCCAACCTTGTTATTTTTACTGAAAAGTTGTTTCTAATTTATCTGTTATTAAAGTTGATTCTGGGCAATTTTGTCCCATGATGGATACCCCACTCTTTCAGAGGAGGAAAGTTGGTTTCCTAAAATGACCTGATCCTGTGAGTTTTCCTGCAGGAACCAAGGGGGAATGTTCCCAAGAGGATAGGGAAGCAATCAGCACTGAGGCACAGCAGTTCTCCCTGCTTGGGTTACCCACGGCTGCATCCTCGTCTGGCAGGAGAGGCCCCTCCTCTCTTTGGAAAACCACAGAAAAAGGGCTCAGAAATGTGAAGTCACCTCAACCCCCTGCTAAAACCTCCTATTTCACATATTTCCCGTTTTTCTTCGGAATCAGCAGAATTATCATGACAAGAATAGTTTTATTCATTGGCAAGTCTTGGTTTTGCTCAGTTTTTGGAACTTCTCTCCTCTGACACTTAATGAAGGAAAACACCTCTCATCCCAAAGACGGTTTAGCCTCCCTCTAATATCCAGTCCTGCTGCTGTAAAAATATACCATTAATGCTTTAATCAAGCAGCAGTGCTTTGATTAATGTCTTCTCCTGGGTCACAAGCAGCAAGAGAGCATCGTTAAAACCAGAGGCTGAGTCATGGAAAGAGGCATCGCAGGAGAGGAGCTTCAGGCTCTGTCATCAAGGGGCTCATGTCCTCGGTGGTGTCGAGTTTGGAGTCACCTGGCTGGTGTTGTTTGCCTCCAGATGATCCCTCCCTGCCTCCCCCTCTCTTTGTGCCCCCCGACAAAGCTGAAACCCGAGCCTGGGGCTCCCTTCCCTCAGGTGTCGGATCACAGCCCCTGGAACTGCAGGAGAGCAGCACTGGGGCTTGAGAGCCAAAAAATACACCGCAAGGAAGCACTCAAACAAGCATTTTGTTAGAAATTAAAGAGTTTTTCCTGCACTGGCAGAGATCATTTTTTTTACTGAGTGAGGAATTTGACAAATGCTCGTATTTATGACATTTCAAAAGCTTTTTATTTTCATGCAGTGTGTATGCAGAGGATGATATATAAAGAACATTTCCTCGCTGCCATTTATGTATGGATCACTTTCATGCATGTTTGAGAAGTTTTCTTTGCCTCTTCTATTTAACACTGCATAACTTTGTTTTCTTAATTCTTATTACTTGTGTTGGACATCTCTGTGTGTGTAAATAAATACACTTGTGCATACCTACTGTAGGATATAGATGTGTCACAAATGGTGAACGAGGAATGATTTTGAGAAATATGAGGGGGGAAAATCACTGTTCTGGTTCCTTCAAGGAATTCTTGGGCTCTCCCTAGGCAGGAATGAGGAGTTTTCTCTTTAACACTGATTTGCAAACTGCAGAAGTCATTTTCAGCATCACATTTTAGAGTTAGAATTTCCTTTAAAGGGATGCCACATGCTGCACATTATTTTCTGTTTCAATACAATTATTTTGAGAGAATTCACGCCCTTTTATTAACTAGAGAAATCAGGGGGCAGCTATTTCACTGGCTGATGGATTATTCACAGCTTGTCCGGTGCAGAGAACCCAAAGGGTGTTCTGGATGTGGGCTCAGACCTCACAAACAGCAAATTTCAGGCTCAGTCCTAATTTTTGTCCTTTCTTCGATGCAAGAGTTCAAAGTTTCGTGCAAACTGATGTGTGAACGTTACTGGTTTAGAGGTGTTAACGAAAGCCCAGTGATTATGGGCAATATTAGTGTCTCCTTCAGTAATTATCTTATGAAACAGGCAGATTAAGCACTCATATGGGCAGGCAGATGCAGAGCTCTGTCATGTGGGTGACACCAGCAGATTGGGCTCATATGAAGCATTTTCCCCAAGGAAATGTGAGGAAGGAGAGCTGTGTAGCACAGCTTCTCACCCCTTTTGCTTTCCATAGATCACGTTCGTATCAAATCCTAAAAAGGAAATTATTTCAGGAATTTCAGAACTTGGGGCAGATTTCTCCCAGTGAGTTTGGATTCCAAGAGCTGTATTTTTAAGCTATTCTGGAAAAAAGAATTTACTCTGGATTCCTCCCTCTGAGCTCTGAATTCTTGTTGCTGGTCACAGCACAATGAATAACCACACAAATTTTTGGTACTGCAGTAAAGTGACCTGGTGCCATGGTTGCAGCTGTATCAAGGGGAATAAACTCTTGAAAAGCTAAAGGGTTAAAGTCCCTCATATACCCAGAATTATAGAAAAGAGAATGGGAGAGAGAAATAAGGAACAAAACCTTGTCTTTAAAGGCCTAATACTGGAGCAAAGTCCCTCAGATGTGACCCATAGATTAATTCAGTATCACTCATGTGGCTGGAAATGAAAGAAATGCTCCATTTGTTCTGAATGCTTTGAGTTTGTATTTAAAAGTAAAATTGCCAAGGCTCTACAGGCGTGTTATTTGTTGGGTTTTTTCCTGCCTTTATGTTTGCAGAGTTGGATAAACTTTATCACTTTAGCTTAATAGCATATCTGGAAGATGTTTGCTCATGTGTTTTCTATATCCAGTATACCAACATCAACACTTTTTCATGGATTTGTGGATCATTCTGGCTCACATGTGTCTGGAAAACATAAATGCCAAGTAGTAAAGCCCAAGTGTGAGAGGAGATCTGGATGTCTCAGTAAATAAATATCTAAGGAGAAGAGGTGATTTTGGACTCAGTCTACTGGTTCTTAAAACACATTTCCCAAAGCATTTCCCATTAAAAGGTCAGCCCAGAAAGATTTGAGAACAAGTTGGGGGTTTTTTGGGAGAGGGGCAGTTCCCTTCTTAAGCAAGTGCTCCCTCACCTGAGACCCTGTGAGTTACTGGTGATTCCTTATTGTCATTCCTTTGCAATAAATTCATCTGTTTCATTGGTAAAGCTTTGACTGAAGCTGTAATTTCCCAAACACTCACCTGTGTTTGCTGAACACGCATTCTTTTCTGTTTCCCTGGGTTTCTGTTTTCTGTTTGTTAGAACTCTCTTTTCTATCTTCCTTTTTATTTTTGGTGAATGTAGAAGTACCCAGGCCAGCAGGGTGAAAGAATTTAAATATTTAGTATCATGAATATTTTAATATCTTCAGGATTATATTTGTGCCTGAAAAGAGAGAAAAGGAACATGTACTTCTGCCCATCTCTCAGACTCCCCCCAGCCTGGGCTCAGCAGCCACAGACTTGCTTAGGGAAATGTCACATTTTTGAGATTATACTGTTGGGTGTTGTTTGCTTAAGTGGGAAGAGTTTTTGTCATGCAAGCCTCAGTGTCTAAGATAACATGACTGAGTTTGTGTCACATTTGTGAAGGTGTATTTATATTTTTTAAAGTTTACACCCAGCAAAATCAATGGGAAACATTTATTGACTTCAGGCCCACTGAGAAATTGGAGGTGACTTTGTGGTGCTCCTTGGGTGGATTTTCTTGGCCAGGGCACAGCCTCACTCTGTGCTTGTGTTTTTGCTCAAAATGTTTGGAAAGCCATCCACTCCCAGCACAGCTGGCAGTGGCCACTTCACCAGGTTGAAGAAAGGTTTTTGGTGAGATCCTCCTGCTCCATCCTTGTCAGGGACCTCCTGGAGAACTCTGAGCACGTTGTGGTCACCAGAGGTGTGAGGCAGCACCCCCAGGACCCTGCATGATCCAGCACTGAACGAAACAAGACTTTTTTTTGGTGGAGTTTTAGAACATTCTCAGTGCTTTTTTTATTATGTAGCTTTTGTAGCTGTCTCATTTTAAGACTCAGGACAAATTGTTCACAGGTTTTAAATTTATAACAAATCCAGCCACTTCTTTATTTAATAATAACTTTTTTAAAAGGTCACCTGTACATTATCATTTAAAAGCAAGAATAAAGTTAATTGCTGTGTAGTCCACTAAAAAACCTCTGCTCATCTAAAGGTTCTGCCCAACCCAAGCAGGACTGCAATAAATGAGACACTTCAGGGACAGGTTGTTATTCTAAACATGGATATTAGTCAAGCTGCCACCCTCTAAAGTGGGGTTTCCCAAGTGTCCAGAGAAGAAAACTTTCCTGGTGCTCTTATTCTGATTTGTAGAATAAATCCTTATAGAAATCAGAGATTTCTAATGCTGCTGGCAGTCCCAGGAGCAGCAGAATTGTAGAATCATGGGATTGGTGAGGTTGGGAAAGACCTCCAAGCTCATCAAGTCCAGCTGTCAACCCAGCACCAGCATCAGCACCATGTTCACCATTGTGGCACTGTCCTCAGGTGCCACATCCACGCAGTTTTTGAACACCTCCAGAAACAGTGACTCCACCACTGCCCTGGGCAGCCTGTTCCAGTGCTTGATAACCCTTTCTATGAGGAACTTTTTTCAAATATTTCAAATATTTTCAAATCTAAAACTCCTCTGGCTCAACCTCCTTCAGCACTGTCAGTTGTTCCTTGGGAGAACAGTGAGCAAGGCTGAAGTAAATTAATCAAAATAATCTCTTTGACAAGTTCAGCAAGCTGGTACCACTGTCATCTCCCTTTCACAAAAAGTGCCATAATGAAACCCAGTTTCTGGTCTGAATTGAGAGCTCTGAGCAGCAATTACTTTTATATGGTAGCTGTTATACCCAGCCTGTGCAATACCTTTAAAACATGTTTTATTTCTTAGTGCTGGCTTTTGTTTGAAATCAGAGGAAGGGCTTCTATTTGGAGCCGTTATTGTGCACTCACGAAACATCTGTAAAGGGAAAGGGAAAAGCAGATTTACAAGCAAACTTGAGCAATGTAAGCAGGGAACAAGAAATGCTCTGTTAAGGACTAACCCTGCCCAGTTGCAGGCAGTTTGCAGGGCAGGGAGGTGTCTCAGGTTACTGCTGGCTTCTGCTGCCCCGAATTGTGCGTGGGGCTGATCTCCAGACAGGCTTCCTGCACACCTGAGGCTGCCAACAGAGTGCTCATTAAGCGAAAGGAAACTGATCCTTGCCTTTCCCTTGTCTGACACGTCCACCTGGCAGTTCCCTGCCATAATTAAATGGCAGAGCTTTTGTTCCTGTGACAGGGGATAATGAAGGTGCCTGGGCACTCCTTTGCAGTTCAGTTTATCCCCAGGCAATGCTTGCTGCGGGTTTTGAAAGGAGTTGTGTGACTCCAGCTGCTCCAAGAAGTATAATTGCCTCTGATACCTGGTGATGCCACTTTCTTACCTCTCAACAGGCTTCTCAGAGAGGATTGAGCAACAATTTCCTCTCAAACACATGGTGTTCCCTCAGCGAGCTGGAGTTTAGGCACTTACAGTACAGGCTATAGGGGTGTCTCCCAGCTTTAAGGCTATTTTATGCACCCATTCTGCTCTGTCCTTAATAACTCTCCATTCTGAAACACCAGCTGAGAAACTTCAGCTTGTTCTATCACCAGAACCACGAAACACCTCCTCTAGTCCTCGGTGTGTATATAAATATATATAAATACCAGAATGTTTTATAACCCAAGGGACCTGCAGCACCTCTTCTAATCTGTGTGACACGGTCACAAACCTGATTCCACCAATTTTGTGGCTTGTGGCCACCCAAAGCATTCACTCCTCTCGCTGTGACTTTGCTCAGTGATGAGTTTTCTCACTGTTCGAAATCTCCCAGTGGATTTTGTTGTGTCTATTCAAATATTGTATCAATATTAAGCAATGAAATTGTAAAATAGGAAAAAAAAAAGGCAGGTAGATCAGGTCAGGAGTACATTGCTCCTGTGATGTGCTCCACATTAAAAAAACAATAGTTTCTTTGTTCCCCCTCCTTCTTTAGACGTCCTTGTAAAGTAAATGACAAATGGAGCAAAATGAAAATAGCTAGATATAGTGGTTTGGTCTGCTAACCTATGACACTAGATTTTAATTTCAGCCTAACATGAGCACCTCAGATGGACAGAATGAGGAGAGTGGGATGAATTTTGAAATGCCAGCAGCCTGGAAAGTAGCCACATCATAAGCTACACACTGGCATGTGCTGGGAAACGTGCATGTGTTGTGGTTGTTTTCATGAGGATGGAGAGCAGTGTGACTGTGAGGGTTTATCAACAGCAGTGAGACTGAAAATTATTTGTGGGTTGGAGTAAGCAGGAGCAAAGTCTAATTGTAAAGCATTTTGGTTTTAGACTGCCCCACAGACCTCTGAGCACCTGACAGTTCATCACCAATATTTTTGTTATGAAACTGAGGGAGGAGGTACTTAAAGCTTGACTTTTCATTAATTACTTGCTTAAGGAACATGGGAATAGTTGACACAACCCATTTATTCCCTGTGGCTGGGAGAGACTCTCCTTGGGAGAAACTCTGCTGCCTTTGAGCAGTCACAGAACCTCTGTGCCTGGAGGGGCTGCAGAAATCTTCCAGCTGCACTCAACACAGAGCATTAAAAAATAGAGATGGGAATAATTTCCAGAGGCCACACATACCTGCTCCTAAAGCAGGATTAAAGCACTTTTGTCTCATTCCTAACAGGTACTTGTCTAAGTTACTCCCTTTGCTGGCCATTCCCTCTCCTTTGCCACAATGGATAACTGAGAGCATCCCATGTCCACAAAAGGATCCATTCCTGTGCTGCCAGTGCTGAACTCTCTTTAGCAAGAGAGGAACAAGAAGTTGTTGGGGTTTTTTTGAGTTTTCTGACTCCTTTCTGCCATTTTCTTACCCTGGTCCAGTGGCTATGGATAACTGCCAGGAGCAGAGCAGTCAGGAAAAGCACCTCCTGTAGTTACAGCTTAATAAATTTTAGTGTCTAGAATGCCTTATAAGTGATGTTTTCCAGCTCTCCCACCACCTTTATTGCTCTCTGCTTGTTTCAAGAGACTCTCTGTAACATTCTTTACACCCTTGGGCTAAAGGTGGCCAAAATAATTCAGATGGCAAAGATGAGAACCCATGCGGTTGTGCAGCCCCGCGCAGATTGGGGCCAAAAACCAGAGCCTTGTCCTGCTCTGTCAGGGCTAATGGAAATTTTGATGTCAGCTGAGGGAAGGATCAGACCCTAAAAGAATTTGCAACAGTTGAGGCACCCCAGAATTATACTGAGCCTGCAGAGCAGGGGCTGCCTGGCACAATGTGCTCCTGTGGTTGGCAGTAGAGGTAAATTACTCCCGAACACAGAATCGCTGGCAGGAACACGCCTGCATTGGAAATGATCTTTATCAAATGAACTGACCCCAGGCCTATTGAGAATGTGCATTGTGGCTGGATCTGGAAGCACTCTCAGGGCTGTTCTTACCTCTCACTCCCCCAGCCTCAAAGACACAGCCCTGCATATTCCTGCCGAGTGTTGTGTGTGGGAGAAAACATCAAGCAACATTCACTCCTTCACATGTCAACATCACCTTAATGTGAGCCCTGGGGTAAGATTTAGGGTCCTCCTTACTGGAATTTCAGCAGAGGAACTTAACTGCTGAAGCTTTCCATTAAAGTGCCCAGTTTTTAGAGTGAATGAGTTAAAAACAGCAGAAGGCTTCAGAAATTAAGAACCAGAGTTTGTGCGAATAACTCGTGTAGACATCACTCAGCACCAAGGTGAATTAGCACACGTTTTAGTCCTGATAGATTATTAAAGGAAATTAGGCTAACATGCCAGGTAGGAATGTTTAGAATATGTAAATTATCCAAATGTGTGTGCTTTGAGTAATATATCAGAGAATGGAGAACTCTGCTGCAAATGGAGATATTTTTACTTAATCACGGAATAAACCAATGCAGCCATGATTTCAGGTTTTCCTTCTGCAGACATGTTGAAAGGTTTTAGAAAAAGCCTGTCATGGGTCAAAGGTGCTAAACCCCAAAGGTAATGCAGGTCACAATTTATTTTCCTGTTGTTTTTATTTCAATGAAATAACAAATAATTTCAATATGAAAGTTGGGAGGCTTGTATTTAATGAGAGGAACCAAGGCACTAAAACCTTGACAGCTGATTGCCTGTCTAGATATTATTTCTTTATATGGTTATCTATCTACACATTTAGATGCAAGAAGTCCATAATATCTCTTTATATATTTATTATCATTTGTTTCTACTCGTATAATCTCACTTCTTTGTAGAGAATTGCTGTAATAATTGGTTATTATGTCACAGAGCAGAATGTGTCCACTGATTGCAGGTGCTGATAGAAATGTCCTTCGATACTAAATTAAAAATATGTGATTCTATCATGATCTGTCTCATCTGTCTGGACCAGGGACTTTCATCCTGCTGTTGTCTGCGGCATCATGACAGTTTCCACATCTTTCCACAACTTCACCTCCAATTTAGGTATAAGCAGCAGCACACATGGCAACTAGAAATAGCCTGGCTTCCAGCAAAATGTCAGTCACCCCATAAAATTAATAGAAAAGTCCAATACCTTGTTTTTCCTGCCCTGCAGTTTCCATCTCACACGTCAGGAGAATGTACATCCAAGGCTGTGGGAATGGCCATCTGTTCTGCCTGCACAGTGCTGATACTTGGGAGAACTGAATTACTCACATGCTCAAATTTTTAGAGACATCTGGAACTGGTGGCCATCTATTAAAAAAAAAAATCAAATGCAGCAGCACAGGAAAAATTAAATTGGGCTGAGTGCCTTCCCCATGGGATCATGAGAAATTGCAGGACCAGCATTCACAGAATCATGGAATGGTCTGGGTTGGAAAGGACCTTAAGCCCATCCCATTCCACCCCCTGCTATGGGCAGGGACACCTTCCACTATCCCAGGGTGCTCCAAGCCCCGGCCTTGGACACTTCCAGGGATCCAGGGGCAGCCCCAGCTGCTCTGGGCACCCTGTGCCAGGGCCTGCCCACCCTCCCAGGGAGGATTGTTTTCCTAATATCTCATCTAAATCTACTCAGGAAAATGTAATAAAGCCAGAGAGGATGACATCAGTTAGGAGCTCTTACTAGTTTGTTTTCTTAATGACACCACAAAGCATGTGGGGAAGGAGCAGAAGACAGACAAGAGTGCAGAAAATTAGGAAATTCAAACTGGATGAACTCAGTTATGCACAGACAAACGGGGCACATTGTCTAAGCCTTTAGAATGACAGTACTGTAATTATATCTTAGCACTAGAGTGTTAATTGGTACAGGGGGATCCCAAAGATATTCCCATGCATAAGACAGCCCTGCAATCTGTGTGGGTTTATTGGTGAGCACTTTGGCCCAGGCCAGGAATCAAAGGAACATTCATGGTTTCTGTGATGTGCAAATTCAGCTGCTAGCCCTGGGATCAGCTGTCCCTTGGCTGGAACAGACATGGACGTTGGAAGACATGGAAATGCCTGCTCAGAGTGAAGAGGAGAAGTTGTTCCCTGGTGAGGAGAGCGGGAGCAGGCAGCTGCTGAGAACTCCCCGTGAAGCACCTCAAGAGCCATCGAGCTGAGGCTTCACCTGGAGGCCCAGCAGGGAGACGGCTCTTGGACAAGGTGCTCTTAATGCAGGTGCAGAGTCAGAAGGCAGGAGTGGTGAGAGCAGGGCATGATTAATAACCCTGCGTTAATTGCAGCCTCAATAAACACAGTGTGGGGCAACACAGGCAGTGAGGAATCAGCTCAGTCCCTGTCCCATCGCGGCTTCCTAGGGATTGCAGCATCTGCAGGGCTGTGCAGCCTCATATTTGTGCTCTCCCAAGGCATCTTCCCTAAAAACACCTTTGTTTTAAAAGTAGAAGGAACTCTCTAACAATACAAAGAACATTTTTTTCAGTATTGAAACTATCGGAAGATTTTTGCAATTTCGAAACAACCAAAATCTCCTACAATTGCTTTTCTTTCGGATACAGAATTTGTGTCAGTATCTTTCTGACACAGTGTTTGTGTCAGAGCAGGGAATTTTGATGGAGAAGTTTGGAGACCAATTAATTTAAAATTCAGCCTTGCTGTGAAGTCTCCTTCCAGCAGCTCTTGTTTAGGAACACGGTTTTTCATGTACTAAAATTTAAGTCAAACAAGCCAACAGGATTTCACAGGGATGGAACAGGTGCTTAACAACAGTATTCCCAACACCTGCAGCTAAATCACAAATTAATCTTTGCAAATATTGTTTATAAAAAAATGGTGGTGTTCTCTCACTTGTACCTCCTGCTTGGTTCTGAAAGGTATGTTTAGATTAAATTTTTAATCTTTTCATGGTAGTGATGAAGTCTTAATATTGAATTTATTTTTTATTATTATTTTTATTTCCTATGGGCGAAAACTCTTGGAACCACCAACCTTGCTTGACCTGAAACGAAGAGGGGAAACCACCAATGAGTGGGAAATGAAATTGAAAAGATTGGCTACTTGGCTTAAATTGTGTGTTGGTGCTGTGAAACCTAAAAGCAAATACTCTGTACGAGGAAAATGCTGCTCACAGCCTGGGCAGGTGCTCTGCACCTGTGGACCTGGCAAGTTCTGGCTTTTTCCTTTATTTCGCAGTAATGTTTTGAGGTGAAATATTTTCACACAAATCTACCTCTTGCTCAAAGATCTTGAACACCTGGACAGTGAGCTGTGAGACCTCAAAAAGTGGGATTTTATGTGTCAGAACTGATATTTCTTCACCCACTTTGCTGTGCAGAGCAAACCTTTACACGGGAGCTTGTGAACCTCGGAGACACAAATTCACCCTTTAGGGGAAACATTGCTTGTGGGGGCTGCTAAAATCATCACGTTACAAATGGATGTGCAATCTCTTCTCTGAATTTCCATCATTTGATTGCTTCAGGTTTAAATATTAAGTGTTGTGAAGTAATACTGGCTGTCTGTATCTACTGCAGGACCTTATTCCTAACAGAGCAAATTGGAAGTGACTCATCACTTGCTTCACTTAAGGGTGAGTTTGTTCACCTATATATTAAATGTTCACATATATTTTAAAACCTCAAGTGGATTTTCTGCCTCTATTGTAGCAAAGTAGTTAAATACAGGCTTAGTGCCCATTTTATGGGGGTTTTTTTTGGGCTTTGCTGCTGCTCCACGGTTTGGAACCAGCCCCTCACTCAGCCCCACGCTTTGCTGCATCCAGGTTCCTCTGGAGACTGAGCCCTCAGTGAGCAACACACAGATGGCAATTTGTGCCAGCATTCCTGGGTTTATTACTCCCCATCTCAGATGGCTATTTAATTTGTTATCACTTTTGGCTGGAAAACTGGCTGTTAATGTAATCAAACGCCTGCTTTCTGTCAGGCCCCAGGCATTTATTTTCATTACTGGGGTTGCCTCAAAAAAAAAAAAAAACCAACCTGGAGGGTGGGTGTTGGAGTGAAGCTCTTTGGAGAGCTGTGTGTCCATCTGGTGTGTGAGTTTGGAATAAACAGAGAGGGCCTGGTGTATCTTCGGGAGGTGTGAGAGCAGGATGCTTAATAACAGTCAGAGGGAATGGTGCCTGTCTGAGGATCGCATGATTTAACCCAATTTGAAAGATCTTAAAGGAGGGAAGAGTGCAGGAGGCGTGGAAATAAAATGGAAGTTTTCACCCTCAGCCCCCTCAGTTGTTCTGGTTGTAATTTTTAGCAGTGTTTCAAATTCCATTCACAGTGTGTTTCTCGAGGATCCTGTCCCCCACAGATTGTCCACCTCTAACTCCTGGCTTCCCTCGTGCTTCCCAGCACACAACTGCAGGGTTCTCATCCCTCCTGCTTTTTTCCCTGGCTGCAGCCGCATGGATTTGAAAAGCAAAAGCAGCTGGGGGTATTGCAGGGCACCTGCAGCTCAAGACAAGGGAGATAAAGAAGACAGAAAATCAAAGAAAACAGAATAAAATGAGAAGAGGAGGAGGAAAAACAAATCACATGGGGTAAAGAAAAATTAAGGGGAAAGAAAAAAGAAGATTGGAAGTGTCTAAGGGATGCAGAAACTCTCTACAACATTTTTTTCCGTAAAGCACAGAGCAAATAAGTGTTGATCAGGGAACAAAAAATAAGACAAAGGAGACAAAATCTGTTAAAATATTTGTTATTTCTTAGCTGAAAAGGCAGTTCTGTGTCATTATGCTAAATAAACCAATTAAAATTATTAAAAAGTTCTTAAATAACAGGGATAGAAACAAAGGACAGATCTACTGATGTCTGCCTGGGGCTGCAAAACCCTACAGCCATGCAGGTACAACGTGGCAACATCCCAAAACAGGAGTCAAAACGCAGGCAGGGCATGGGGAGGAAGGCGGATGTTAACACCAAGCCAGTGGAGGTCAGAAGAAAATGAATTTTCAATTTATTTCTTTAGGGAAGAGTGTCTGTGAGGTGCCAAGGATCTGCTGCACAGGCACAGACCTCCCTCATTCCCCGAGGAATTTCTCTCCAGGTTTAAGGATCACACCAGTATCTGCATCTGTATCTTTGCACTGAAGATTTGTTGTCTTTTTATTTCGTTCTTTCCCTCCAAACACGCTGGAGGCTCCGGACAGATGCCTTGTCGCTTGGAGAAGTGATTGAAAGCAGGGCTGGCCAAGGTGACAAATGCCCATTTGTTTGGGAAAGGGAACAGCGGGGGGATCTGCTCATCTGTTCCTGCACTCGCTTGCCTGGAAGAGAAGGAAATTCCCTGGCAAAGTCCAGTTTGCTGGCTCTAAGGGCTGAATGTTCTGTCTGGGGGAAAACTGCCTCTTGTTTCCATGTATGAGGGACAAATGGAACAGCCCTAGGCCTGGAAAACAGTGAGCTGGGATGAGTTTCACTTCATTCAGCTCTTGAGAGCTCTTTCAGCAGAGATGAAACTTCAGTCTTGGGGTGAAATGCTCATCTCAGATCAGCTGAGATCAGCCTCAGTTCCCTTCTGTGCGTGACTGGGAGGAGAGGCAGCTTCTCTGGGGGTGGCCCCTCGCTCCTGAGCAGGAGGCTGCGTTGCACATGGCTGTGTTTAATCATCTCCACGAGCCAGATGCCTTCCCCAGGCTGTGGGGATTCTGTGCTAGCTGACACAGGAAGGATTTCTGCACGGTGACATTTGAAACATGCAAACACTGCGGTGTGGGTTTCACTGTAATTAAAAGTTTGTGGCAGGGAGCAGAGTGCCATCCCCACGACTTCCTCGGTGGGAAGGAAGAGTTGGGTGTCAACTTCCCCAGCTGCTGGCCTGGATGTGCCACAGCTCAGGGAGCTGTAACCAGGCTTATTTAAAAAGAATCAGCCTCTGAAAAACGAGAAGGGAAAAAGCCTTCCTTCCACGACTGATCCCACTTAACAAGCCCAGGAACACACAGTGAGAGATGAAACAGAAACACATCTCTGCTACCTCCAAACCTCTCTGCAAGACTTGTGCTGGCTTTGCATTTCCTCACTCTCTGACCACAGAGCTGAAAGATTAGAGCTGAGCTGGGCAAGCCAAGGCCTGTGTTGGCACAGGGATCAGGCCATTCTGGGCCACAGTTCGCTGCATTATTGCTGTTTGTTGACATGTTCTCTGTAATTTAAGAAACCGCCTGCTTTTCCTGGCAGTGAAGTCAGATGGGTGTCTGGGATTTTCTGCCCTGCACTTGATTATTTCTTCTGTCTCCACAGTAAGAGCCCAATCTGTCACTGGATTATGCACATTGAGTTAGCAGAGAGATTTTAAGGCTGAAACGAGTGTGTGAGAACTGGCTGCTGAAATCCTCAGGCCCGTGGGTCTGTGAGAGTGAAATATTGGTGGGGGGGGGGGACTGAATAATAATCATATTCTGCACAACACAGCCAATAAATGGAAGCCAAACAGCAAAGGCAAGCAAACAATTCCTTTCTATTTCCATCCTGCACATGTTTTATTTTTAATTCAGTATATAGGTAACAGGGGGTTTTTAACAGACAATTCGCCAAGGATTTCCTTTGGGTTGTTTTTCTATTCTTACAACAGAATGCCCCTGATTACACTCTGAGGTCTATTACTGACAAAATTTGATGGAAAAAGAAAACACCAGGATCCAGAATGAATGTCTGAGGCTGAACCAAAACACTGGGGAAAATCTTTGGCCAGTCAGGGTAAAGGTCCTCCTTCCACAGCCCCAAAGTGGTCTGTGTTGCTCTTTGCTGCTCTCACCCATGAGTTTCACTGGGTTGGAACCTGACTGGGAAGGTCAGGAAATATTATTCATTCTCCAAATCCATTATATTTATAACAGAATAGCCAGAAGCAGACAGAAAAAGCTGGATCTCTTATAGTTTATCTCTCACAGTATAAAAATAAGCAAGGTGATATAAACACACCAGTATCTCCAACAACTGGGGCTGTGCTTCTTCCTATTTCCTAGTACAGATTGCCAGTGAGAGTTCTCTCATCCCCCATTAGCTCAGGTGAGTCCATCAGCCCCCTCTGAACCTGCCCCACATCACCACGATCCTCTGGAGGGGGAGATGTGGCCAATGGCACAGATGTTTGTGGGCTGGCTCCACAGGCAGAGCCTCCCCAAGCACACTCATTTACCATGTGGGAGCCGGTGGGTGGCTGTGAGGGACTCCGGGGTGTCACCACGGGACAGCTTCCCCTGAGCTCTGCTTGGTCCTGCTCTACCTCCCAGTCATTCCACGGATTTTCTTGGGTGTTGGAGGTGGTTGGCAGGAGCACAGAAGATGGAAAGGGCAAGAGCTCCGCAGCAGATGGTGGCTCCTTCATTGCAGCACACGCAGGAGTTCAGCAAAGCCAAGCTGGGTGGTGATGGAGCAGATGTTTATGGCTATTCCTCATTTTAAATCAGATTATAGTGGTGTAGCGAGTCATCCATCAGGGATTGTGGTAAAGCAGCAAAGGATGTTGTGTGGGATAGCTGGTTCAGACAGCTCCTCACAGGCTGTGTGTGATTCCAGCCATCCCAAGCAGGCACTGCCTGCACACCATCACTTTTGCTGCATCTCTTACCTGTTTGTTCCAGCCTTAGGTCAAATAACATGGAATGAAAATCACAGGAAAATGCTTTGCTTGATCTTTCAAAATCACCCAAATGGTTAAAAAAAAGGAGTTAAAAACTCCATCTCTGTCACGAGGAGATGATCAAGGACAAAGCTCAGAGAGCAGTTTAACTGGATTTAGCTTTGTGGTACATGGTACATCCAGGCCGTGGGTTTGAAATCCCCTGCAGTCATTAAAACATGTTAATGACAAAACCTGACCCTATGAACTGAATGACAGAACTTATATCCAAAAAACCATATTTAAATTTAGTATCTAAAGAGAGGTTGAAGTGTTGGTCTGGAAGGTCAAGGCATCAAAGGTCCAGCTCCAGTCCTGCCAGCAACCTTTGCTGTATTTTTGCCCAAGTCCTATGAACTATCTGTGATGTAGTTTTAAAAATGTGGATAAAAGGGGTTTTTTTCTACTCAAAGAGTCAAATTAAAAAAAAAAATAATGTTATTGAGACAAATTAAAACTAAGGAAAGTTGTTAAATCACTCAATTAAATATTTCCATCAAGCAGTATGACTTTTTTTTGAGTTTCTGGTTTCCTTGGAAACCCATTTTTGCAGTCCCTGCCTTTTCATGTGCTCCAGCTGCTGTGGGCTCAGCTCTGAAGCTTTTACAACAGCTCTGGAGGGGCAGGGCAGGGGCAGGATGCTGCAGGCTCCTCTCAGGTGCTGGCAGCAACAACGTGAGGGTCACTGCAGGGACACTGGGCAGGAGAGAATGGGCAGGAGAGAATGGGCAGGAATGTGTCATGGGCAGGAATGTGTGATGGGAAGATGCAGTACAGGTGTAGTCAAGAAAACACAGAAATGCTTTTGTTTGCAATTACAGGAGTCAAACTCACTCATATTTCATTAATGCTCTGGTCTGAAATCCCTGAGTTTACACCTGTGGCCATCCAGTGAGTGGGTGTTTTTAAAACATGTTTTCTTCTAGAATGGTTGTAAAGCAAAGAGCCCATTTTATTTGGACTGGGATTTTAGAGAGTAAAAGGAAGAACTAAAAAGATTGCAGTCAAAATGAAGACAACTTTTGTCTCTGTAAACTTCCAAATTCCATAAAACAAAATCATGTGGCAGCATTTCCCTTAATTAAACCATGAGAAATATTTAATATATTTAAGACTTCTGAGCAGAAACATGTGTGTGTTTTAGTAACCAGATATCACAGCCAGCTGCCCTCCACTGCTCCCTGTCCTCCCCCAGGTCCTGCCCTGGTAACACCACACCAAGGTCCAGGAGTTCTCTCTGGCTCATGCTCAATGGACCATTTTAATTTGGACACTCTAATCCAGGTAGCTGAGTCCACAAACTGATTGATTCCTAAAAAAATAGTCACCCTGAGAAATTCTGACCCGAAATTAATCAAATTTTGCCCTTGGTAAATGACAAATTTTTAAGGGAATTTTAAAATTTTATTTTTAATAATTATCAAAATAAGAAAATTGGTGGGTTCTTAGAAAGTGATCATTTTTTCATTTCAATATTTCAGATCTCTCCATCTCAAAAATGAGATGCTTCACATAGGAACAAAATGTTTTCAATTTGCAGGAATGAAACTTTTTGGCCGCACAGAACCGATGACAAAAAAACTGAATTTCTCTTCCTTGAGGAGTTTCAAAGTGTTGATGGATTGTCCTGATGCATAACATGAAACACTTCCAAAATCTTACAGCTCTTCAGGGAACAGGAAAAATCTTCCCACTCAGTTCTTGTGGCAGTGGAGGTATTTCATATTGAACTTTAAAAACATTGACAGATTTCTTCCTGCAGCCAAAGGAAGGCGGTGAGAGTTTATGTGTTTCAAAGAAAATTGAGGTGCTGGCAGACAACATCAATGTCTGTGTGTGTGTCTTTCAAAATGCAGTTGTCACCCGATGCAGTTGTAGTATGAATCATATCCTGAAGAGTTATATAAGGTTTGGGCTATGGGTAAAAGCTGGATTTTATTTTCCCCCAGGGAAAATTTGAACCTAGTGAAAAAAAAAAAAAAATTATTCTTTGAGATTTAATTGCAACAATAACTGAAATGCTGGAAATCCTAGAATTAGGAGCCTATTTATCTGAGATCTGTATATTGTATTTATAAATGGATAAATATCAGTGTACAGAGGGTCAGTTTAGAGAACAGCTTTTGTGGCCTGAATTTAGAAACCACTCCATTCTGGCCATAAATAAGAAAGGTCCCCTTGGTTATGTAAAAAGAAGAGGGAAGTATCTCACTGAATAATCCCGAGGGATTACAGAGTCCCAGTGAAAGTCCAGTATTAGCCAGCAGCCAATGGCTTCACATCTGGAATCGGGAGCCCAAAGTCAGCTGGGGGGTGGCACTCATTAAAAATAGATCTCCTGGAGAGCTAAGATGATTATTGGTGCTGATTTGCAGGATTAGACACGGGGAGCAGTCTGTCAGGCTATTTCTTCACTTGAGCATACAGGAACCTTCTCCGGGGCTGGGGCAACCAGGGATTCATGGCCAGGGAGGGGAGAGGGAGAATTTGGGAGCAGGAGAGGGAAGACACCTTCCCTCTGCTCCTCTGGCATTGTGCTGGTGGTGCTTGGAGCGAGAGCTGAGCTTGTAATCAGACCTGCAGAGATTTGTGTGGCTTAAACACTGGAGATGTAAATGATTAACGTGATCTCCCTGCCTGCTGCTGTGAAGTCTTTGCAGCTGGATTTACATCCAGTTTATGGAAATTGCAGGGTAGCAGGGAGTTTGCAGGTGCATTTCTTTGAAGGAAATCTGGATACCTGGGCTGGGCTGAGAGGGGTGGATGCAATTCATAGTTGGGAATTAAACAAGTCAGCAGTACTCCCCACTGGAGTCCCCACAGAAATAACAGTGTGCAAAAACCTGACTGGGAATCCCTTGTTTTCCTTGTTCCTGACTCCTCTCTGATCTTATGTGCAGAATTTTTCTGTTTTGCAAGAGAAGACTTAGCAAATATTTCAGTGGAAGAATAGATTTCTGTTCAGGGACAGGAAAAATATGCACTTTTTGAGGCTGAACATGCAGTTTGGATAACCACAGATATGTGCTCCTGACAACCCATTTCCCTTCATTTGCTGAGACAGTGATAGAACAAACAATTTAAAATAATAAGCACATTCAGAAGAATTACAGCATGTGCTGTCTGCCAAGGGGGGAAAGTCTCATCCATCAAAGGAATGATTACAGGTAGCTGGCCCAGATCCTGCTAATTCCAATAGGTACCACAAATTCCTCCTTACTCCTGGTTTATATGTTTACTGATGGTGAATGAATATTCTGTTGAATCATTTGAGCACTGAGCTTTCAGCTGGCCATTAAGCTAACTGCTGAGAAATTAGAGCTGGACCTCAAAAATTCAGATTCATGGGGGTTATTTGGTAATTCTTTAATCAACTGCTCCTGCTGAATTGCCACATGAATTTTCTTTTACCTGGGGCTGTGTCATCCATAGTTACAGTTCAGATTAACCTGTCAGCTCAAGTAAATGTACTTTTCTAATTAGGTTCTTAATGTTTCCATCTGTGGCTCAGACAAAATGTTTCAAGATCCTTTTCCACCTTGCTTCAGAAACTCTCTCCTGAGAGGGGAGTGCTGCTGAAAAAAGCCAAGCCATCTCCAGCAGCCGATTCCCCCATGCAGACGTGGGTGGATTCAATGGGGATTCCCATCTTGGAGCACAGATAATAAAAGAGAAGCCCATAAACCCAGTTATTGAAGCCCTGACAGGCAGCAGCACTTCCTAAGCCTAATGGCTGCGCACAGCATGTGCTTTGGAGACCATCTCACTCAGTGCTTCCCCTGTAAATAATAATAAGATACAATGGATCTGTGGGAATTAAGTTCTTAGGAGGCGGTGATGTCATGTCCACAGATTCAGGGCACTATTCACTTGCTTTTGGGAAACATTTGATAGTTACATAATATTCCTCAATCCATGTTCTGGATCAGCTTTGTTCCATCAGGCTTTTCCCATTACTTTAATAACTTCTGTTCCCAGGTTCACAAGTTTTGGTTCGGTTTTTTTTTGTTTGTTTTTTGTTTTTTGTTTTTTTTTTGAAGTGTGCCACCATATTTAAAAAGAAAAAGAAAACAGAAGAAAAAAAGAAAGTAAAAAAGCCAGGGAATCCAGCAACTTCTAATTCGTGGTTGTTGCTTACATGGATATAAATAATAGGGGTTGTTTAACTGAGGGCAGCTTATTTCTTATCTGAGGAAATATTAATGCCCTCCCTGTCATCTAATTCAGCATAATGTAAGGGGATTTAGTGGAGATTAAGAGAGAAAGTGGGAGAAGGATTTATATTCTTTAGGGCCATGCTGGTGCTCCCAGGAGTTTTGGCATCACCTCCATTAGAAGAGGTGATTGCTCTCTGAGGAGTTAAAATAATTGGAAGGAGAGGCAAGCTCTTACACTGGAATGAAAAGTCCTGAGGAAAAAAAGAAGCAATTGTTCAAGTTTCAGACTCCCTGCCCTGCTGCTGGAGGGAAACATCTTTGTTCTCAGACCTGGAGCCTGAGGAAAGGCCAGCACCCCAGCAGCACTTAATTTTTAACAGGCTCTGCAGAGATTCACTCCCTGGGGGTGATCCAGCCTGGCCAGACAGTGACAGAGCACAGTTCTATAACATACTGTTATCAAATCACTCCAGTTATGTGTGCAGCTCCTCGGGGTGAGCCGGGCTCTGGCAAAGGCTGTAACACATCCAGGTGATACAGCAGCATTCCCCCAGTGAATGCATTGAGGTTTGTGAATATGTATTGGTTTTATACAGGCATAAACTTTGTGTGGAGGAAGGGAAGCTATCTCAGAAGTCTGCTTCTGTTTGCCCTGAATGATTTGTTGTGGTTGAATCCCCAAATTTGCCATTTCAGTTGGGAATTCAAGGAATGCTCTGTACCAGAGTGCCTCTTTCTAGTGACAACATGAAATACTCAGATAACATTTGCTCCTCAGCCTTGGAGCCCAAAGAATCACCTTGTTTCCTGAAGGTCATATTTCCATGAGCATTCTGGAGATGTGAGACGAATCTTTTCATTGCAAACTTACTCTTGGTAAGTACTCCCTAAGCAGAGAGAGGCTTCTGCAAAGTCAACCACTATTCTGAGGTTTTATGAGATTCCAGCCGATGCCAAGAACAGATTCAAGTAAATTTAGTGGGAGCCTGCTTGTGTTAGATAGCCAGCAGTGACAGAAGTTTTCTTTAGCATCTCAGCTCGTGTGTGAAATGCAAGGTTGACTTTGTCCCCATGGATGTGACATTGGTAGATGTGCACAATTATACCTTGATGAGGATGAAAATGGGATCCCTCCAGAGCAGCATGAAGGCACCAGGCTATTTTTGACATTTGATCTTACATTTCTGCTGAATGTAATTGCTCATTTTGGTGCTATCTGAGCAAAGGCAGGCCAGAAACTCAATACTTCCAGGCCTTGTAGTGAAACAAATCCCACCTTCTCATACAAAGGAGGCTTGAAGGGCAGGAACAATATTAAAATGTGAATTTTAACTAAGGAAAACTACCTATACAGTCATCTTTCTTCATCCTGTGAGTGTGGAAATCTGTGTCTGTCCTTCCTGGGACTGCAGCAAACTTCTGGCTGTGGTCTGACCAGGATCATGGACATGTGCATGTTGGAGGTAATTCCATCCAGATCATTGGGTTTTACAGCCTGCTCATTTTTATTGCTTGTTATTCCAAGCAAAAGGAGTAATCCTCTGGGAAGGGAAAGAGCAAAGAATCCTGGATATAATAATATAGCTGTAACCATGCTGCCCAGTCATTTGCATCCACAAATGGAAACCCTTGTGCTTTGTGAAAGTGAAGGTTGGAGCCATTCTCTGGCCAGCTTAATCCAGACAGTGATCCCCTAATCCATGTTACATTTACTGGCTTCCCCTCCTAATCGGTTTGGAGTCGGCATGATTTCTTCCAAATGTTAATGAAAACCAGGGAGCACTTACTCAGGGAAGCAAATGGAAATAAAATCCATATTTCCAGCCATTATTACAGCTCGGGTCTGGCCTTGGGTTTATGTCACAGCATTACATTGAGCTCAGCTTCCAGCCTTTGGTCTTTTCTGACTGGGAATATTGGAGGAGTTTGATGTGACCAAGAAAATTTTTGCTTAGGAAATCAAACAAACAGCTTCCAATGGAATTTTCCAAGATGAACAAACTTGTTCTGTTTGTTTTGTCCGAGAAGTATGAAAATGAAAATGACATTTCATTTCTGAAATGTAGTTTCTGAACTTCTGCTTATCACCCCATGTGTGCAACCTTCTTGTTGAGCTTCTTCCATGAGCAGCTTTCGTACCAACGATGCCACCCCACTCTGCTGTTATTTATCCATCCCCCAGCCCTTGGACATTCCTGCATGGATTCTCACCAGAATCCTGTTTCTGGAACAACCACTGCTATATCTCCCATGGAACAGCTCCCCTGGGTGTGTGTTTGTACATTTTCACTGCAGCTCAGCGACAGAAAACAAGGGTGGTGCTGTTCTCTCTTCAGGACCTGGAGGTCCTCAGAGGGGAGGTCTGGCAGGCCCAGCAAACCCAGTGGGAACTCAGAGCTGTGATAAACGAATATAGAGGCCAAATGTACACATCAGGGCTCAGCCAGTCCATGCCTTGGTCCAAGCAGGCAGTGCTGGGACATGGCACTGAGGAACGAACACTCCTGTGTTCATTAACCTGGTGGAAGAGGTGGTTCACTTTTTACCCAAATTCCTCTCAGCTTGTTTTTCATCTGATGTCATGTTCTGGGGTGATTTGTGGTTAATTTGCAACCTTCTCTGAAATACCATCTGTGAATTAATCAGAATTCCCTCCAATCTGAAATGGGACCCCTAAATCAGGCCCCCATGTCAGGAGTCTGCAGCAGCTTTCCTCACCACCACCTCACTTCAGTCATTCCTCACTCAATTATGTGTGGAGACGCTGAGTTTAATTGTGTTATTCCTGGCGAAGAAGGAGAAAAAAAGCAGAGGAGAACTAGTTCTACCAATCCTATTTGTGAATTATAACTGTACACTCTAATCTAATCATGTTTCTCTTTCCCCAGATGTGGAGAATTTTAAGAGTGCCTCATTACCAACCACTAAATTAAATCTACTGTGAAAGAAATGTTGGGTGAAATTGTGCCAGCTTGGAGTTGCTGGCAAAGCTCCCACTGACTTCAGTGGCACTCAAGTGTTGCTTTTTGGGTTTTGGTCTAATCAGAAGATGATCATTGTAATTATATATTATCTGGTAACATCTGGGATCTCCAATTAAATCTCAGGCCTCATGCACTGGGCAAGTAAAGAGGTTTATTTGGGTTTTAGGTCATTCATCATGGGTAAAATCCTGAGAAGTGCCCGCCTATAACGAAAGGATTTTTTTCCTGGGGGCCCACAGCCCCCTTTGAAGCCAGAGTCTTTCAAGAGTGTGTGTTTGGGTCTAGAAGGATTATCAGTCCCAAACAAGGACTCAGGGATTCGTGTAGGAGCCAGGCATCCTGGGGAGGGCTGGCTGGAGTTCCATGCGGAGGTGTTATCCGCACACACAGAGGTGGCAGTGGTGGGAGCTCGTGCAGGAGGGGTCTGTAAGAACACCCATAATGCAGGAGAAAGGAGGGAAGGGTGTGGGGTCTGGCTTGAGGGGGCTGATCTGCTCGAGTGTCTGTGAGAGCTGCTGCAAGCAGGAGATGTGAAAATCCAGTGTATCCTCAGATCAGTGATATTTACAGCTGGGGCCTGGCTTGATGGTGACTTTCCTAATTCCTTCCTAAAACTCATTTAAATTCCTCACTGGTTTGTTTTTCTCTTCCCCGTGGCACTCCTTGATCTATGTAGTTCAATTAAAAGGCAGCATGAGGGCAGTGTCTACAAGAATTTGTTTATTTCCACACTGCCTCCAACAGAAGTTCTCTAAATGCTTCACTTCTACAGCAACATATTTTCCACTTCTTTTTATTTCCCTCTCCCCCAGGCTGCTAAACCTTTGCTTTAAAAGTCCAGTGTGGGTTAAAAAGTGTGTGCCCAAATCCCTGCCTGTTGGTGTAAACTGAATTTCCCATTTGTGACCACTCACCTGATGTGCCAGGCTACCAGGGCAGACAGAAAGAGGCTCAAATGTGGTTTCCTGATTTCCCTTTTTGCTCACACTAGAACTGCAATGGAAGGAGACTTTTCTGGCTGTGTTTTACCTTTGTCTTTCAGCAGCACTTTTGTGCTAGATACCTTCCCGTTTAATCCATAGGGTTAATTGTGGATGAAAAAGGACATAATTAGGTCTCTGTCACAGCACCATGGTGTGTTTGCTTCCTTGGGGTGCTGGATGTCAGACACCTCCCACCAGCAGGTTTCTCTGAGTAAATAGTAAATTAGTAAATAAATATTTTGTTTTGTACAAGCCCTTCCTGAAGAGTTTTTCCCATGTTTAGTGCACACCATGACTTTTTTCTGAAAATGGTTTAAATATTGTGGAGTACTTGTTTACATCAGCAGCTGTAGGGGCGTGTGGGCCCTTAACCTGTAGTGCTTTGTTCGGCTAATTACAAACCCATTCAATAATTCCTTTTACATTTGTGCTGACTTTTTAGCTCTGAATAAAGATTGCTTAAGGTGAAGGTGCTTGAAACACTCAGCTGGGGAACTTCAGTGCACAGTCAAAGCCCCACAGTCCTCTCATTTCTGCTGTGACTGCTTTGTGGGAAAGGGCTCTTGTGGAAATTTATCCTAAGTAGTTTTTAACGATGCTGTGTTAATACAGCGGCTGCACTTCTTCAGACTACCACTGAAAGATGTTTCTTTTAACACAGGGGAGATTTCTGGGTGAAAGTCCTTTGTCCTGAGCAGTTCATACATCCAGCTGAAGTTAACAGGACTCTGTACAGTGTCTTCTGTTCCCAGATGGACACTCAGTGGTAAAAATGGCAGTACCTCAATATCAGGGTATACATTTAGAAGAACCAGTATACCATTAAAAAATAAAATAGCCCTTTGCCTTTCATCTGTCCCATTTTCTGCAGTGGAACATGCAGTTTCTGTCTGTGGGGACAGACCTGAATCAGGGGTTGTCAGTGGAATGGGAAAGGCAGTGCAAAGCCCTGAGCTGGCATTAACCAATGCTGTAAAGGGCAGAAAAAGAGAGGCTGCCCCAGGGGACTTGGGGCGGCTGCACCCACAAGAATTGCAGGAGAACAACCTGGAGAGCTGAGTTGTGGCTGTGCACCCAGGTGCTGCTGAGGGCCCAGTCTCCACTCTGTGGCACTTTGTTGTCAATTAACCTTTCAAAGCAG
This sequence comes from Corvus kubaryi, assembly GCF_017639235.1. NCBI lineage: Eukaryota > Metazoa > Chordata > Aves > Passeriformes > Corvidae > Corvus > Corvus kubaryi. Next base: position 2,165,508 of record NW_024581093.1, on the reverse strand, counting down.
AGGTTCTCCTTGATCTCAGTTTGTGTATCCAGATATTTCACAAGTCATGCCATGGACATATATTCAGTCAGCAAAGACTCTCCATCTTCTTCCTCCTATTAAAAAAATCATTATATGCACGAACATTGCAGTATCTTAACTTAAAAAGCTCTTTAGTTCAACTGGGACAGCTGAATTCTTAAAAAATTACAAAATCACTCTTAAATGTCTCAGCAGAGGCATCTCCCTGTGTAATTCTAGAGTTGATCTGACCCCCCACCCCAGTTCCAGTTTGCAGTGCCATGCTGTGCTTTCAGATCCTTCAACTCTGGATGTTTCTATTGTGACATTTTCTGCACCATAAAAACACTCCCACTTTCAAGTTAAATCAACAGTTGTGGCAGAATGGGTACTAGAATTGCAGTCAGATCCTCAACTGCCTTTAAAAGAAGGCAAAATGCTGTGTGACATTTGAGGATGACACTAACAGCATCACTAAAATGAATTAAATGAATGTTATCTCTTTTTCTGAGTGGCTTTTAGAGTCTTTATAATGCTTTTTGGATTGTTACTGCTGACTAGCATTAAAAAAGCACCAAACATCTATTTCCATGTAATTCATCTTTTGCAGTATTTGATAGTCCTGGAGTAATGGAAGAGTCATTCGTAGCTGGAGATGGAAGAAATGAAGCGTCAGAAGAGAAAGGATGCTATCAAATAAGAAAGCAAACAAGTCTCTGAAATTAGAAAATGTGAGTTTTCAGCTTTCAGTAGCTTCTCAAACAGAACTGATAATGCCATGTGGGGTTACAGGAGATTTACCCATGGCTGTTAAGATGCAAAGAGCTTGTGTAAATAGATTTAATTTCCAAACAAAATCAGACCTCACTCGAAATGAACACTTCTCTCCATATTTGTCCTTGAATGGCAAATTGCTTAAGAAAGTTTGAGCCCTGACTTCTAAGACTCCACAACTTTGAGATTTACATTTGCATGAAGCAAGCCTGGATTTGAGTTTAAAGCAAGAATTTCAGAGCAGCTGGGATTCAGGGAGTCCAAGGGTTTATTCTGAACTTTGTGTGACTACCTTGGGTACTCTGAAAAAAAGAGAAAGCCCTGTGTTTTGACTTATGAGGAGGATTAAAAGCTAGATATGACATAAATCACAGATAAGTGTTTGAGGAGGAGTTTGGCTCTCCAGATGTGCTGTTCTCAATCTGCAGGGGCAGAGTTAAAGAATTTCAGTGAGTACCTTTGACAAAAAGGTTCACAAGCCCTTGCTCTTGGCCATTTGTCAGACCATGACATCATGAAGGTATTCCTGGGATGGTTTAGGCCATGTTTGTGCCTGTCTGGATGTGCCTTTCATGTGTTCAACAGCAACACAACCAGGAGCTCAAGGCCAGGGTGCCAAGATCCTGTCTCAGCTCACTAATCCAAACTGCAGTGGCTGCTCTCACCCCATTTTCTACATTATATTATAAACCAACATTTTTCAGCTTTTGATGAGGTCTCAGAAGGCCCCGAATGAAGCCCCAGTGAAGGACCAATTCCACCCAAAAGCAAAGGAGTCCCCCAGAGGAGCCTGTTTGTGGAATCATTGCATTACAATTAGCTCAGGACACTCCTTCCATGAGGACCTTACTCGCAGCATCTGTCAAAATAATTGCACCTCTCAGTGATTTTTATCCCTCTATTCCTTGTTTTAAATATATTCATTAATTAAGCGGCTCAGCTCATTTCAACGTGGCCTGAACTGAAATGAGCACTTCATCTTCCTCATTATCCTCAGAGCAGATTGCTGGGAACTGGAGCAAGCTGAAACCCTTTGTGTCAGCTCACACTCTTCGAGCCTTCTCTATTCCTTTGCTTGTTCTGGTTATGGAGACAATACTGCAAAGGGAAAGGATGGGTGTTATTTTTGAGCTGTAGGTGACAGGTGACACCAGAGGGCTGAAATTGCATACAGAAATAGGTGTGGCTTTCCTCCTGGAGACAGAAGGATGGTACAGGGTGAGTCAGGGAGCGTAGGTGTCCTGGTTTGGGCTGGGACAGAGTTCATTTCCTTCATGAGGCATCTGGCTGTGGTTTGGATTTGTGCTGGAAGCTGTTGGTAATTCAGGGATGTTTTGGTTAAGCTGAGCAGAGCTTGCTTAGAGCCAAGACCTCTTCTACTCCTTAGCCAGCCCAGCAGTGAGGAGGCTGGTGGGGCACAGGGAGCTGGGCAGGGACACAGCCAGGACAGCTGATCCAGCTGACCAAAGGGTTATTGCCTTGTTGTAAGGGGAGGGTGAGGATGGGAGGGTGCAGAGCTCTTGCTCCAGATGTGGGCACATGTGGTAGGGCAGGGGACCTGCCAGCATCACTTCTCTGTGGTGAAGTTCATCCTGTGCTGTTCCTCAAGCCTCTCTGCTGAAGCCACTCCTGGGGAAATGCAGATGAGCCAAATTGGAATCATCTGCAAAGAAGCAGTAGCTGAGGGGTATTTTAATGCAGTAGCTCTAATGGCTTCCCATTTCCTGCTAGGGAAATGTGTAACTAATTAAGTCTATGACATTCATTTAACTCAAACAATAAACCGTGCTCGTGTCATCAGAGGTATTTTCTAAACACACTTTTTCCTGGAGAGAGAAGGGGAGAGTTTGTAAACAAAACATGAAAATAACTGTTTATCACCTTTCTGAACTCCAGATGAAACTGTTGTCTACACAATCAGGCCTTGGGGCATTGATTAATATTGTTGCAGCACTTGATCAAGACTAGGAAATAATACTTGTTTTAAGGTTAAAACTCATGTTTAAAGCTAGTCAGATGAATAGGTCCTGTACTTCCAACAGCAGATGTTGTATAAGTGTTGGCTTTCTTGTTCTGTGTCCCACTTGTGCCACAAGGAGAGCTCTCAGTGTGCTGTGGGGAGGCGAGAGAGCTGGGATTACAGCAAAAACCCCACAAACCTGTAGCACAAATTTCTGAAAGTCTCAGAATAAATAGCCTTGTCATCTCCTCACATTGGCAAGTGTGCCAAGGATTTGACTCCTCCACTTCACTGCTGGCTCACATCACAAATCTCTGTCCCAGCAAAGCCCTGTCTGTCCCTGCACTGTGCCAGGGGACCCCTGAGCATTGTTTTGCTCAGTCTGCCCATACAGCCCCAGTGCTGGGCACTGCCTGATTTCTGTCTGCCTTCCCAGCAGAATCTGTTGTGTCTAATTGGAGATTATCCCAAGTGTCACAACAGAGCCCAAATCTGACAGTTCAGCTGAGCACTGGAGTAATGAGTTAAATAATGCACCTTGGAAAAGTTAATCCTTAAAAATCCGTTAGACATATCTCGTTTTCCAGGTCAAAGCAGAGCTATATTTAACCTTTTAGAGGAATTCAGGAATTTGGGGATGGGGGACAAAGAGAGGACAGAGCAGTTATTCTGTTGGCTGCACAATCTCATCTCATGGTGCAAAACAAACTTGCTCATTCTGTGGAAGTGCAACAAAAATTGGATTTTGTTTCACTCCTCCCAGATCTTGTCCCAGCAGATGACACAGCCAGGCACAGAAATAAAATAAAGCACCATATCAAAGAGATATTAAATCCTGCTGCCAACAATTGGCTTCATTTTTCTAGTTATTGATTGCTGTCAAGGTCCTGTCTGGGGAAGGCTGCAGAGCCCTGGTTTATGGCAGCTCACAGAAACAACGAATCTTCACATCTTTGCTCTGAGAACATTTCTATTTTGCCACTTAAATTCTCCCACAAAATCTGTTATTTTATTCCTCAGATCAAGTGGCCCACAGAGGCACAAAGTTTTCCCTGTCTCCTCTGGGACAAGGAGGGAGGCTGATGGAAGCATTCTGCAGCTCAGGCTGTGTCAGCCAGGGGTACACGGAGAGCTCTGGCTGTGACCCCTCTGTGCCAGGAGCACTGCAGCGCAGCAGAGACACTCCTAACACATCAGAAGCCTCAAAACCAGCTTTATTTTTCCTTTTTAATTTCAACAGCAACCTCAGAGAGCCACACAACTTGTCCCCTAATCCCCAAAGCCCTTTGAATTGTTCTATACCATATAGGCCATGGTGCTGTAAATATAAAACTCATCCCATCCTCTCCAGTCTGGAATCATTTCTGCCGAACCGTTTCTCCCAGAAGGCTCAAAGAATGAATTTTCTCCAAGGAGCAGAAAGAAGCTGGCACCAAACTACTCAGGCCAGTAGTTGGAGCAGTTTTGGAGGTTTGTCTGAAGCAGTCACAGGACAGCAACAAAATTCCTGCATTCCCATCTCCTTGCTCCCAGCCAACAGGCAGGGTAATAATCCCTACATAACCAAATGTAGGGGATCTGTCATACATGGAAGCCCCATTCACAGTTTCCTTACATTTGCTCATTTTTCTCCATCTATTTCACACATGGGGGCTCAGGCCAGCCCAGTGTGCAGCGCTGTCTTTGATCTGTGCACCAGAAAATCTGTATCAAGTCAGCTGCACATTTCTAAGCAGATTAAATTTGCCCTTGTGGCTCATCTGAAGCCTGACAGATCTCCTTTTGTGTGCTTTGTGGTCCAAGATCCCAAACCAGCAAAACCCTACAGCCCATCTGGAAGTTTAAGCACATGAGGCCTCCTTCAATGGGACTTAACTCATTGAAGGTGCTTAAAGCCTCATGCAGCCAAAATCCTCTGCTTCTACACACTTGCCAGTGACCTTCACCTGAAGATTACTGACGTGTTCTGGGCTTGGAATTTGGGGTTTTTTGGAAGACGGCTTTAGACAAGTGAAAAAAGCCGACAGTCTTCAGGTGGAGAGGTGGAGGCCTTGGAGTTTGGGGTGTGATGGAGATGCAAGGGCCTAAGGTAGGACTTAAGTTTGAAAGACAAGCCAAGAGTTTTTGAGGAAGTTGTGAGAAATTGTGGGTCTGAGTGTCTCCTCTTTGTCTCCACAAGGTTACAGGATCATTTGCTCTTTCTCAGCCCACGTTCAAGGGAAAGCATGCACCCAAGAACCTGAGGTGTAGCAAAGCGCAAGGGCCTGAGGGAAAAGGTTACCAAAGGCTGAAATTATGTGGGACTTGTGCTTGCAAAGAAAACAGTCAGCTTTTCCCAGCAGTAACTGGAGAAGGCCCATTTTGGGGATCTGACATCTACCCTGGGTTCCAGGCAGCAGCTTTACCACAAAAAACAACTTTGAGAGAGGTGAAGACTCTGAACCAACTCCAGGTTCAGCTCCCTTCTCTAAGTGAAAACAGCAGCGCAGTGTTCTCACTTCTTCTCAACCACCAAACAAAGCTGAAAGGTTGTCATGCCTGGGGAAATTGATGTATCGGTACTTTTTAATACAAATGCCTTTTTTGGGTGGCTATATTTAGCCCAATACATCCTGGGAGCTATATTTGAGTGTCATGCACAGTGGAAAATAGCCCTCTGAGGTCAGTAGCCAAACACAGAAGGAACAAGCCTCACAAGTATTCTTCTGGATGAGCATCCTGCCACAGCAATGGAAATATTCCCATTTTGGTGCAAATCATTTATCTGGTAAATTACAAATGTCAAGGTAAAATATAATGAAAGGAGTGGGAACAAGAGGAAGCTGTACCCAGTTTTCCTCTCCTTTTGCACCACTCTGTAGGCTTTTTGAAAGGCGAAAGTATTTTCCAAAATATGCTTCCTTGGAATAAACTGCATGTTATTTATGGTTTCTGACAAGATTCTAAGCTACTGATACTCTTGATTTGTGTGTTTAATTTGGGGCTTTTGCAAGAAAAACAGAGAGCAGTTGCTTGTGTGAACCTGAAATCTATTGCAAACATCCCAATTCTTGACCAGGGAAGTTCAGGGAAATACTTTATCTGAAAAATGAATTACTCCTTTTAATCTTCTCAATCTGCCAGGAAAAGAAAATAGAAGAACAAAAAGCGAAATTAGATGAAAAACAACAAACCACATTTTGATTCAAATAGGACTGAGAGAAATCCAACCTGGTGGGGGGAGAATCCTGGCTGGTGTTATTTGTGGGATCTGCAGCTTGGAAAAGCTGAGGAAGTGAATGTCAAGGGGGCATCTCTGATTTAAGTCCTAGAGCTGAGGGGATAAAGGGATCTCCCTGCTCACATAAACTTAGGAATGAGCAAGGATTTTATATCATTTTGCTGATCCTGATAAAGCCATTTTGACTGTTTATGGGAGTGACTTTAATTGCTGGGGTGGGACAGCCCAGTAGGTAACGCTGACACAGAGCCTTCGACATCGATCCCAGCCTGATGCTTCCAACCCCAGGTGCAACCTCCTCCTCTTCCTCCTCCTCTCCTGCATCTGCACTGCCACATTTATCCCCTGCACAGGACTCAGTGCCACTTCAAACTCTGAGGAATCAGGAGATTTGTGTTTGCTGCCACTGAGGCCACACTGGATATTTAATCTTCAGCCCATAAAAGTTGCAGCCTGTGCTTCTAAAATACTCTCACAACGGATGGAGCCATGGCTGCTGCACACAGCCAGGAAGGAAGAGAGGCAAATTGCCATGTTTTTTCCATGCTTGCTCATAAATAGCCTTTGCTTTGATGTTTCAAATGACCTTAGCATCGATCAACAGTTGCAGCCCTCAACAGCTCATTCAGTGAGCTGATGTTTGTAAATAAAGTGGAGATTTTAATCCACGGTAGCAAAAGGTCAGTTGGAAAGGAGAAATGATTTATTCTTGGGTCTGTCTCCTCTGTAACAGAACTGGGCTGTAAAAGTCACAAACTGTTTTTGAACAAATCAGAAAAAGAATTGATTTAATTAGACAGTGAAATATCAAGGTAGCAATGGCAGGGAGTCGTTTCTGGCACTTTGAGTTCTCTTTTCATTAAAGCATCTTTTGTAAACCACAACGGCCTTTATTCACAAACTTTTAGCACTCTGGGAGTGCTGCTCATTCCCAAACATCTCTGCCATCTCTGCTCTCACTGACCTCCATGTGGGAGCTCCCTCCTGCTCTGACATACCATTCTTCCTCACTGATTCCCTGCCAGAGGTGGAGGTCACGGCAGGGGCCCTGCAGGGAGAGGTGCTCCCAGCAGCTGCCTTTCCTTCCCCTGAACCACAAGCTCTTTGCTGACAGTTTTCTAGCTTTTGTGATCTCTGGAATTCATCATTTTCAGCACAAAAAAAACCCCAACATCTGCGCAAGGAAACGTCCTTGGTAGCTCAGCATCCAAGGGCTGTGTGCACATAACCACAGCAAGCCACACAGAGCTTTCCTCCAGCTCTGGCTCTGGTGACAGGAAGGGGAAATCTCCCATAAATTATAGTTGTGCTTTTAAAAGTTTGTAAGCAAACAGCCATGAATCTCCTTTGTTCTTCACAAGGGCCTGTTTGTGCCAGATCCAAGTTGAGGGCAGTTCTTGGGCAATGCAGAGTGCCCCTATTCAAGGTCTTCCATGAATGCCATAGCTGTGGGGCAAGCTGGCATCTCCCTGAAAATAAATATTGTGATGAAAACAGAAAGGGCAAGCTTTCCTAAACCAGATTGCTTAAGAAAGAAGCCTGGAGTTTGCTGGGTTGTGAGGGGAACAGTGAGCTTGGTGTTTTGCTGGCAGGTCCAGACAGGTTTGGATTGTTTGTGAAGCAATTGAAGGAGCACCGAGCCCCCTGTGAGCTGCCACCTCTGACCTCACTACCAAAGGTGTTGTACCAGTGATGTCTCCTCTGCCTCTGAATGGACAGTGGAACTGCTGATGCAACAGGAACCCAGCACTGCCCTTCTGTTTCTTCCTTCTTATCTCTTAGAAACCATTTCACTGCTGGCTGGGAATGGTGGGAACAGCATAGAGCTCTCTCCCTCCCACAGATTCCTGCCAACATAGTTTAGGCAGCTCTGAAGCATGGAACTGAAGGGACAGATCCACAGCACCTGCCTGCATGGATGTTGCAACACATCCCTGTAGTTCCCTTCTCTATCAGAGCACACTGGCTGCAAAGCCTCTTACAAAAATACCATTATTTTAAGCAGTGGTTATTTCATTACTGTGGTAAAAGAGATTGTGGCCATTTAAAGGACCAGGATAGAGTCTGTAATATAATTAGATGGTCCTGAGAACGCAATACTGGAATTCAATCACTGAGCAATCCACATGCACTTCCTGAAGGTAATCAATCCCGGTGTCGAAGGAAGCCCATTGTTCTCGTCCCCCAGGCTCTCCTGCTCCCACAATGTACAAAGGGCTTCCTTGTCAAGACCAACAAATCTACTTCCCCAGCTTAGTCAGAGATAAGAAAACAATGTCTGGACTATCTAGACAATTTGTCTATCTTTAGGCACTTTGCTTTTCTCTTTCTAAGTTTCCCTGTTTCCCTGTTTGGGCCGTTGCTGACGTACAGCTGATCATACTTTCCCTGGGATAAGGCTCTGCTTGTCTTTGCACAACGTAAAACTGAAAATCACTGGAGGTCATTCTGCATTCACAACAGGGGACTGAAAGCAGTGTTCCCATCCCTAACTCCCTGGCTTACACACAATAGGCAAAAAGTTATTCAAAATATAAACCAGCTTCCAAGCTCCTCCTTGGTGACCCTAATCTAGAATTAGACTTTTTATTTTTATTTTATTTTTATTGTCCCTTGCCACCTGTGTACTGTGAGATTTGATTTGTAAACACTGGCCCAGAAACTCGGCACTCATTCATTAATTCTACCAAGAATGTTCTGTTTTGTAACCAGAAAATTGAATTACTTACTACTTAATTTTAGTACTTTCCACCTTTTGTCTAGGAAATTGAATTATTCTGGTTAGTTTTCTTTTCCCAGTGTATAACAACTCGCACATATACACCACTCTTCTGTCTTAAAATATATTCAGTGTCCTTCCAGCAGGTAAAATTCTATCTAAAGCATCCCTGTCCCAGCTTGTTGAGCTTAACAGGAGTTACAGTGGTGAAACTGAAGCCAGAATTGAGTCAGTATCTATCTTTTGTGGGAGCCCTTGGGGGTTCCAACAACCTGGGCGACGTAAAAACGAAGTGTCTGCCTCCATGAAGCTGCCATTAGCTAATGGTTCTCGATTGCAGCTGGTGCAGTTTTATAAAGGGAAAAACTTTCCCTCAGAGTCACATCCCCAGCAGCAGTGGGAGCCCAGCGGGGACCCCGCAGTCAGGGGAGATTAAGGGCATTTCCCCAAGGCTTCCCAGTGGAATCAATGCTTGCTAATCTTTAGAAAATCACACTAACAAGCTCCAGGCACGAACTGCAGGAGCCCTGCACACCAGTCCCTGAAATCACGCACAGGCCATTAATGCATCAGGGCTTTAATGAACCGGAAAATCTCTCCTCAGTAGAGGCCAGAGGATGCTTTAAGGCTGCTAGGCTGATCTTAGGGCAGTCAGTCAACTCTGACAGCAAAAATGCTGCTTTTGGGGCTGATCTGGGCTGGGGAGCAGCCCCAGGTCCTCACAGGGACGTGGGCTTTGAGGCTCATGCAAGTGATGATCAGCAGCTCCTGAAAAATCCTGAACTCAGAAACCCCCAAATGGCAGTTCAAGGAAAGCTGCTGGTGTTGTGCTATAGATGTGCTCCGTGTATTTTCAGGAAATACCCTTTTTCCTCCTCTTTCAAACCATCAGGCAGATCTAGGAAGTGCAGCTGGCCAAAATACAACTGCTAGAGAGGCTGATAACTTCAAAATGAATGAAATATTGCTACAACCTGCATTTAAAAAAAAAAAAGGCACTTTTTTTTCTATCAGTCATAAAATCTACTTATTTCCTGAGCAATGTTGTAATTTGCCTGATGCTTATGAGATATATTTGCCTGCTTTCTATTCTGTTTCCTATTGGGCAGTCTGCAAGGTTTTCTAATCTCTGAAAGAAATAAGCATCTGTTTCCTTCATGGTCCTGATTTAAGGTAATTATATTCCTATTATACTCCTACACAAAAAAAATCCTAGCAAAAATAAGAACAACTGATTTTTCTTTCCTCAAAAGATATTTTAACTTGCAATCCAGGAGGAATGAACATTGGATCATTCCTTAAAAGAAGCAGCCTCCAAACTTGTGTCCTCTGCCTGGGTAAGTTTGGTGCATTTCCAAGTGCTCCATATCACCGATGTGTCTTTGTAGAATCAGCACCCAAGGAAGGAACTGCTGCCTTCAGAATTCTCCCAGCTGGCACATCCTGGTCCACCCTGATACATCAGCAATTCGAGCATCCCAGGAGCCATGAAAATAAAAATAAGAAAGCTGTTTTTTCTCCAACAGAGAGGAGAAAGGATGACCAAAAAGCAGAAGGAAAAAGCAAATTGTTAGAAAAAGGAGGGAGTGCAGGATGAAAAGCCTTGGAGTTGATCACATCACCCTGTGGAGGCAGGGAAGGTATTTTCTCTCACTCCTCCATATTTTGAGGCAGCTCCCTGGAAGTGTTGGCACTGAGGTGGAGGCATCAGAGGTTTGTGCACAACATCAATAGAGTGACTCCTGTGTCACCTCACCAAGAAAGCCACGTGCATCTGCATCTTTATATCTGTTTTTTATATTTTCAGTAATTAAAAAAAAAAAAAAAAAAAAAAAACAACAATAAAAACCCAAAACATTTTTGTGTTTGTTCTTCGGAGTCAAGTATTTGACTTTTGAATCCCTAGGGGTCAGCTCCTCCAAAACAAAAGGCACTTGGTGTCTCCACTGCCCTGAGATGGAATCCCAGTTCCGTTTTCATCCTCAGGGGTGGGGCTTTGCTTCACCTCTATCAGCAGACACTTAAAAGGCTCAAACAAAGCAACTTTCCCCTTCAGAAAAAAACAACCAGACATGCTCCTTAGGGATTTCTGTTTTCCAGAGCTCCTTAACCCCCTCACCTCACTTCTCAGGTTTTAATAAATAATTTTTTGACAACTACTTTTCATATTTCTGATTCTGACATGGGGAAAAGGTAATTATTACCTTAAATCTGGCTCCGAATTAAAAACCTTGCAGAATCAGCATTTTTTAATGCAGCCTTTGAACAACTGGAATGTCTCCTTCCATAAAATCCTCAATGAAAACTGTGTCTGAAGCCAATATTCGCCCCCCTGCAGAGTGTGAAACCCACAGATTTCAGCACAAATGCTGCAATCCCTGGGCTATGAGAATTAAGAGCAATTTCACTTGAAATGGGAACAGGATTTCATCCCAAAATACAATGGTCCCAGAGCAGCTTATCCCAGTGGAGGGGATAAGCTGCCATTAAGTGGCGAAATTCAAAGAAGGAGGGACATACCTTGAAGAAATGAATTAGAAACAGTTTCAGGTTCTTCTCTGCCTATTGTCAGCTGTCTGACTTTATAACCCCCACACTCCTACTCTACAGGGTCGGGGTTTTGCTTTGTTTGCTCTGTTTTCTGCAACATACACCCAAACAGCAGGGGCAGCCACTCATAAGTGGGAATCAATCCCAAAATATTCCCCACGTACAGAGAGGGAGGCCAAGCACAGACAGATTGATGTAGAGCCCTCTGAGGAAGGCTGGTTTTTATCAAAACCAGAAGTCCACTCGTCCTTTGTAAACCCTGATTCCCTGTCCGGGGTGGGATGGGGTGGGATTGTGTTACATTTCGGAGCACCCTGACCCAGAGGAGCCCTCAGAGGCTGTAAACACAAGCCCTGCTCATCCCTGCCGCTTGGAAACACTCATCTGCTGTCAGCACTGCTCTGCTCTCAACCATCAGCACTTTCCCAGCCTTTCACTGTGCCCTTTCTACCAGTCCATGACCCCACCAAGGGTCAGGGCTTGCAGCCTTAAGCAGGCAGGATAATTGCAATTCCAACTGTTAGCTGTGCTTCGGGCTGGGGACCTTCGTTGTGCTCAGGTTTTACAGTAGCTGGAGCAGCAAAGCCTGGCTCTGCAGTGAGCCCTCCCCAGTGTTACACCGATCCTTGTGATGACAGCAGATGAAACCTCTTCCCAGGGATGCATTCTGGGGTGCACCTTGGCAGTGCCACCCATTAAATCTCAAGGCTGACTGAAACATCAAACTCATCTGCTGGGATTTGAATCGCTCACGTTATTTTCCCTTGCCTCATTCCAGACCTCGTCGTAAAACCTTCTCTGAGCTTTGCTTCTTTCCTTAAATAGGAGTTCCATCCCCTCTGAGGAATGGCTGTGGATTCCAGGGTTTGCCCTCGAGTCCCAACCTTGGGCTCCCAGTGCCTGTGGCACGGCGGGAGGGAGCGGGACAAGGACAAACAGCGGCGGCAGCGGGGCTGATCCAGCCCCTCTTTATTCCGTGGACAGGCTCCAGCTGGCTCCAGTGGCAGCTGGATCAATCCCATGGTGGAAAGAGTAACGATCCAGCCAGTTAGGCTGGCATCTGTTAGACCAGAGCAGCAGCAGTGGTGGAGACATGACTCACGTCCCGAGATATGCGGGGCTAAGGCCAAGATTCCTTGTGGATCTACAGCTCCGTGAGGTTCCTGGGGCCCTTTTCAGGTCTCCGTGGCTTTGCCAGTAACCCCTCGGCTTCTGGGCTTGCACCAGGGCACTCTCCCACCTCAGGTCAGCAAGTCCCTCTTTTCATGGTGGCCCCAAAGCTCTGATCTGGAAGGAACTCACTTAGAAGCCCTCTATCAGAAATATGCTGCCCATGTGCCAGAGAAACCAGGAATTATTCTCTACATCCGTTCTGCACTGAGTGTGGAAATATAAACCCTGTCAGCATGAGAGGAGAAAGGGATAGAATGAAGAAGAAGGTACAGAATGAGAGGAAGGTGAAACAGGCCAAAACGCCCCTGGGTGACACTGGTGGGCACAACCTCAGCCTTTCCGTTCGGAATTCCCCTTCCAGGCAAGCCCGCGGAATTTTTATTTTCTTTCTCTGAAAATTTGGAAACTGATGAAAGTATCTATTTTCAGGTGCTCACTGTATAAGTAGTGCTGATTTACAATAACTGCTCCCCTTTGGGGGGGGACAGCCATGAGTTATTCCTGTGCTGAACATGTTTTTCCATGTTTCCAGGAGCTGCTTTGTTGAATGAATCGCTGCTCCAGTAGATGCATTGTGTCTAATGCGTTTGCTTATGCATTCCTGAGACTTTGCATTGGTCCCAGCAGCAGCCTGGAAGTTTCTGGCTGTGACTCTCACTAACGGGCTGGTGGTGCAATTATTCACGTGAAGGGAGTTGCTTTATTCTCAGTTATTATCTCTTCTGATCTCTCAGCAGATAATTACTTACAAAGAAATCAGAATCAGACCATGTTACACACAATTATAAACCTAAATTGATGTGGAGGGGGAGAGCAGCACGTTTTCTTCCTCAGAGAGAGAGAGGAAAACTGTAGGAGCTGGGCTGCTGTGCCAGGTCATGTGTGACCTGTGTGTAAGTTACAGAATTTCTGACCTAAATTCCAGTGTTTTCTCCTGGATATAATGCTGCCTTCCTATAGCATAGACTGCTAGTTTATTAGTCCTCATCTTCCCTTAATTTAAGATCCCTTCTATTCACTCAAATAATGTTTAAATCTGTTTTCCTTGATACTTTGAGTGAGGTGTTACTTTGTAGTAATTCACAATTACTGTACATAAGCTGATGGTTGAGATGTTTAAATATGCCAGTTTAGGTGTGAAAAACTTCCTCCGTGGGAATTCCAGACTAAAGCTTCAAAGAAAATATCTCTTTGAGGCAGCTCAGCTAAGAATCCTAAGAAATTAGTTGGGAAGAACTTACTACAGCCCAGCTTTGCAGCTTGATTTTTCAACAGTGACACAGAGCTGACTATGGAGAATGAAGGGTCCTCTGCTCAAGGAATTGTTGTGAAGATGTTTGAAAGAGGGGGAGAGCTCGAAGTTTCTAGAAGCAAACTACCCAGTGATCCAGCTGGTAATTGTCCAATCAATAGCTCTGCAGAGAGTGCTAATTGTTACTCACCCTCAAGTCCAAAGTAAATGTTGCTTTGATTTGGAAAGGCTGCCTCGGATTTGTGGCTGGCAGCAAGCTCCCAAAGGAAAGATCTGGAGGAATGGGAATGTAGATGGGACTAGACAGGATTTCTCCAAAGGGGAAGTGGGATTTCATCCCCTGAGACAAAGACAGGCCTCCCATCTGACGGACACAGATCCAGGGATGAAGAGACGCAACTCACATTTCCGCAATTCCGTTTCAGTGGAGAGTCTGGAAAAGCTCAGCTGTAAATGCCATAACTTTTCAGTCACTGTCTGAAACAGCTGCTTGAGTCTGCACAGAAAAGTAAATCTGCCCTGCTGCAAACAGCATGTCCTGGGGTTCTCCGGCAGAAGTGTTGAGTTAATTGAGACAGAAAGTTTGTAATAACTGCCAGCTCTGCAGACACGAAGCCCCAGATGAAAGAGGTCGTACACCATCTGTCTCCATTACCTTGTCATGAGAAGGATTTTCCCTCCACACAGGCAAAATATGGATGTGGGGCTCGGTGCCCCAAAAACCTCCAGCAGACGCATTGCTCCGACCCTGGGTTTTGACATTTTGGAATCCTTCTAACAAGGACCCTTCCTGTGCCTGCATCTGCTCCAGGGAGCTGTGGGAGGGGTCACTCAGCCATCAGCTAAATCAGCCTTGTCATTTTGTCCCTGAAGAACTTGATGGAATAAGAAAGGCTTTGAATCTTCTACTCCAGCTACTGAATTCCCAACACATGGACCTTAGTCTGCATCACTCCTCTGAACAAAGTCCAAAGGGAAAAAACGTCCAGAGGAAGAGCCTTTCACCCTGCGTGGAGGAGATGAAGTTCAGAGCATCCAAAGGTATGGGTGGACAATAAAGGAGCTGCTATTTAACCACACAAGAAGCTATGATTAAATTAATCCACCATTCTCCTTTTTGCAGCTCTTTGGGGGAATTAGATCAAGAAAGTAACAAAGGAATGCCACAGTCTGCCAATAATGTAATTAAGGAACCAAGCCTCATCTGAGCTTTCTCTTGCCAAAGAGCTTGCTGGCTGTAAGTTGGGAAAAAACCCCAAATTCAAGACTTTAAAGAGAAGACAGATATTGTGAAAAAGTGTTTGAATGCCCAGCTATTCACTTCCTCCCACTGACACTCTCAGAATGCAGAAAACATGGATGATGAAATAATGCACCTACTTCAGGAAGACTAGGCAAAAAAAAGGTGATTTCTTAGGGCTGGTTACACTCAAGAACAGGCTGATGACTTTGAAAGACAGGTAGAGTTGAAAGGGGCCTGGAACTCAGGCCAAATCAACTGCAAATGTTTATCCCATCCTATGGAGATGTGCTAAGAAAACAGCCCATGGGACCAGTGCACTCCGATACTTTTAGGCTGTTCTCCTACTCCTAATAATTAAATACAAGTCTCAGAGACCTGAGGTTGCCAGGATTCAGGCTGGACAAAATATACAACTGCTGGTTCTGTAGAAATAACTGACAATAGAACATGTCCAGCATTGCTGGGCACCACAAAACTTAGATAAATGAACCCTGGAGAAGCAAAAAAAGAGTTGCCAAGTGATGCAAAATATGAGCGTAAATCTGAGCTCAAATTCTGGCAAGCCCTGGAGCTGCTCTGCAGGTATTAAGTAGCCGGTATTAGGAAGAGCTGTAACATACCAAGCAGAGAGATTTGATGATTAGATTGGATATTAGGAATAAGTTTTTCCCTGTAAGGGAGCTGAGGCCCTGGCACAGCTTCCCAGAGAAGCTACGGCTGCCCCTGGATCCCTGGCAGTGTTCCAGGCCAGGCTGGACGGGGCTTGGAGCAGCCTGGGACAGTGGAAGGTGTCCCTGCCCATGGCAGGAGGGTGGGACTGGATGGGTTTTAAGGTCTCTTTCAACCCAAAGCAGTCTGGGATTCTATGATATTCCTCCCTTACTTTTTGAGGCACAGGCTAGAGAGGTGCAAACAAACAAGAAACGTGCTCGAGATTTAAGTTTATGGATATGTAAACAAATACAGCTATGTAGATATATAAAAATACTTATCTTCATATAACATAAGCATAACACTATACAGCATAGCTATATAGTACGTGATGTTTAACGAGAACATTGAACCAAAAGTGAAGTAAACATTTTCCAGCATATAAAATTCACAAGGGGAACGGCAAAAGCAGCTGTGCCCTGCCAAGCTGGGGCCGTGCTCCCCTGAAAGTCAGAGGTTTGATTGTCCTCTGCAGTCACACTCAGCTCGAAGCAAGGACAGAATCCAGGTCTGAAATACAGCGTGGTTTGAGTGCTGCTCTTAATCTCTGCCTGGTGCTAACAGGGTGTTTAGGGGTTTTTTACTTTGTTCTCAGCTAACAACGTCCAGATTGTTTTGCTGCTCAAGTCGGCGCTCCAAATGCTGAAGTCCCCGTGCAGTAATCAAAGCACGGACTTTGTAACTGAGGTGTCCCCATTTCCCCAGCCCTCGTTCTCCCACATGTGCTTATCCTTCTCTGTTCTGCCCTCTCTGTCCTGCCCAGGTGGTTTAGAGAGCAGAACAAGGCAGGGAATGCCAAGCACTCGGAGAAGCTGCAGGTTCCCCTTTATGTCAGGACTGGGGAAAGCTGTAATAGGCAACATCTGTAGCAAAATGCAAGTTACTGCCATCTGAAAACTGAGTGGCCCACCGGAGGACAACAACCCTCCCATTAAAGACATGCTATTCAGATGGAAAGTTCTGTGCTGAGATAAAAGGTGGAAGCTCTCCATGTGTCTGTCCCAGCCCGCTGAACAATTCAGAAGGAATTCAGCTGGAATACTGAACCGTGCTGCTCAGGACCTCACACAGAGACACAAGGGGAGGAAACCCCTTCTATTATACTTCTTCCAGCACCTTCAAAAAAATCAAGCTATGTCTGACTGCTGAAAGAAGTCCCTTGCTGAGCTGAGGAAAGAAATTGGCCAATATATAAGATTCATCCTCTTAATTAGGGCTACATACATCCAAAAAAAATAAAATTACCTGAGCTCTCTTGTGTTTTCCTGCCACTCTGATGCTTGCAAAATCTGTCTGTCTTCCCAAAGGCAGGTGTGGATGTCAGCAAGCAGTTTTGGGAATTTTCGTACAGGATGTTTTTGCTTTACAATGCCAGCTTGGCATCTCTTGACTTCTGACTTTGAAATGGGATCTCATTATAACTAACGCCCAAGCCAAGAGAGGATACAAAACAATGCAAGGATGGAAGCCAGAGCCTGAGCTCTGTCTGGGCACCAGGAGCCAGTGGTGAATGAGATCCAGCCCACTTAGCAAAGATTTGGGATAGGAGAGCACCTGGATGTCCCCATCAGGCCAGGTGGGTGATGGAAACACATGCACTGACTTCCAGATAGGCTGCTGAAGGACATGAAAGGGAACTCTCCCAGATAAAGCCCAGTCTGCAACAGCTCAAAATACTGCTGTCTATCTCCAGCCAGCTGTAGATAAGGCCTTTATCAAGAGGTCAAAGGCAAGTGGGATTTTCAATGGCCTGTTCAACCCTGCACTTTGGATAAGAGAAGACAAGAAAGACTCTCTGCCTTCTCATAGCAAACTCCTTCAGAACAATGGCATGATCCAGCAAAAGCTACTCGGGCTCCAAGATCCTTGGAACCCTTTTAAGGAATTCTGCAGCAACATTACTGGCTGCAAGTCTTAAACTCCCTGATGAGCTGCAGGGATGCTCCCTGCCTGGCCAGATCCCTGCTCAGCCCTGACTCCTGCAGGGTCCTGGGGCTGTGCTGAGGTGGAAGCACAACTCGAGGTGACACCAGCAGCTCTTCTGGACAGATCTGACATCCTCAGGACTGACGTAAGCAGCTGTAGCTGTTTCAGAGCTCCAGAGACATTTGCCTTGTGGCTGGGCCTGGGATATCATTTAATGTCCTTGCCAAAGTGCTCCTTGCCTCAGAGGAGCAGCGGCAGCGTGAGGGAGTTCACTGGTAATAGGATGTGGGACATGGAGGTTAAAGGTTCCATAAAGGAAATCCTACACAAGCAAGATGTTGATCCACATCCACAAGGCCGTTCCTCTGCCTTGTGCAGGGTTTGCACATGTCTCTGACAGGCCCTTGAGCTATGAATTTGCTATTTCTGGATGTAGGCAGGACATTTGTTATGGGAAACCATCTGTCTCAGGGGCTACAGGCAGGCAGAGCTTCGACCCGGAGAGGTGCCACCCCAAAACCAAACTGCTTGGCCCTGGCCAAGTCCTTGTGGGTCAGTGCAGGGCATCAGCCACCAGACAACCCCCGTATCAGAGTCATGTGTGAAATTAGGAATTTGCAGTGGCATGGGCCTTTTGGGTGGTTTTATTGGGGTCCGTGTTGACATGCCTGCGTGTGGTCCCTGGCTCTGACTTTGCCATGATCCAAGAAAGATACCCCGTGCCCCACACTATTTGGGAACCCCCAGAACACAGCTCAGCTCTTGTTGGGCTGGGGGCCCTGACTGCACTCCTGCTACCCCCAGGGAACTCAGCATGGCTGAACACAGAGCCCGGTAAAGGCTGAGGATTTGCTGTGAAATCCATGTGGATCCACAGACAAACTTTCCGTGTCTTTAATTTTAGGCTGAATCTGTCCGCCAGGGAGATTTCTCTGAGGTTTCCAGTCTGTTCCTCTCAGCAGTCCCAGTCTGAGAGCTTCACGGCACATCCTCCCCTCCCAAAACATGCAGCAACTCCCACTGGCCTGAGAGGGAAAGGATCCCGCTGCCCCCCAGCCCCTCGGACCCCTCTCCTGCAGGGACACCAACAGCTCGAAGAAGCCTCTTTGGAGACAAAGGACTTTGGGACGAGCACGCCCCGGAGGGAGCTGGCACAGGGAGCGAGCGGGCAAGAACCGCAGCTGGGGCAGTCCCGCCCAGAGGAATTGTTTGGGATTCCCAGCGGTGTCCCCAGGGCACAGGGCAGCACGGCTGCACCCCAAAGAGGAGCCTCTCCCTCACACCGAGAACCATTCTGCCTCGTAATTAATAGGATGTTTGGATCGTGTATTTGGAGGCTTCCTGGTAATTTTGTCAGTGGGATGCAGCACTCACACGAGTGCTTCCCTAATAACATTCATCTGCTTCATTTATACCTCATATCCAGCAAAGCTGGTTAAAAGCAGAGGCTTTATATTCTTCTTTACAGGCCTTTCCAAATGCTCAGGGGCCACTTAACACTGACCTCTGCCAGGCTTTGCGAGGGCTTGGGGCCAGATGCTTAAAGGGAATCACCTGTCTGTGTTTTGAATTGCTTTTGATCTTTTATTTCACTCTATAAATTCCCAGTGGAGCAAACATCTGGCACAGTTTTTCCTGCTCAGGGAAGGAATGAATCCATATTGAAACCCCAGATTTGGTGTCTTCCTGTAGAGCTGGCCATAAAATAAGCCCGTGGGTGAGGGGGTGAATCATCTGCATGCAGGGTCACCCCTCCAGAGGTGCTGCAGGTTCTTTTATTTGCTGATTTCATATTCACCCACCTGGACTGGCACACATAAGGGATTCCTTTTCCTGTTAATCCATTCAGGGAGCAATCCCAATTGCTGGATTAGGCAGGGAAGAAAGTAACTATTGTAATATTGCTGTTTTAGGATGTCTTACACAAAGCAGAGGTTGGAGGGGTGACCACACAGGGACACCATCATTGCTGGGGAGCCCAGCACTCCCTGGGGCTTTCCCTGCTTTTCATGTGGCAGGTTCAGCTGAGGGAAGCTGAACCAGGACGATGGTTTCTCTGTGTTCACATTCACAACAAAACCACTCCGGGTTTACTTGTTTTTGTCTGATTTCCTAAGAGTGAGTAGAAGTGGGACAGACGAGCCCCAGGGCTGAGCCTTCGTGAGGCAGCCAGGGTAGCAGGGAGGAGCATTAAATTAGTTTTTAGAGGGACACAAAGCATCTGTAACCTTCCCACTGGACCAGGTCACATCAGCAATCTCTAATAACACCCAGGAAATCGTTGCCCTTTGCTGCTGGCAACAGAACCTGTGCAGAGCTGGCAAGGAAACAGCCCCCAGATAAGGAATTGCAGCAGCCCCTGGCATGGGGGTGCTGTGATTATAGCCAGCTAAAATGAGTCACCTCGTGCTGCTGCAGTGCTGTGCTCTGAGGAAACTCTTTCTTTGATATAATCTTTCTTTAAGAGTCAGATGTTTCCTCTGGGAAAAGGCAAGTCTTGACTTAGGCTGACCTACCTTGTTTTTGGCTAGAGAATGAAATTTTTCCTTGGCTGCTCCATGACTTTCACTCACAACCTCCCTGAGAACGCTTTTGAAAACCACTATTTGAGGCATCCCAACCAGGCAGCATGAATCCTGGTGCCAAAAATTGTTTTATTGCCCTAAGCTGATAAAATGCCTGTCCTTTCATTCAGATACATCTGCCTGGCTGTAACAAATGATGCTGAGGGTTTCACAGGCCCCGAGGAGGTGCTCAAGTCTCGCCCATGTTCTTGCACTATCATCTGACAGCAATTTATGGTACTGCAGAATTTGCCTTATTGGAACCATTTGTGGGATGGAAATTCACAGACATTCATGCACAGAGGGCGACTCTTTGCTCAGTGGTGATGTATGGAGCAATCTCATTCAGAATCCTTGAAGGCAGCGGGAATTTGGTGTGAGGAACTGCACCACAAATCTTGAGGCAGAGAAATCTTGACTTAGTGATGTTCTGCGGATTCCCTGGACAAGCACATGCTAGAAAATTATTTTAACTGCTGGCCTGCTGAATGCCCATGTTTTCACAGAAACAGGAGCCAAATCCTGCCAAGATATTGCAATAATTCAATTATGCCTTCTACCAGCATCACTTATTGCCCTGGGCATAGGATAGCCATGCACCCCTATGGATGCAGCCATCACCAGAGGGAATTGCTCCACTTGCAGTGAACGACTTTAGCCCTACTGTTGTGTGTGGATAAGATGCAGTTTAAGAGAAAATGGCAGTTATTTCTTTTGTTCTTGTGATAACTGCTTTTAAATCATCACACGTCATCAAATACCTGGCAATTGAATTACACTACTCAGAAACCTGCTTTTTTTAAACTTCTAATTATCACCAGTGGCTGTGATCATAAGGACTTGTGCCTGATGCCTGAAATTTCTTCACAAGAATGCTTTGCACTAATAGTTGGAGCCATAAACCTGCAGATGCTAAACAAGAAGGTCAAGGCTGTTCCTCTTCTTTTATGTCTGACTGGGCCATTCAAAAGTGAACTTGGTAAGACAGGAACTGCTCTGTAGTGTTCTCCATAAGTGAGCGACTGAGGTCGCTTGTGTTTTAGGTTTCACTGAGCTCCAAATGGGAGGATAATGTGGATATGAGTGGCATAAATGATGTCCGGGAGTTGTCCTGTGACAACACAGCCCAGCAGGGACTGCCAAGAAGATGAATATCCAGAAAAGGTGAGAAAAATATTCTTCCTACTATTGCCAGAGAAGTTTTTGCTAATCCTATAAAAAATATACAATCCCTTGCTTAGATTCCAACACAGACTGGAGGTAGAAGCATGTGAGGAATGGAGATGGGTGGCAGGAAGAATTCATGAAATAGTTGTGTGCAGGATGAGTTACAGTTCCATCAGTGTTATAACATCAATTTGCATTTTTATGTGAAGACCATGACCATCTGTTGAAGTTGAGTCTCGCAGAATTCTCACTTCTTCAGTGCACAATCCATGGACTGTAAGGCACAGACCCTGGTTTTTCCCAGATAAATGTCGAAGCTGTGTATCTGCAAAAATAAAGGCCAGTAAATGGCGTCTGAAGTAGCCATTCATCTTTAGAATTAATTAGTTGCTCCAAGTCCAGATTGCAATTATATGAAACAACAAAAAATGGAATTAAATTGGGGAGATTTACCGTGAGCAGTTGTTTCAGGTTTGGGTTTCAGCAAGAGCACAGACAAGGGAAATATCAGCACAAATTAAGGAGGAATACCCCAAGGAAAAATCTTGTTTGTTCTGTGCAACCAGCCATGTGATTTGTCACCTCGGAGCACAGGAGACGGGGCATGGGTGGGAGCTCCTGGATGTGCCTGTATCAAGGTGCAGGTATTAAAATTGCAACAAACTGGGGAGGTGTGTTTGTGAAAGGAACTGGAGAATCCTGTGGTGTCAGACAAAGCCCTCTGAGCAGTAAAAAATCAAGTCACAGGTGGATCAGGTCGCAGTGTTATGGCAGTGATTCATTCCTCTCTGGATGTAATGAAGGTGTCTGAGTGTGCCTTTCACTAATTGCGGCACAGCTGCCGATTTCAGATGGTGCTTGGAGGAGATCTGGGTGGAGGTGACAGTGACCTGCAGGTGCTGAGCTCTGCCAGCATCCAAAGGTGACACTTCAGTCCTTAGGGAGTCACTTTTCCACGGGCTGAGCTGTGGATGTGAGCTGTCCACAGTTATCATTAAATGAAGAGAGAAGCCTGAGGAAAATGACCTGTTTGAAGGAAAACTGGGATAAATTCTGCTTGAAATGCATGAGTGCAGTTCTGGGGGAGAGGAGAGCTGGCAAAATGATGCAGAGCAGGTGACAGGGACCTGGAGCTGTGCTCCCTGCTGGGACAGCCTTCCCAGCAGCCGGGTGGAGGCTGAAGCCTCTGTGGCACAAAATGCTCTCCAGCCCAAATGCTCCCTCCCTGTCCCCTTCTGTGCCTGAAACAACTGTACCATGGGGCCACCTCAAACCCTGTCAGCCCCCAAAACCCCGCTTGCACCTTAAGGGATGACTCTATGGATCAAGCAGGGATGGGATTGCACAAACACAGCCATGCAGGGTCAGTGCATCTCCACAGGGATTCCCTCTCAAACTCCTGCTGGCAGAGCTGCTTTGGGATCCCCAGACCATGCAGAGGCCAGGCACTTGTGCTATCCCACTGGGACCCTGTACCTCTGTGGCTGTGAGGGAGGTGACCCTCTCCAGTTTAACTCTTCATTCCTTTTCCCCACCCCTCTCTTTCCCCCCATAAGAGTAATCCCTGGCTTTACTTCCCAACTAAATTCCCTGGCATGAATTGAACAGGTTTTGTTACTAAGAAGTTTTTCATAGCAGTAGAGATATAGAGGGAACTGCCCAAAGCACAGTTACTGCTAGAAAACCTTTAGGAACCTTAACTCTAAACAAATCAAATTCTTTCCCTTACATACAGAGCTTTTTAAGGCACACCTTGCTCTTTTTTCAGGTTCCCATCATCATATCCTGGCAAGCTTCAAGATTAAATCCTTTGGCTCCCACTTGTGTGCAGCTATTGACACTTGGGCATGGATCAAAGTGAATTTCCACAGCTTTCAGGTATAAGGAATAATTGGAAGATCTTTTTCTGTGATTGTCCACAGGGTATAACACTCCTCTGCAGACCCATTTTAGAGTAGATATAGAATTAATCCGATGCATCCAGCAAGGCTCCTCTCTGCTCAGCAGGGCTGCAGCTGGGGTAAAGCAAAGGCAAACAGGGCTTAGTGTCTGTATCTCGATAAGTTTTGTAGTTCTGTTTCTTCCTTCATTCAAGGGGAGGCTGGACAAGCTTCTGGAGGAGAAATTCAGGGGGAATTATAAAATAGACAGCCCCCACATTTGGCTCAGCAAGCGCTGAGCAGCACTCCTGATGTCTCTAAAGTCCCATACCTGCAGTCACACATATTTACACACGGGTATGTAACAGCTGCCTCGCTCTCATGGTTCTGCTTCAGCACCTGCCTCTGTCTCCATCCCAGGCAGGATGCTGGGCTGCTTTCAGCCTGACTTCACGAGTCCATTCCCATCCTTCAGGCACTGGATGTCCATGGGGATGTCCAAAACCCCACGTCCACTCCTTCTGTCCCTCCCAGTGTCATGCACAGCCTGACTCATGTCCCCTTCCTTGCTTTCTCTGTGCTCGTGTAATTTCTGAACCACCTTCCTTCCCTATTCCACACCCGAATTTATTTTTTCCTAATGGTCACATCTTCCCTCTCCTTCAAAATCATTTTCGGAACACCAACGTCACCTTGGTTTAATTAAAGCCCTGAATGTTTATCATGTCATTAAATCATTTCCTTCGAGTGAGCTTCAGATGAAGTTATCACTTTGTCAAAACGTGATGCAAACCCACAGCCGGGGGCACGGTGGGAAGCACACAAAGGGAGAGCCCAGTCTCTTGCGAAGTTTGGGTGAACTGTTTGCAAAAATCTGCCGAGCCCACCCCTCCAAGACCTTCATTTTCCCCTGCGGCAGCTGTCATCTGATCCCACGCTTTGGCTTTGAATGGGGCTCTCGCAGGATGCCAGATGTTGGGAACAAAGGTCTAAAAATAATCTTTCCAAGTAATCTTCCCGTCCATCACTCAAGCAGAGCGCGAGCTTTGTGTGAACATGTGAGCCGAGAACCTGATCTAACTTAAAGAAGTTCAACAGCAGCTCCCGGCTTCTGCCTTTGGGCTCCTTTTACTTTTTCTTTCTTTTTTTCTTTTTTCTTTTTTTTTTTTTTTTTTTTTCCGCCCCGCTTTTCCCTTCCCAGAAGCTGCGCAGGGAAAAGCGGCTCTCCGAGCGCTCAGCCCTCACTCTCCCTCCCTCCACATCTCCCTCTCTCCTTGCCAAGCCTCGGAACCGCCTGGATCCCGAGAGCCGCGCTCCTTATTTCATCTCTCCCTGGAAATATGGATCCCAGGCTGCTGCCAGAGATGCATTTCTGTAAAAAGATCTTCGCTGCAGCCTTGTGTGTCTCGGTCCTGCTGCCGGACCCGGGCTGTGCCAGGACTCTCTGGAAGCGTGCTCTGCTGAAAATGACGGAGAAATACGATGTGAGTGAGGGTGGGGGGATTTTGGGGGAGGATTTTGGGGGGAGCTGGGGATGCTCGCCGCGAAAGGGGAGTTTTCCTTACGCATTTTGGGATCAGGAGTGTTTGGATCGGTGGCTGTCTCTTTCTAACAGGATTCCTTAAGTTTTCCCAGGCTGCACGGAACTTTTGCCACCTAGCTGCTGCAGGGGGAAGCTTGGGAAGCGCGCTCGGAGCAGGGAGAGGGCTTTGGAACGGCTTTTCCTGGAAACTCCCCAGGGCAGCAAGGCAAAAGTGACCGGGGAGAAGGGGGATGCAAAGCCTGCAGGTCCGGGGATAGGTTTGGTGGGAAGAAGATAATGGGATTTATGGCTTGGAGCAGGGAGGGTTCCCTGGCCAGCTCCTGTGCTGCCTTTTGGGGTAACTTTGGGTGAAATGTGTCCAGCTCCCCGAGATAAGGTGTGGTGGCATTGCCCAGGGTTCTGTAAATCCCTGGAGCACAGAGACCTCAGACCCCCAGTGCCCATCACCTCGAAGGGTGGCGATCCCAGAAATCCGTTCCCGTGGCTGTGCCGTGCCTGGCACATTCCCTGCGAGCAGAGCTGCTGCCCACGCCCTGGCAGACACTCGGTGGCACCATCTGTGCCTGCCTGCTTTTGGCAGCCTGCAGGCTTCACAGGGCACAGAGCACAGCCACCGCTTCCAAATCCACTCGGAGCACGAGTGCTGGAGCTGGAACCGGGGCAGCAACAACTTACTGGGAGTGGAGGGGATGGCGCTGGGTCTTGTCCTGGTGTGTCTGGGCCGAACAACTGCTAGAGATGGCCGTGGAGGAAATGGAAATGAAAAAAGGAAAATTATTTGATAGCTTGACTTTTAGGACTTGTTGTTTAAAAAGAAGAAAAGTTATAAATTTGAAATTTTTACTTGATCCATCAAAGTCCCCTTAGAACTGACCCAAGGGTTCTGCCCCTTGAATTGCCTGGGTGCAAGTCCCCACCAACCTAATTTCTTATGTTCAGGTCTGATTGCATCTTCCAGCTGCTGCTAGCGCATAAACAGCACCTTGGTGTCACACGCAGATTCCTCCATCTGTTTCCTGCAGCTTTTAATTCAGAAAGGATGTTTTTATGCCCATGACTTTTAGAGTGATGTTTGTGCATGGCTAACACTTGGTTTGTGCAATTGCTGACTCAGAATTGTGACACACATCCCTTGCCTCTGATGAGTGAGCTCCAATTCTGTCTTGTCTCCTTGAAATTTTGCAGAAAACATTGTGCTGATATTTGAAAGGCACCTCAGGATTTTGTAAGACGTTTTCTTCATTCTAGCCTCTTTTGGGACAGGGAATACTCTGATTTGCACTTTAATTGGAAAATGGTGATAAAAGAGCTGCATTTCTTGCAAAATCACTGACTGGAAAGTGCATTTATATGGATGTTCTTCTGCCATGTTTCAAAGTGAAGCTCAAATTTAATAGGAACTATTAGGTGAATGACCCAGAGAGATAGGATGGGAGCAGAACAGGAATTTACATGTTGATCTTCAGATAACGAGCCCTGCCCAGGCGGAGAGCCGGCTCCCCTGAGGACATATCCTCTTCTTTCAACCTGCACTTCTTCAAAGCACTGTTTTTCCTGGCATCCAGGTGCTACTGATCTGGCAAGCTCAGCTAGAATCGCTCATATTGACAGAAACATTGATCCAGGAAAAACAGAAAATACTTTTCTTTCTCCTCTTCAAAGCCTTGTCAGGGGGAAAGCGTCTGCTCTCCATCCTCTTCTCCACCAGGAGTGCGTTCTGGCAGCCCCTCTGGTTTCTCAGAGGGGTGTTTTCTCTCCTACCAAATGCTGAGTGTTCCCTGCAGTTGGAATATCAGAGTCTGGGGGTAGAGCAGCTGATCTGTGAGTCACTTGGAGGGAGGGATGGCACATGGAGGTGCTTATGGGACATGGGCCACAGACATCCCTGTGGGAGCCCCGAAGGACACGGGGGAGGGAGCTGAGCAAGGGCTGTGTGGTCTGAGTCCAGAAATTCTGAGGCTACAGCAGGAGGAGCGTATCCAGAAAAATGCTGGGTGCAGAATGACAGGAAGGTGTGAGGATGAGGAGCTGGCTTGTGGTCTGGCCAGGGGATTTTCATTCACCCTGAGGAAGGGTGTTGGTTGGCAAGGAGGGGTCAAGTGGGAATGGAGAAGGGAGAAAGGGGGATTGCAGCGTGGAGAAAAACCTGGCAGTCACAGTGGGATGCTTGGCTTCTGGCTTTAACAAATCCAGGTATTTTACAGCCAGAGGGACACTTGTCAAGTTCAGTGATTTGCAGCTGGTGGTGTGCAGCCCCCACACGCCAGGGACTGTTCCCAAAGGGCAGAGTGAGGGAGCCACCTGGGAGCGGGCTTCAGTTCATTACAAAAACACCCATCATGTCTGCTGGGAAGAACTGGGCCAGCCTGGATTTCATTCCACTGTCAGCTGCAGCAAGTGTTTCAGAAAAATCCCAGCCTTCTTTTAAAGTTTTCCAGAGATGAAGAATTCCTCACAGCTGCTGTAATGCTCTTCCAACAGTTTATTTACCCTCCAGCCAGCTGCCATAAATCAGCACTGGGGTACCCTCTTTGTGCCCCAGGTCAGCACAATGAGATTTCTGGCCCCCATATCCTGTGAGCAGAGCAGCCTCAGCCTCCCCTTTGGAACCTGCACGCACAGAGCCCTTTTTCAGTGCTCCCTGCTTTCCACCCTTTTAATCACTATTGTGCATCTTCTTGGAGCCCACCCCAATCCTGCAGCATTCTTCCTCCTGCAAACAGCAGAACCAAAATGACAATCCCAGAGCCAACAACAGGAGAAGATTATTCCCATTGCTTTGGTCTTGTCCTTCAGATTGCTTAACCTGCCTTCAGTCTGGTGTTTGCCACTTTGATCACCAATGACGTGTGATTCTCCAGGTCTTTGATGGAACTATTGGGGGATTCTAAATTCTCCCTGCCTGTGTATTTTTTTTTCAGAGGAAAGGTGCTTTATGGCCAGTGTTTGGGAACAGCTGCCAGGGCCAGAGCTGGTGGTGGGAGGGTGAAATAAACCTCATGTGTCACCTCAAGGGGCTCCATGCAGAAAATGAATTAGCAGAGAACTCTGCTTTGACACAAGCTCAGAGACCAGTTCCAGGCACAAATAACAGGACAGATCTGGGATTTTGGGGAGGAAGACTCATCCCTCAGTTGCTGTTGAAATTGTGGCTGAGACTGAGTGATTCCATTCAGGTTGTTCCTCATCCTTGTAGACTTCCAGGGTTCTTCAGCTGAACTCTGAACTTTTCCCCTTAGTTTGTTTCTGGCTATCTCTAAGGCAGATATTGTCATTAAATGATTTAATAAGTCTCTCTGATGTAATAATTCAAGTCTTGCATTGGAAAATGTTCTTAAGGAAATTTTGACGGTCGTCACAATTTGTAAAAATAATAAATCAGAGCCAAACTGTGAATCCTGGGAGAGCTTCTAAAAAACCTTGTAACCCAAACCTGGGGACATCCTTAAGCAGGTTATTTTGGGGATTGAGGGAATCCTGTTTAATGCACACAGAAACAAGGAGCAACGGTTTTATTAGACCAAATAAGCAAAATATTCTTATTTTGAAAGAAATTAGTTCTGAGCAATAGGTGAGCAGAGAAATGGGCAGGGAAGTCAGGAGGTACAAAGTTATTTGGCTGCAACAGTTACATTGTTCCCCAACGGAAATTTCATTTATGGAGCCAGCTGTTCATTGCAATTTTGGCTTCTTGGTTTCTGAATCATCTCTGCAGTAATTGTTTGGCCATTTTTTCACGTATCCATTATTTGCCAGTATTATTTTGGTCACATTTCTGTCTGCAGATGACCTTTCAAATAGAACAGTAGACTGTGGCCTTCCAGGATGAACACTCCCTCCAACAAGGAGACCTATTCAATGTTTGGAACTGCACAGATTTATTGTTCAGTGCTGCCTTATATCCCAAAATTATGCCTGGTCTGAAAATTTTCTCTATTTAAAGAGAAATATATTTTATCCAACAACACCCAAAAATATAAAAGGGTTTTTTTCACTATCTTCAAGTTTAAAGGATGTTTCAAATTTTTTAGAGTGTTTGCAGCTTTTGAGGAGTGGGCTAATATGAGAGCTTGCAGCTTCAGCATGGAAAACATCATCAAAATTGGGTTTTTCCAAACCTTTTTAGTGGTTTAAACAGCCTATCAATTCAGGGGAAAACAATGTCACAGAAGGGTTTTTAAGGAAAAAGAGGAAATTTTTTGCTGGTATTGGGAACAGGGCAGGAGACTGTCATTAGTGATAATATCAGAAATTCTCTGTCTCTCTGACACTCCATCTCTGTGCAATGGCCTCTCCTTGGTTTTTGGGAGGATCCGTGTGGGAACAGGCTGCTGTCAAAGGCACAGATGCTCCAAAGGAGCTATTGGGGGTTTCAGCAATAAGGATGGAGCAGGATGTAGGTACAGAGGGATATTAATCTCACCTCAAATTTCTCCATAGCCTGGTGGTGAAATTTCCTAGAAACCCCTGGGGGACAGTTGCACCATGTTTTTCCTCAGAATAACACCCCCAGTTTCTCATCACTGATTTTGGAACACACCAGTGATTGGGCCACATGTGTATTTATACACATTTATTTGTATTTATGACTCTTAGCAGCCTGCTCGTGAGGCCATGGCAGCGCTCACCTCACAGCCCTGGCTTGATGCTGAGCTCTTGTAAAAGTGCAAATCCAGATTCCATCTTTTGATTTTATTAGAGCTTGTAAATGGTTGTTAATAAATCTGAGACCTGAGTGCCCTGAGCACTTTCTGCTGCCCTGGGGAGCTGAGCTGGAGCCCAGAGGTGAGCGAGTGGTTGAGCCACAGGTGAGAAAGGAGTGGGCTGGGGTGATTCACCTCTCTGCTGCAGGGATTTGGCTTCTTGCTAAAACATTCCCAGTGTGAAAAATATCTGAGTGGTGCCTCATAGATATTCCTGCTAAAACCCTGTGCCTGTTAATCCACTTTACACCTCCCTTGTCCCATCAGTGTGCAATGAGCAGCTCTCCTTTCTGTGTCACTCAAACACGGCCTCATTTCCTTCGGGATGAAGCTGGCATCACTCTCACAGGTCTCACCCACCCAGAATGTCCCATGTTTTAGAAATGGTCTCCAATTTAACAACCCAGAGCTCCACAGGGTGGTAAAAGGCTCCCCTATAAATTCTGGTCCAGACAAGGTGATGGAGGTGGAAGGAGCCCACTGAGGAGAGAGGTGCTACCAGGGGCATTTGTTCCATGTCCCAAAACAACACAGTGCCCTCATTTCCTGCTTCCCTATCAAAGTGTTTTGGTGTCCTCATCATGAGGATGCCTGGAGTCTTTCTCTCTGTTTCCCAGACAAATATACAAGACTTTAAAGGATTATTTTCAATCTCCTAATTTTCATTGCAATAATCTCAGTTATAAAACGAGTTCCACACACTCATTTAGTGATTGGTTGCTGTTCCCAAAGCACTTCACTGGGGGGATCATACAGCTCTGGGAGAGCTGGACAGTTAACCCACCTCTCTGACGAATCCTCAAAAAACCGCTTCGAAACCCCTTTTCCTGCTTCAGCTGGCGGGATGTTTGGTCCTCACCTTACGCCAAACCTGATTTCCTTTTCTTCTCTTTGCAAGGATTATGAGTACCCTCTTCATTCTCACAGTTCCCACTACCAGAAGAACGACCGGTGCCCGCCGCCGCCGCAGAGCCTCCCCGAGCGCGCCTGCGAGGTGCCCAGCTGCCGCTCCGACTCCGAGTGCGAGCGCCACAAGCGCTGCTGCTACAACGGCTGCATCTACGCCTGCCTCGAGTCCGTGCAGCCCCCGCCAGGTACAGCGGGAGCAGTGGGCAAACTGGGAGAGAGAGGAGCTTGCAGAGATGGGGGAGGTGGTGGTGGTGGTGGTGGTCATCCCCATGTGCGTCGGGTGTGGGGTGGGAGGCTTGAGTGCGAGTTGGGGATGGAGCTCAGTTCCACCCTTCTGGTTTCTGGGGGGATGATGAGTTAAAAAGGTGTCCAAGGCCAGCTGGTGTTGCAAAATTTCCACGGGGTCGAACTGTAGAAGTCAGTCTAGGCCAGTTCTTTTCCTGGGAGGGCATTTTCTGTGCCCCGTCCCTGGCAGTGTCCAAGGACAGGTTGGACGGGGCTTGGAGCAACCTGGGACAGTGGAAGGTGTCCCTGCCTGTGGCAGGGGTAGAATGAGATGAGATTTAAGGTCCTTTCCAACCCAAACCATTCTGTGATCCTGTGTTTCTATATCAGGAAAAGAAGTAATCCCAGCCTGAATTAGTGCTGACCGAAGTGAGGCAGCCACCTCATCGTTCCCTGCCATGGGAATGAGAATGTGGAGCAGCAGCTGCTTGGGCCTTTAGGACACCAAGTACTTGTGGCCCTGGGTAACATCCACGTCTCCCTTGCCACTGGGACAACAAAAGCACAAATATAAGTCAAAATCAGATCCAAACATCAGGCAGCCTCCCCACAGGCCCCTAGAAGAAATCCATTACTTTTCCATAGTTCTGTGCCCTGTGGCTGCTGCATTTTGACACTGTGATCTCTTGTTTCTGTCTTCTGCAGTCCTGGACTGGCTGGTTCAGCCCAAACCCCGCTGGCTGGGAGGCAATGGGTGGCTTTTGGATGGCCCAGAGGAAGTCTTACAAGGTACAGGACATTTCTCTGTCTTCTTTGCAACATCCATAATCACACAAAAGCCTTGGAGAATAAATCCCTCATATACAGAGCTAGCCCAGGATGTTGGGCTGCTGGGGCTGCTGGTGTTTGTCTGGAGTTTCCATGGGAATAAGTCCGTGTGGTGCTGGGGGCTGGTTTCTGGTGCAGTAAATAAATTACTTTTTACGGATGGGTTATCCAGCAGAACACTAGGAATGCTGCAGGGAACTGGGCTTGTACCCATTCTTCAAAGAATTAAAGATATATCTTTGTTTTAGATAAAGGCTTTGTCATTGTACACGTTTTCTGCCAGCTTCCTGATAGACCGTAGGTGGACTTGGAATGGGAGATCCTTTAATCCAGAGCGGCCTCATCACCCAGATGCCTTGGGCTGGGGCTGTGGCTCTTGGATCTGAAGGGTGCCTTGGACAGGAGCCCTGGCAAACTTCTGCAGAGTTGTGTCAAGCTCACGTGAACCTGGAGCATCTAATTTTGTAGATTGATAATGAGGTTGTGCTTCTCAGGTTCATTCCATAGGGAAAGGGGTTTTAATTAATTTTTTCCAATACCTAGAATTGAAATAAGGAGGGAGTGGGGGGGTGGGAAGAGAAGTTTTCTTCTATGAGACATTCCCAGATGTATGGACACCTGAAGTTTTTGGGTTTTTCATGGAAATGTTAACCCAGCTTTTGATCAGCTTTAGTCAGATATGGGAGGTACAAATAAATTCCCCTCTTTGGTCTTACACAGATGGTATCAGACTTGCTGAGCCTTGACTTTCATGTATTATGGAAACTCCAAGTTCTTGAAGAGAAAATTCTGCCTCCAGCTCATTGGAGCTGCACAGCTAGAAATAAGATAAAATAGGTTCCTCCTCATCCACCCTTGTCATGCTTATATTATTTGTTCCTTATCTGAACACCTTCATCTCAGCTTGAGGGAGTAATTAGGGAGGTGAGAACCATCAGTCACGGCATGAGAATTACAGCAGAGGTCCTCGAAATTAAAATCCTGCAAATGAGAGGGTGGAGCAGCCCTGTGGAGTCTGTACATTTAATGGCCACAAACACTGCCTGAGTCCTGCTTTACCTTCCCACTCTGTGCTGCCCTTGCTGCCTGTCCCGGGTCAAAGTGGTGAAACCTCTGTTTGGGACAGGGGTGGCACTGCCTGACCCCGCAGTGAGTCACAGCTGAGGTTTGGATTCAGCAGCAGGTCCATGGGTGTGGAGCAGAGAGCAGAGCAGGACACTGCCAGCTTCCTGCTCACGTTCCCAACTCCTCAGCCAGCCAGAGCCCTGGCTGGGACGCACTGACCCCTGCTTGGAGGGGATAGCTGCATGGAGGGGTCACCAGCAGCAGGGTGGGCAGCAGTGGGTGGTCTCCAACCCCAGGCTCACGCAGACCCTGCACATCAGGCTGTGGGGAGGGTGTTGTGCAGGGATTGGGGCTGAGCTGTACCAGGACACTGGTCAGGCTCTGTGTGAGGTGTGACTGGGATCACCCACCTGCACAGGGCGGTCTGGAGGGGCCAGCCCCGTGCTGCCCTCGATGGGAAGGAGTCTGGGGTCCTGCCCAGGAGCAGGGGCTGTGTGGTCATGTTCAGGGTGGTTGGTGACCCTCAGGCTTCTCTTGCAGCCGAGGCCTGCAGCACCACTGAGGATGGGGACGAGCCCCTGCACTGCCCCACGGGCTACGAGTGCCACATCATCAACCCGGGCAACGTGGCCGAGGGCATCCCCAACAGGGGCCAGTGCATCAAGCTCCGGGGAAACCCAGGTCAGTGGGCTCCCACCTCCCTCCCTCTCTTCGTGCATGCTGATGTGTGCAGGGCAGAGCCAGAAAGGAAGGGAGCAGGACACCAGGACACTCTGTGCCAGTGGGGCTGTGTCAGCTGAGCAGGGGGTGACCTGCATGTGCTGTTACTACGCAGCACAAAAATTAGAAATATTTCTGTGTTACTGCACACTTCAATAAGAAATCTGAGTTGTAAAGTCCGGTTTTGTCTTCTGACTTTGCTTTCTGCATCCAAAACTTTGTTGCCTTTATTCTGCTGACACATTTGCCCAGTAAAGGAACTTATAGAAGCCAAGGTATTTTTCAGAAGAGCTCATAGAATGTTTAGGTATTCATTGAGTAGTAAGATATGTACATTGGCACTGAGCTACAAATCACCTCAGTGTAGAGACATCAGTTTTGCCATTTGGTCACTGTAAAAACCAGGGGAAGCATCAAACCAGATCTCTGAGCTGCTTCCAAAACAGATTAAGAGTTTTTCCATGGTTTTTGGATCATCTCTTTTATAACTTTTTCTTTAATAACATTCATAGTAACCAATGTAATGTAGTACTGTGGGGGTCTTAGACATGAAGTATTTCTAAGGGCTGAAATAATTATATGAATGGCAATCAGAACAACCTAGCTGGAACTTGAATTATGTAAAATACTAATAGATGGTCTGAAATGTTACCCAAATTTAATTTCATTTGGGAAAGCCTCTGATTCCTTGACTTGTAGCTACTGAAAAGATTATAAAATGCTAGTGGCAATCCCCACTCTTATGGCAAGTGAGTTGTGTCCATAGAGCTCAGTAGTCTCAGCAGTTTATAAGAGGTTTATAGCAGCCCAAATTACTTCAGCTACAGAGGACTTTTATTTTCCTCATTGTGAGGTTATTGTGTCCGTATCTCTAATTTCTCTGTGCTGTACATCAAAGGTCAGAGCTTAACACAGAAAATGAAGGCTGACTCACCATGTACCTTCTTTTCCAGATGGACACAATCTGAGGCATAAGTATTACAAGGAATATTTTGGTAAGCTGAAGTGTTCGATTTTATTATTAAGCTTTATCATTCCTGCAATGCTCACAAGGAATTTGCTCCTTATGAAATGAAGGTTTGTACACAGAAAAAAGAGATTCTTTAGCCCCAGCTCTCTATGCCTTGGTCAGATGATGTAATTTTAAGATATGCAATGTCCTGACTGTGGACTCCTGAGAATCAGAATTTTCAGCTGTGACAGAATGAGTTAAATGGTGCAGCCTTCTTCCAGGGGAACCACCCAGTCCAATAATCTTTTGTTATTTTTAAGCATATTTTTGGAGCTTTGCTCTTGGCCCAGGACTCCTTGCAGCTGAACACAGAGCTCTGTCAAAAGCAGGGTCTTGTACTGTGGTAAGAGATAAGGGATGGCTGGAGCCCAGTGAACCAGTCCCTCGATGTTCCCTGAGAGGTGTCAGGTCCCTCTCACAAATCCAGGTCTCAGAGAAAGCAGGAGCATCTCCCAGACCTTTCCTCACAGCTTCAAAGCTCCTGGTTTCTCCCTCTTGGATCTGGATCAGACTGGAAGTGACATTCAGGTACAACTAGAGAACTAGATATCTTTGATATCAAATTTACAAACAGCCAAATCTGGCCAGTTTGGCTGATAAAACCATTAAAGGATTCCCTTTCCTCTATTCCAGTGTGGGCTATCCCAGCTCTCCAAGAGAACTGCTGAATAATGGGACCAATAAAACTGCACTGCTGAGAGAACCTTGAGAAACCATTTGCCCCAGCCTAGCCTAAAACCTGACTTTGCTGATCTTTGTTTTACAGGGAGCAATTCCAACAATGTGGTCGGCTACGTGAAAGACCAGCAGAAGCATTTAGGCTAATTGAAGGTCTGCCTGGGTAAGTGCCCTGTGAATAAAGGGAAAGCTGGGTGGAAATAGCTGGTGCTTAGAATTCGATTATTCAGAGAAAAGATTGTCTGAGGGTGATATTTCCTCTAAGCAAAATGCTGGAGTAAGGACAGCACTTAAAACCCTCCACAGGTGCATGAAGCACTCTCATTCCACCAGACACACCTGATTTCTTCCAAGAACCTTTGCTTTGTGGGTATTTAGAGGATGGAGTGACTTTCAGGATGAAAAATAAATGCTGCAAAACTTGATGTGCCTTAAGACTTTTTGGGGGCTTTTCCTAACGCAGGTGTAACTGGTCCTGCCAGGCAAATTAAAAAGCTGTTTATTCAAATTATTGACGGCAAAAAGGGGTCAGTCTTGCAAATACTTCAGCACACGGGGGGTTTTATGGGACAATTTTGTGTGTGTGAACAGTTGTGCTGAGCACTGGGACCCTCTTATGTGAGCAAAGGCACATTTATCTGGCCAGAGGCAAGCCAACAGCAAAAGCTCCATCCATTTTATCAGCCTTGCATTAGGCAAGAATGAAAATATTTATGATACCAGAAGTTCTGTCCCAAGATGGTTTTCTCAACACTTTCGGCTTCACTTTAAAATTAACTTGGGCTTAGCTGGGAGCTATGAAAACAAAGCAGTTCAGTGTCTTTCTGTACCTACGTCAGGCTGGCTGTTGAGATTACTCAGCTACTTAAGGACAAGTTCTGTGCAAACATCCCAGGAAGGATAAATATTTTAATTCCTCTTTTTTTTTTTCCTTTTTCTGTTTGGTTTTCACCCAGCTGGACCACTCTGTCAAGGAATGCTTTACCCAGCAGCTTTCCGGTCCCACATCTCCACAAGCACATCCCCAGCATCCCCCTGATCCCTGCCCATCACTGACAAAAAAATTTCGTTATCCAAGGAACAGGATGAGTCCAGATTTTAACCCCATCAGGAGGGGGAGAAGTGTGATCCCCTGAAGGAAACCACCCTGGTTATCAGCTGCCCTTCTCCGAGTGAAATGCAAACACCTCCAAGGGACCCCAGTGAGCCACAGTGCCATGATCAGGCTGCTGACACAGAGCCTGCCCTTTACATGCTTGTTGTGTGACCAATTCAGATTTCAGGCCCATGAACACAACCCAGTGTTACCACAGTGATGTCCGAATTCTGCCTAAATGTCATATCTAAGGTGCTTTAAAATAGGTGAGACTAAAGAGGTTCTCTGGATCAAAGCCAGTGCCTGCCTGTCTTGAACAACTCCTTTAAAGAAGCCTTTTCATCAGCTTAAAATTCAAAAAAACCTGCAAGTTTCTTCTTTGCCTGTTTACATCCAGGTTTTACCAGGCTTGACATCCACTCTAAATGGCTAAACCTGAAGTCTTAAGAATTTGAGGAAGTCTAAGCTAGGAGCAGAACCAGCCTCATAAATGTTTTTAGGTTACTTTCCTTTTCTCAGTCTGGTGAGCTGCAGATTCAGAGTTAATAATGGAACAGATTCCTTCCTGCAACATCCAAGCAGACTCACAAATGCATGCCAGGCTTTGTAATGTGCTGGTTTTAGCCAGCACAGCTAATACTCAAAAAAAATCTGTGTTTTTGTACCTGCAAAACCTCAGCAAGAGGCCTGAAGTCTGGATAATTTGTTAAATGTATTAGAAAAGCAAATCCAGGATAAATGTGTGTGATGACAAGGATTGTCTGGCAGATGGGCCACTGCTCCTCAGGACTCCTGTACCTTTGTGTTGGCTTCCATAAATCCTTAAGGCCTGGTTATTTGTATTTGGGCCTCACAGCTTCTTTTAGCTGTTTAGCATTATACAATGGAAAACACATTTTCTATTAAGGTTTTCCTTTCCTGTGGCAGTCCTGAAGGGACAGTTGCATTTATTGTGACAAATCAGCCAGAATTGTTTGGCAGAAAAGCCACATTTGCTCCATGGTTTAGTCCACATCCCCATCTGCATGCATGAAATTAGCATTTTAATTTGCACAGTAGTAGCACTGCATATAAATATGAATACCCACTTCACAAGTGCAAGTGCCTGCTTCCACTCACAAAATACAGGATTCTCTTTTTTCCACTCACTAAATGGTTTAAGCCAAATCCAGGACACCTATGAACCTCTTGATACTTTGCATGTGACGTTTGCAGCTGGAGAGATGGAAGGTGCCAAACTGCTCTTCTGTTTCCTATTCTAAGCACAGTCCTGGGTGCTTTACAGAGCAAAGGAACAGCTGAAGGGCTCCACATTTTCCTAAATATCTTCATTTGCTGAACCCACTTTTTCATGCCTTTTGTTTTTTCAAAGTGCAAGGAGTTAAATTGCAACACCACGTTTGGACAGAGCTGTTTGTAGAATTTTATCCTGCACAGCTTCCTGCAACGAGATCTGAATTCCTGCTCAGACACAGGAGCCACAGGATCAGAGAATTGTGGACTGGTTTGGGTTGGAAGGAGGTTTAAAGCTCATCATCCTTCACTGGACCAGCTTATCCAGCCCCGAATCTGTATTTTATAGTTCCAGTCTCTGTTTAGAGCAGAAACTTGCCACTATCCTCCCTCCTCAGTGCTGCTCAGTGAAGTGAATTGATTTCAGTGAAATGGATTGATTTTGTTCAGCCTTTCTTTCTGCAGAAAAAAATCAAATTCTGATTAAATGAGCAAAGCCCTCCAATGATCACTGTTGAGCCCCGAAGAGTAAATGCCAAACTGTTCTGTTTTAAACTAAAGAATCCAGTACCTAAAACCTTGTGAGGAGCTAGTTGAAGAACTGGTGTTGAGCATTCACAAATTTGAAAGATTAAAAAACTTAAAATCTCAACGTAATCTCTCAAAGCAGCCCAAAATGTGCTTGAGTGGACACATTCACTTCAGTGTCCGCGTTTTTTGTGGCTGCAGAAACACGTACCTGTCCACCTGGCTGGGACAGTACAGGAATTTTTTGCTTGCAAAAAGAATTTTTAAAAAAAGAAAATTGACAAATTAATAATTTGATGATGAATTTCTGTTTACTGGCTGTTATCAAAGCCATCACTCTTCTTTCATGGTGCTAAAATGTTCAGGAGGTTTTTTTTTTTCCGAGCTAATTCAAGTTATTAATTGTCAAACTCAGAAACAAAAGCCACAGAAGGGACTTGTCAAAGTGCTGTGTTTTCAGCAGTGGCATCCCTCAGACACTGAAATGAAAACACAGAGCAGGTGAGTTGTCCTCAGCTGGTCTTCTCTCCAAAGACAGGTGCTTTACCTGGTGCAGCACAGTCGGAAATGACTGGTGTAGGTTGTTTTATTTAATACTTCCATTAACACTTTGCAGCATGTTTGGTGCTATGATCACCTTCCCTTGTGTCACTGAGTGCTGACAATGCCATGGCCTCCCCCATCCCCGAGGATCTGGGAAGCCCCAGGTGCACAGACACGTTCAGGTTCTGCTTTGGTGCTCAATAAAAAGCGACCAGTCTATTTTTCACTTGTTTCACTTGTGTCTTGTTGATGTACCTTCAGCTCTGGATTATGGAAAAAAGGACAAATCTTTTAAATTTTTAGTTGTTGGGAGAACTCACCTAACACAGGCACAGGGAGACAAAAGTCATTTTGTCCACTGGAAAGGAGGTGACAGACCCCAAAACACATCCACCACCCCTGCCCCCTTCCAGAGGGGGTCAGACCCTCAGTTCTTGGCCCTGCATTTCCACTGCCCACAGAGGAGCTGGTGGACAGCACTGTGGGGAGGCTGGGGGTGGTGCCTCTGGAGAAGGTGACCCTTTGTTTGACCAGGCACTGTTGCTGCCAGTTCAGGTGCTTTGGGCTGCACCAGCAGCTGCTCAGGCAGCTCTGCAGGAGGCTCAGAGGGTGAAGAAACCACCCAAGGCAAAGGCCAGAGCTGGGCTGTGCCCACTGCAGGACAGAGCTGGCAGAGCAGAGAGGTTGGGCCGTTTCCAGGCTCCACCATCCCACCTGCCCCACCCACAGCAGTCCTGCTCTACCTGCTCGTCAGGAGCGGGCAGGAGTCCTCCTTCCCTGCCTCCCTCCTGCCCTGAAACCAGAACAGGGAGAGAAACTCCTGGAGCTGAGCCATGGAGGGACAGCAGCGGGGGCTGTCACTTTGGACGGGTTTGGAGGGGGTTGAGATGACCCCAGCCAGCACCATGTGCCAGGGCAGCTCCTCACTGAGTCAGGGAAGTTGTCCTTGGGATCACTTGGACCTCTCATGGCAATGGCCTGTTTGGATGGGGAGAGCACAGGGGGTGTGCACATAACTCCTGTCTCCTGCTGGGAAGGGTGATGGGAACCAGGAACCTTGGCTGGCAAGAGAATGATTTGTCTGGTGAGCACCAGCGAGTTATGGTTTCATTTCAGCTCGTTTCCATGCCAGTGCAAGCAAATCTGGTTTCTGCTACTGTAGCTTGGTAGTGATCTCTGTGGAAAAAGCACAGCGTGACCTGAGGCAGCGTCTGGAGGTGACACTGAAGTGTTGTCAGTGCTTCCCAGAAACCAACAGCTGGATCAACAGAAGGACTCACAAAATAAATCTTCAGGAATTCTATACCTACCTACCAGAATAATATAAAATAATTGCTGTACTTCTGACATGCCTGGTTCAGAGATCGGTGGTGCAGGAGTGTCTTGGTCACCTTCAGGAAGGTTTCCATAGTTTGATGAGCAGTGAAGAAGCCCACGAGGTTTGTGCAACCCATAAAAGGGTTTTTGCAGGCTGAAGGTTTCTCTTTGCTCGTGACACAGCAGGGATTGGTTCATTCAGGGGGTTATTTTCTTCTCCCACCTCACACTGGCTGCATGGGCTGGATTTCCCTCTGGAGGTGAGGTCAGATGAGCTTTGATTGTCTCTGTGTGGCAAAAGGATTCACAGCATCATTCAGGATCCTTTGAAGATAAATTTTTATAAAAACCTTTTTCTGGTGAGTCTGCAGAGGTAAGTCCTATTTCTTACCGTTATTTTCTCCTTGTTGCTTTTCCATGCGGACAAAATAGCAAGAACCACAAGAGAAGCTGTGCAAAACAAAAAAAAAAAAAAAAAAAAATGTGCAAAACAAAACATGCAAAACAAAAAAGACCTTTAGAGAGTTTCCCAGACAGAGATGTGGATGCTGGGACTCGTTCCACCCAGCCTGAGCCCCCCACCAGGTGATCACCCAATTGAAGCACTGGAAACTGTGCAAAAAGAAACCAAAAGCTTTAATTAAATTCCCCCTTCCTTCCTCATTACACACCTGGGGTCAGAGCTAAGGATTTTACTCAACCTTTATGGGACAAGGTGGAAAAGAAGCGTGGCTCTAAACTCTGTTCTTTGCTTGCACAACCAGGAGCAGCAGAAGTTCTGCCCAGGAAATTCCCAACCCAAAAGTGAAGTGTTTGGAGTTTTGGGTAGCAGCAAACTCCATTCCACCCATGCAGCAGAGTTTTTTTCCCTCAAGGTGGCACAAGAGGAACAAAAGCGCAACAAGCCCCGGTTCTGGCAGGGGAGCAGGTGAAGGAGCTGTGAGTTTTGAGCTGAAAGCAGCACCCTTCCCTCACAGCAGCATCATATTTTTGGGCTCAGGGGGTCTCAGAGAATGGCTCCTTTGCTGTGTGTGTCTTCACAACAGATATCTTCTATTTAAAAGACAAAAAAAACAGGGTTTCCAAATAATCTACTTAGAACTGGAGCTTTATTATCCAATTAAATAGGAAATACTGTAAGGGCAATGTAATTGGGCTGCGTGTTATGTTTTTGTAGTGTGAAAATGATAGAGTGAAGAAATACAACTTGTATTAGTGTTGTTTTCTTAACATTATAGTGTTGATTCAGTTTATTCCCAGCGTTTTCTGAGCCATGGGATAGCAAAATACATTAATTTTTCATTACATTTCCTAACATGCAGAAATCAACAGCAGCAAGAAAATGAAACTTGAGGCCGTTCAGCAATTTCTCAGAGTGAGTGGCAAACAGCAACTTTTTTTTTTTCCCTGCATTTATTCCAATTCATCAAATACAATTTCCCATAACAGAACAGAGGGAACATAAAGATGAGAGAGAGGGATGTGGTCCTGAGCCCAAACCACGCTGTTCCTCCCCAGCTGCCAGTTTGCTGGATAATGAACCACCATGCACCGATTGTTACAGTGCATTGTTGTGCTCATCAACTCGTTTTTCTCCTTTTCCATGTCCTGTTTGTCTTGGAATTTCTGTCAGTCCCACTCAGTGCATTGTTCCCCCTCCCTAACCCAGGGTGTGGCCTCTTGGCCGTCGTGTGGATTCTGGATTTTGGGCTTGGAGCTCCATGTGTCTCTACAAGCAGCAGGTTTGTGCCAAGGGGGTGATGTCAAATAAGGAAAGCATCAGCCTGTTGCTCAATTAGCCACAGTGGCTAATGAGAGCCACGCTGGGGCTGCTCAGGCCATGGACACACTGTGCACAGCACAGCCCCGGGATGCTCCTTGTGGGCAGCAGCTTCATGGATGATGAGTGAGGATTTGGGGATGAGAAAAGCAAGAGCAAAACCAAAGGGAAATTTTCTCCCCACCTGCCTAGAGGGGGAAGATGTTTTCCACCACTTTTCTGGCAGAAACACGAGGATTTGGAGTGATTCTAAAACTGTGGTGACTACAAGCACGCTCAGGTGGGCAGGAGAAGGGATTCCCTGCCAGGCAGTGCTGCTGTGCCTTGTCAGGAGCTGGCAGAGCCAGCTGGACATGCTCCAGGTCCTTGGAACAGCTGCACAAGGCGGGGACCAGTTCAAGAGCATAAATGAGCTCAGAGAGGTTTCACCTCCTGATTCCCGTACGATAAAGCCCAAATCCCTCTGTATCTGCTCCAAACCCTGGCTAAGCACCTTACCTAAACCCTGGACAGGGCCTGGATGTGAGATTCCTGAAAATCAGAGCCCAGCATTATCCCTGGATCCTTTCCCACGGGAAGGAGCGCTGTTTCGGCGATGCAGGAACTTCCTCCATCTACCTGACGCATCCATGTGGGATCCTTGCGAAAGCGTTGCTCAACCGAGGGAGCCGGGAAGCCCCAGCTGTGTTTTACAAGATCCCGGCTCCTTGCGGCGTGTTTCCCAACTGCTTTGTTTTCCCCTCGGTCTGGGAAAAGCCCCTCCCTCCACAGCACCTCAGTGGGACCCGGGTGTGGCTGTGTGGGGTGTCCCAAGGGCTCCTCAGCTTTTCCTGGAGCTGGCGGGACCTGGGGGATGCAAACAGGCTAGACTGAAGTGCTCCGTGGAAGAGCAGCAGTTTGGGGAGGGCTGGCCAGGTTTTGGGTACCACGGGCTGTCACAGAGGTCTGGGGGCTTGGCCTCATCATGGTCCAGGTGTCACCACCCCCACTGCTCCAGAGCTGTCACCTGGATGTCCCTGGAGAAAACTCTTCTCCTGCAGAAAACTGCAAATCTATTTTCCTCTGGCTGGGAATGACTTTTATTCCCTCGATGCAGTTTTTACTGTCAAAGGAGGATCTTAATCTCACAGTTTACACCTCAGGGACAATGTAAGCATAAGTGGATCCCGCAGTCATGGTGCCTGGGGGAGGATGTAGGTCTCGTGGGGCAAACCAGAGCGTGATGCTCCCTGACAGGCAGCCATAAATCTCCGGGAGTGATGTAACCAGTGAACTTTATCAATCTTGGAATCGCAGAACCGGAGAATGTTCCGAGCTGGAAGGGACCCACAGGCATTATTGAAGTCCAGCTCTGGGCACCGAAGTCCAGCCTTAGCTGTGTGTTGGGATCCACCACGAAAGCGCGAAGGAAGCGCTGTGGTTTTGACGAACGATCATTACAAATCCCCACATCGCACATCCATGCCCTCTCCCTGATGTAAACACCTATAAATCCCGGCGTTGTGCTGACTGGAGCATTTCCTAAGAAGGACTATCCCAGCCTGGAAGTTTACAAACAGGCTCGGCGGTGCGTGTAACCTGTCCTGCCCCTGCGCTCACAGCCCTGGCGAAACACCTTCCCTATCTGCCCGTCCGACGCTCCTCCCGCAGCAATCCTTCGGAGGGCGGAGGAAAAGCCCAACCTGCTCTTCAGGTGCCGGTCACGCACAGCGAGCCGGTTCCCTCGTGTCCCTGTCACACACAGCCAGCCTTCCCGGCCGGGTTTCACGGGAGCAGCTCCCGCGGGGAGGCTCGGAGGGCGCGCACCTCCCTCCCTCCGGCTCCGGCGGCCGAAGGAAGGCGTGACTTGGCGGCAGGGACAGGTGCCTCTCCCTGCAGGTAGCCCCGAGCTCCCGGGGAAGCGGAGCCAGCCCTGCCAG
Source organism: Corvus kubaryi (assembly GCF_017639235.1). Taxonomy (NCBI): domain Eukaryota; kingdom Metazoa; phylum Chordata; class Aves; order Passeriformes; family Corvidae; genus Corvus; species Corvus kubaryi. The sequence goes on along the minus strand of NW_024581093.1, from coordinate 2,122,270 downwards.
CGGCCGGTGGTCCCATCCCGCTGGCCCCCGGGGCGCTCCCCAGAGCGGCGCAGCGAAGATGGGCGAAGGAAGTTTCACCAAACTCTTCCAGAAAAGGTCGCTCCTCCGCTTCGTGCAGAAATATCAGCCCCTGGGAAGCAGCGAGCCGGAAGAGGAGGTGAGGATTGCCTGTGCCTCTTGCCTGGACCTGCTGAAATAGTTTGTGTGACTGGGGTTACTTTTGTCTACTCCGCCTGCTTTGTCCCCCCGGTAACTCGAGAGCGCTGTGGCTGCGCTGTCCCCGTCCCCTCTCCGGGCGAGCCGAGCGGCTCCCGGCAGCAGGGGGATGAGGTGGATGGTGTTTGCCAGGAGCCGGGAGTGATGGGGAGCCTTGTTTCTATGCAATGATCCAAGGGCACGGAGCTGAGGCCTCAGTCCTGCCCAGAAACTTTGTTCCCTGCTCTGAGGAGCTTCCCAACTAAGGAAGCGCATGGGAGAGCCCTGGAGTGCGGCCGTGGGAGCTCTCTGGAGAGTGGGCACAACAGGGGAAATGGAAAGCAGGGTTCCCCCTGTCCCCAGGGGACCCCTGCCACCAGTGCTGGTCACTGGCAGAGGGGCTGTGCCCCTCGGGCTGTGCTCTGAGCTGTTGCTGCAGTCAGGGCTGGTAACCAGCGGCCAAGGAGGGTTTGGGCTCAGACCTGCAGAGTCCACCTGGAAATACTGCTTTCCTCTCCTGAAAAGTGCTGCACTGACGTCCCCTCCCTGCTTGCACTGCCTGTCCTCGGTGCAGATGGACCAAAGGGTGGCCAGTGGTGCTTTGGATGACACATTTGTTGTTCTCCTTGGGTTTTCGCCACAAAATCTTCTGGTCTGGGATTATCTGGTTATTTGCTCAGCACAAGGTTTCCATGGCTCAAGCCCCATTTTTTCTGCCACATGGCAGATTGGTTGGGTGCTCTGCCACGTGAACCTCATTTGTCTAATTCCTCTAGCACATGGGGTTAGCCCTTACTCCCATCCCAACGAGCTCCATCCACACACTTGGAGAGATTCATGTGCTTTTCCTGACTGACTGAGGCCTTTCCCAGATATTATTTCAGATAATCCCCTTTCTGAGTCTTGTCTGTCTGGTGTGGGGCAGGTCAGTGTCACAGGGAGAAGAAAATAAGACACTGAACTCTTCCCCTGTGCACTGCATCGGGTGATGCTGCTCTGCACTGCTCACACAGAGCTCAAAATCCCAGGAAAAGAAGATCTTGATGAGGTTGCAGAAGGTCTCTGTAACCTGGCTTGGTGGGAAGCTGAGATTTCTGATTGCACGTAGGCAGGAGGCCACGGGCAATTATTCTGGCTTGTTCTTAGGCTGCACCATTTATGCTGCGCCAAAATAAATAGTGACAGGTATTTACTTCCAAATCTAAACGCCTCTTGAATTTTAGCTCAGGTCTATGCAGAGAGTGGTCTGTGTGTAACAGGAGAGTGAGGTGAGGAGAGCTTTGGCACAGGGTAGGAAGCAGATAGCAGTGTACAATGAAAATGGGAACTTGGCAAATCAAGAACTTATTCTCAGGGTATGGTTTAGGCTGGTAAATGACTCATCTTCCCCCTACTTGATGGCATTTTGCTTCTTTGCTTGAAAACAGTTGCAGAGCACTTTCAACCTTGTAGATCTTAAATATTTTGGTCAAAGCGTTGTGCTCAGTCTTAAAGGTGTGAGGGTGTGAGTCCAGGCGATCTGATGGGACTGCAGGCAGGATAAATGCCCAAACTGGGCTGTGAAGGAAAGCCCCAGTGCTGGTACCCCAGTGGGGTGATGGCCAGTTCACCTGTGGCCGTGGTGTTACCTGGAGATGGCAGGACAGTCACCTGGCACATCAAAGCCCATGCCCAGCCTGTGTCCAGACTCTGCTGGGCATGGTTTAACTCCTTTGCTGCAGTGCCCTATCCAGAACCAGGGCAATTTTTGTGGGGCTGATTTATAGTTTACGGGAATTGTGTGTTTCCTGCAGAAATCTGAAGAACAACTAGAGATTTTTCTTCTGAGCATCCCAGAGTGTGTGCACATGCACAGTCACACATCCTTGTGTGTGTGACGGGGGGAGAAAAGCCTGGGCACTGCTTCTTTGCATCCCCCTTTCCCTCTGACCATGGTCACCCCCAGCAGGCACAGTCCAGGGCAGGATTCTTGAGGTGGGTGCTTCAAATCAGCCTTACTGGAAAACCTCTGGCCTTTTGAACAATCAAGGGGGCTATTTTGGAGTTTCTATCTGCAAGCAGGGGGACCAGAGCTTTGTTTCATGTAAAAAATATTGGAATTCTGTGATAGATGTGCAACAGGGGAGTGAGAAGCTGTGTGGGAGGTGCTGAAACCAGTGTGGTGGGTGGGAAAGGAGCTTGGATAGGGAAGCCCAGCAAGGCAGCCCCTCACCTGGAGGGCTGAGGGTTGCTCGAGGCTGGATTCTGGATTCTGCCTGCACCCCTGGAACATGGGTCTTTTTCCTTCCATGTCCACCCGAAAAAAGAAATGTAAAAGTCTCTTTGGAGAGAATGGTTTGATTTATTTATCGTATTTTTGGCAGGGATAAAGTTTAATGTTTGGAAGGGCTTCATGTAGACTAAATAACCCAGCCCACTCTGGATTGCAGTCCATTATCTGGTCCAAAGTAACCTAAGACAGGGAAAAGGATATGCAAAGCCTCAGCAGAGGCAGAGGTGGGGGAAAATCCCGAGAACTGGTATTTTGGGCTGTTTGCCAGAGTACACAAAAGGGGCTGTGTGCTCTGCAGAAAGCTCCATGCTCCCTTTCTTCCACATGGGCTGCTCAGCAGGACAACTGAGGGATTGTTTTAGGATGAGGGATGCTCAGGTACCTCCAAGGTGGCTCCCAGCCACACCAGCTGCTCTTTACAGCCTCCAGTATCTCCTGATCTTGCAAAGCAATAGATAAACTGATAATTACCCTTTTGCGACTCCTTCCTGCCCTGCTGCATGGAGTCTGTGCTCTTGTGCCGAAAGGATAAAGGTTATAAATGTAAATGGATATTGTGGATAACCCACATCTGCTTTGCAAGGTAAAAACAAAAGCCAGTAATGCTCAAGGAGAGGTTTGTTTATGAGGAGATTGGCACAGGACACTGCCTGGTGCCCAACGTCCCTGGGGTGGGGTGGGATTGGGGTCACAGGGGCTCTGCACTGGCAGCACATCCAGGGCAGGAGGGAGATGGGGCCCCACTGATGCATTTCCAACCTGTGCATTGCAGGGGTTGTTCTGCAAAACAGAACTGGTGGGAAAGCTGTGCCACGGTTCATGAGGGGAAGTCCCTGATAGGCGTAGGCTCAGCAGCGCAGCTCATCCCAATAAAGCTGTTCCTGCCACAGGCCCTGGCTGGCAGGAGCAGGGAGCTGCCAGCATTTCCAGAGAAACCACAGATGGCTCAGGCACATCCCAGGCCTTTGTCATTTATTTCCTCCACACCTTTGTGAAGGTAAATATTGCTGATAGAGCTGAGCCCTGCTTCCCCTGCTGTCCTTGGGGACTTCAGGCATGTTATCCTCGTGTCCAGGTCCCTTCCTTCCCTCCAGCTGCTTTCATTAAAATTTAAACTGCTCCAGGGCAGAGCTGTACCTTGATACCTGTGTGTGCCAGCTGCAGCACAGAGGAGCCTGGAGAGGCCACATTAATCAGGATGGGAATGAATGCAGGGATGTGTCTATCCCTGTGTTTTCTTCCCACCAAACCCTTCCGTCTCCATAAGTGGCTCTTGGGATTTCAGTGTCTGATGTCAACAAAGTAACAGGGAACTGATGCATTTGTACAACCAGGGCACACAAACAGGGACATAAATCATGAGTTTTAAATGTGGAAGGGGTATTTTTGTCCCTTCTAGAAAGGTCTGTTAAGGAGATGTGGAAATAAGGGTGATGTTTGGTGCTAGGATGGCTCAAAAAGGGGAGCAGCACTGCAGCTTCTTCAAGCAAAATGTGGTCACCGGCTTGGGGGAAACGTGGGAGCAGGAAAATCCATGGAGATCTTGGGCAAATTGCTGGGGGATTGGAAAGGCAGGTTGTTCCTGGGACAAAATGGCTCTAAATGAGCCCTGCCCAGAGCAAGGGCTCCCAGACTCCTGTGCTTTCCCACTGGGAGCAGGGGGGTGTTGGCAGCTGAGCTGTGGGTCAGGAAATGGCCATAAAAGAGGGCTGCCACAGATGGATATGGCTAAAGCCTGTTCCAGGAGCAGGGCTTAGAGATGCTCCGAGCTCTCCAGAAGCCCCAAGACTGAAACCAGCTCCATGAGAGAACAGCCAAGGACGTTTTCTGCGTTTATGATTTCCTGCATTTATCTCAGGCTTTAAATTGCAAAGCACTGGATGTTCCTAGAAAGCTCCTGAATATTCATGGCAGGGCCAATTCCCCAATTACCAGTGCAGGAGGGTGAGCCAGACCTGAGTGCATCCCACAGCAAACATTCCAGGGTGCTGGGAGTGGGGAGCTGGAGCCAAATTCCTGCCGCGCTCTCTGGGGGTTCCTTAATGAACACAAACTCCTCTGCTTTATGAATGAAGGGAAAAGGGAATGGAACTCCTGTCCCTTGGGAGGGGTGAGATTTCTCCCTCTCTGTACTCAGCCTGCACTAGTGGTCACAGCCTGGGCCTGGCAGAGATTTTGGGAATGCTGCTGCTCTGGGAAGTGCATTTTAGAGAAGAAAATGAAGGAAATTGAAAGGCAGAGGTTGGGATGCTGAGGGCTGGGGCTGCCTGCACAGGGCAGGAAGGCTTTATCCTGCTTGGAGGCAGCTGCAGAGTCAGTGGTGGAGCAAAGCAGCCCTGGAGGTGGGAGAGGAGATTTTGCTTCTCCCTCCGGCTCACATTTCTAGCTCACGTTTTCAGCTCGTTTATTATGTTTTTAATAAGGGGAAAGTGTTTTCCTTGCTCTGAGCATCGAGTCTGGGCTGTGAGACACTGGCATGGGACACCTCAAACAGCACAGCCTGAACCTCTCCTGATCAGCACCGTGAGCTTCTCTTTTTTGGCTCCCCAGCTCCTCACGACCTCTCTCCCCCTACGAGAACAGCCGGGCTTTGAGGCTGGGATCAGGATTGCTTAGAGCTGGTATTAAAGCGCTGAGATTTGGGAAGTGGTGTAGTGACTGGCACGCAGCTGGCAAGGGGAGGGAAGGGAATGGGATTAAGGGAAGAAGCCGGGAGGTGCTGAAAAGCTTTAATTAACTGTGCTCTCGTCTAACGATTGCCTCGCCTTGTTTATCCAGCCCCGTGAGGAGTGCGAGCTGAAGGTAATCGAGCAGGAGAAGGAGGTGGCGGTCCTGCCCCCGAAGGACGCCTGTAAATGCCACAAGGAGGACTTGGCAAGAGCTCTAAACGTAAGGGTTTGTGCAGGTCTTTGGGAATGTGGGATCTGCCTGTGGGAAGGGCCCGAGCAGCAAAATCAGTCTGTAATTGACTTGCAAACTCCTGGAGTGCCCAATCCCGCTGCCTTTTTGTGGGATGAATCCGCTCCTTTCTGGGCTTGAGGGTCCCCACCATCAGGGAAAGCTTTAGTGCTTGGCTGTATTTTAATTTCCGACCTCGCTATTTTTTAAATCCAGGCAGAATAGATTTTATCCCTTCTCCTTTTGTTCTCCCTTGAATTTTGTCAGGGTGTGTTTATTTTTATTTTCTCTTTAAATACACAGTGCAACCAGAAATTAGTTCTTTCTTTTACTATTTTAGATTTCTAATTTGTCATCCATGATATGATTTCTCCCTTTTGGAAATATACATTTTTTTAAATTAACTTGTGCTCGCTCTATGGCTTTCTGTGGTGGTTGATGGTAAAATTTTATAGTTTAACAAAAATACATATTTTAACAGAAAAACAACGGGCAGATTTATTTTTTCATGGGAGACTGAGCCATGAAGATCTTGCCCAGTCTGCTTATAGGGGTTTAATATAAATTTGCCTTAATAAGTTTTCTGTAACTGTAATATGTAATGTTTGGGTTGGGTTTGGGGTTTTTTTCCCTCTAGGTTGACTTACAAACTGGACTCTCTGAGTTTTCCGTGCTCCAGCGCCGGTCAAAACACGGCTGGAATGAATTTTCAGTAGAGAACACAGAGCCAATATGGAAGAAATATCTGGACCAGGTAAGGATTTTCTGCACAGATCCTCATTTCTTGGCAGAAACAAAACCTGGCTGGGTTGCTCTGAGCGTGTGTCTGCATTGAAATATTCAGGATTTGTAATTCCAGAGACTGAGCCTTGGAACAGGCTGTGTCCTGGACACAGGAACTGCTCCTTCTCCTGGGAAAACCATTGTGAGGTTCCTCTGCAGCTCACTGAGGGTGCAGATAACATCTTCAAACAGAAATGAACCTGTTTGTCTCCACACAGCCCACAAATCAAATGCTGTAGATCAGGGGCCTGGTTGCTGGGTATTTCTTCCCTTTAAGGCAAGTGGTAAAATCGTGAAAGGTTTGAGGAGAGCCGGTGGTAGCAGGAAGATGCTCTGATTTTGGCTATCCCTCCAGAAAAGGGGCAGCTGTGGAGCTCAGGGGAGTTTTGGGGTCTCTATCAGTTATACAGCAGTGACAGATACGTTCGTACATGGTGCCATGTGCTGTTGACATCCACAATTTCACACCAGCTGCCCCCAGAAAGCCAGGCAGAAAGTGATATTTGCTGTCTTCCCTTTCCCCAGATGAGTTACCCTTGGGTTTTGCTTTTATTAACTATTTCTCATCAGTATTTAATGCATCTTTCAGCTCTCTTTGAGAGCTTTTAACCGGACAAGAAGGGCCTTTTGTTTGTTTTTATTTTTCATTTCCAACCTGTGATTTGACTGGTTTTCCTCCTGCTTAGTCGAATCACGAGGATCTGAGTTGCTTTGAAAGACTTCATTTTTATTTCATGGTTTATCCCTTTTTCAACATAATTGATATTCTTTAGCTTTTGGTAATCATCACTAAGTCTCTCCAAGGATTCTTTTATTCCTGATAAAAAGTGAGATGGTGTTTTTTCTGCTCAGCCTTCAGAACCAGTTTCTCCTACAGGGACACCAGAGGGATTCTTCGGTGCATCTCTGATCCTCCTGCAACCTTTTGGTGCCTCTGGTCTTGCACCATTCACACCCTGCACTTGAGCATCATCCCTCAGCAGCCCCTTGCTGTGGCTTTTCCAGCTGCTGCTTTTGCAAACATCCCCCTTTGCCTCGGTTTTCTAAAGAGGAATGGAGGGACTTTCACCTTTGGCTCCAGCAAGGAATAAATTTAAATCCTGGCTTTCCTGCTGAACATCACCACACATCTGTTGCACAAAGCAGGCAGATTTATCTTTATCTATTTAATTCCTTTCCATCAATTCCCACATCAGCTAAACAAAGCTGTAATTTTCTCAGGTAGGAAAAGGGGCCTTAAAGTCTCTGTTTAAAAGCGAAACAAGTGAGCACCTGACTCCCACAGCCCTCGGTCCAGTGAAGACTTGAGCAGATTAATTAAAGAAAAAATGAAAAAGAGGAAGAAAGAGGATTTCTGGTTTCAGATTCTATGACAATAAAGTTTTTGTTTGTACTTACTGTGCATCAAGAAGCTTTTGGAATCAGCTCTGTGCTGTGTGTCTGCAAAGGCAGGCAAAAAGGGGGAAAGGGAGGGAATCCATGTGTTTTGGGGTGAGCCTGGTCCTGCTGGTCCCACACCCATCACCTGTGGAGCAGGAACTGCAGAAGCCTGACCACGATGCAAGGAGGGTCCCTGCAGCCAAACCTGACAGGGACCCTTCCTGATGGGGTCTGCAGCCAGCTCGGCTTCAGCACCTCTCATTCCATATTTTTCTTGTGTTCTCAGTTCAAAAACCCCCTCATCCTCCTGTTGCTGGCCTCAGCTTTGGTGAGTGTCATCACCAAGGAGTACGAGGATGCCGCGAGCATCACCATGGTAGGTGTCACCTGTCCCATACCCCCACGGTGGGTGCCCCTTGTCCCCCATATCCCCATGGTGGTGTCCCCTGTCCTGCATCCCACCCCGTCTCTCTGTGCCCACACCTGTAACCCCTCTCTGCCCACAGGCTGTGCTCATCGTGGTCACTGTGGCCTTCATCCAGGTGGGTTTTCCAGAGCTCAGCCCCGTGGCCATGGCTGTCAGCAAAGAGACCTCTCCTGTAACTTGGCTTTCTTTTCCCTCCTTGTTTAAAAGGAATATCGCTCGGAAAAATCCCTGGAAGAACTCAACAAGCTGGTGCCCCCCGAGTGCAACTGGTGAGACCTTCCTGCAGCAGGGGCTTAGCAGGGAGTGGGGCTAAGAGGGCAGGACCAACGGGAAAAGAAAATTATTTCAGGCTGTTGTGCACGTAATGAGAACCTGGTCTCTGGAGGGGTGGCACCGTGAGTGGGTGCAGCTACAGGTCACAGGGAAGGGGGATGAAATAATCAGTAATGATCCGAAATTATTAGAAGGTTTTTTTGTAATTATTAGGAAAAAAATTAGAAAAACTAGAAATAAGAAGTAGGCACCCAGTGGAATTAAGTAAATGCTGAGAGACAGGAGGCTCCCAGAAAAGCTCCACATCCCTGCAGCATATCCTGCATGCCACTGTCTCCCCAGGCAGGAAAAACCTCACCCATGTATATTTTTTTTTGCTTTAGGGTAGTTTTTCCCCCCGAGAAATGGGCACAAAGCAGCACCTGAGTGCAGGTGGGCTGGGGCTCCTGTCCTACCTGCTGCTGTACCCACGTGTCGGGCACAGGCACAGCCAGGTCACAGCCCACAGAGCAGCTTTAGGGTGCACCAAACACTGCTTCCCATGGCTTTGATGTTTGTTATCAGTGCTCAAAATTACAGGAAACATTTTGCCTATTTATGTCTTTGCAAATCAGTTTTGTCACAGCCAACAGAAATAAGTTGTGAGGCTCAGGGAAGCCTTGCCCTGCCAAAGAGGTGTGGGGTTTTCCACTGGTCCAAAGTTCACCCTGGAGCTTACAAACCCCACTGTTGGCACTTTATTTATTTATGATATGACACCAGAAGCATCCAGCTGCCTGGAAGGCTCCACTCTGAATGCAATAGTGGAATGCCAGGGGTAATTCTAGCTTTAAAAAGCCTCTTTTTAGGTTCAAGAATCTGCAACTCATTATTTAAGGCATGAAAGCATGACTCCTTGTTGCTCCTCTCTACTGTATAAATAATCTTTAAGTCACTTATGAAATATAAATCATCCATAACCTGCCCATCTGTTTGCAAATTAAATTCTGTTTACAAATTAAAACCGAGCCCAAACTGAACATAATCCTCTGCTCATTGCTATGAAGATTTTTCTGTTCTTATGTACATTGGAAGTTCTTTGGGGCAAGGCTCCTTGCTTTCTTGCCAGCCACGTTCCCGAGCCTGCAGAATGAATAAAAACCTCACAGCCTGGTTCCCTTTCTTCTTTTTTCCATTTGCCTCGTGCAGCCTAAGGGAAGGAAAACTGCAGCACCTTCTGGCACGAGAGCTGGTGCCTGGAGATATCATCTACCTGTCTGTGGGTGACAGGGTTCCTGCAGACCTCAGGCTCATAGAGGTAAATACAGCTGTAAACGAGCCTGGCTGGGAAATTCCTTGTCTTAACAGTGCCAGAAATGCGTCTTTTTAATTAGGTTACAGATCTGCTGGTGGATGAATCCAGTTTTACTGGAGAAGCTGAGCCTTGCAACAAGACTGACAGTGTGCTGCTGGAAGCTGGGGACATAACCACGCTGAGCAATGTGGTTTTCATGGGGACCCTGGTGCGGTACGGGAAGGGAAAAGTGAGTCCTGACATCAGTGGTCTTTTCCTGGGCACTGGTTGCAGATTCTTTCAGTGTGAGCATGGAATGACAGGAAAAGGGGGAATGACAGAGGGCAGGTTTGATGGGATACTAGGAAGGAATCCTTCCCTGTGAGGGTACTGAGGCCCTGGCACAGGGTGCCCAGAGAAGCTGTGGCTGCCCCTGGATCCCTGAAAGTGTCCAAGGCCAGGCTGGATGGGACTTGGAGCAGCCTGGGACAGTGGAAGGTGTCCCTGCCCATGGCAGGGGTGGGACTGGATGGGCTTTAAGATCCCTTCCAACCCAAACCAGTCTGGGATTCTCTATATTTTCTCACCTTCATCTCTCTTTTTCCTTTTTCCAGGGTGTGGTTATTGGCACAGGTGAAAATTCCCAGTTTGGTGAGGTGTTCAAGATGATGCAGGCTGAGGAGGTAACACAGCCCATGTCTGGGGAAATGCTGGATGTCCTGGATAAAAGTTTGTGAGCAGGAGCAGTCCCAAGAGTTCAATGCTCTGGGTTCAGTTCTGCTTCTGCCACAAGATGCCCGTGTAACTGAGGGACACCAAAGTGTCTGACAGAGAAGGACAGGACAGGCTGTGCCCAACAGACCCTGTTGAGGGGCTGAGGGTGGGAAAAGCACAAGGCAACTGCAGGGACCATGTATGGATAACCAGGGCTGTGTGGGTCGCTTGTTCTGGGCTGGCCATCATCTTCTCATCACACACAACAACCAAAGAAAACCCAGTAACCTCTAATTTTTCCAGACTCCCAAGACACCTCTGCAGAAGAGCATGGACAGGCTGGGGAAGCAGCTCACACTGTTCTCCTTTGGGATAATTGGTGAGTGGGATGCAATGCTCACGCTGGCGTGGTTGGCTGTGGAATCCCTCCGTGCTCCAGGGCTGCTTTTCCAAAAGCACTTGTGGGTGTGGGTCACCTGGACCTTGGGGGTTCGAGCAGAGACACCACTGAACGAGAGACCTGGGTGCCTCATTGCATTTTTAGTTCTGCAACAACAGCTAAAACAGGTCAGAGGTTTTTGAAGTACTTTTTTTAACCAGCTCATTTCCCCCCTCCAGGTTTGATAATGCTCATTGGCTGGTTGCAAGGGAAGCGTCTCCTCAGCATGTTCACCATTGGAGTCAGGTGAGGACTGGACTTTTTCTCTTTGATTTCTAATGAAATGTCCCAAGGAACTTCCCGTTCAAAACAAAGGACATTTCACAAAGGAGAGCTTGAGTAAATACATAAAAATTTCATAAATATGTATTTCTCTTGCGCTGCTGAAATTAATGTGAGGTTTAAACAGAGTGGAGGAGAACAACACCAAGCTTGAGGGTTTATTTAATTTTGTAAACTGGTATCTGGAAAATCTTCCTTAGCATCTCCACTTCATCCTGCTGTGAATGCCCTTTCCTATCTGTGCTATGAATTTAGTGGGAGTGCACCAACAACAAATATTACTCTTTGCTGTTCCTACTGGATTTACATCTAAAGAAAGGAATGCACATCTCACACAGCATAAAAAAGCATGCACAGCTTCTTAATCAAACATAATAAAAAATGTGTTTTCAGTAGTGCCCATAAAACCTGTTACCTTGGTGTTGTCATGGCTCTAAAATCAATTCTTTAAAAAAAAAAAAAGTGTTCTATGGAAACAAAAAAAAAATCCCAGGTGGGGAGACAACAGAGAAGCCAAACTGGTTTAGTGCCACCTTCCTGTCTCCCAGGGGGATGTGGTGGCAAAGAAAAGTGGTTAATCCTGAGTTTGGGGGGGCAGTTTATGGTTTTGCAAGCTGTCCGTGATTACATTTTGCACATATCTGGAAGCATTCAGAGTTCCCCAAGGAATATCTAATATCAAATATACAGACTGTGGCTGGATTTTTCCAGCATATCAGGTGTTGCAGGTTTTGGTGTTGCTCTGATTGATGGTGGAGACATCTGGGGAGCTGGTTCTGTCCCCCCACAGTGGGGTAAGAGAGGAGGTGAGGGGCTGCATGTGGCCAGGAGCCAGTGGCTAACGTGTGAGCCCTGGTGCCAGGGAATATTCAACTCCCATCCTCAGAAAGTTAAATAAATGAAATTAAATCCAGCCTCTAAATCCCTGCTTAGCCAGAAATTAATGCTCTTTGGCAATGTAAAGAAGAAAAATAACTGCTCTGTCACAACCATCCAGAAAAAGGTCCAAGGGCTGGGTAAATGTCCTGCTTTTGTATTTGCAGTGTGCCAGCAGCCCCAGTGATTATCCCATTGAGCCCCTTAGGAAAACTCAGCCCTGGGAATGTCCCTTTGGCACCTTTGGGTCCGTGCTTGTGGTTTGGGCCCTGTGTTGAGGCTGTTGTGTCTCTGCTGTCCCCAGCCTGGCCGTGGCTGCCATCCCCGAGGGCCTTCCCATCGTGGTCACCGTCACTCTGGTGCTGGGAGTGCTGCGCATGGCCAAGAAAAAGGTGATTGTGAAGAAGCTGCCCATTGTAGAGACCTTAGGTAAGGCTGCAAAGGGGCCACACGGCTTGGTCACCTGCCAGGCTCCAAAATCTGAGCTTCAAAGTCTGGGCTGGCCTTGAGAGCTTTGGTCTGATCCAGAGAAATAAATTTGGAACAGTCTTACCGGGACAGAGCAACCCACTCAGAATTAAATATATTTTTTACCCTGTATTTCTCACCCTTTTCCCTTATTTTGTGGTATGAACACAGGCACATGCTTGGAATGGTCCAGCCCAGGGGGAGCAGAGCCCCTCTGCAGACACGTATTGGGTTAAAATCTTTGTTTCTCTTTCCTCTCCATGCTCTGGGATCCTCCTGCAGATCTGTCCTGTCCACTTCTTCAGCGTCTGGCTAAAAAACCTCCCAGCCCCTCAAGTCAAGCTTGGCAACATAAATAAAGCCATTTATCCTTCTGCAGGCTGGGTGGTGGCCAACTCCCTGACACCCAAAAAGTCACGGAGAGAGGGACAGAGAGGATGGAGAAGGCATCCAACACATCCTCACAGCTGCAGGGCAGAACGAACTGGGATGGAATTGTTCTTCCACCTCCCCTTATCTTCAGTTTGTCCCTTACTCCCAGGTGGCTGCACTGCAGGCTTTGCTGCTCTGACCTGGGTCAGGGTAGCAGGGATATGAAGGAGGAGACACAGTGCCTACTTAGCACCACTCATTAAATGCACAATAAATACCAAACCAGGTCCATGCAGTTCCCAAAATCTGCTGCATGGCCAGATCCTGCAGCTAAAACCTGTCCTTTTGGGAAACACTGCTATTGTTTGAGCTGCCTATGTTTGTTCTGCAGTTAAGGAATCTTATCACCCTGATTTTATTGTGTCTGCCCTGACCCAGGACATCTGAAACAGCTTTTCCCTCGTGAGGGAATTCGTTCTGGGAGGGCTGCGCCCACAGAGGCAGAACTGCAGGTGCAGAGACGGCACAGCCAAAACTGTCTGTTAAACTTCTGAAGAGGAGAAAAACAATCCTTCTTCTTTAATTATCAGTAACTAAAAACGGGGTGTTGGAGATCACAGCTTTGCTCTCTGCTAATCCTTCCAAACTGTGCTTCATTTAATTACAGCCCAATCCGCTTTATTTTCTCTCCAGGTCTTTACCTAGAAGTCATCATGCTTGTGGGGGTCTGTGCCTGAGCACTGTGATCACCTCCAGAGCCAGGAAGATATTCAGACTCAGAAGGAAGCTGGAGCCTTATTCTTGTTTCATATTAAAGTAATTTCCCCCCTTCTTGGGAGTGGAAACTATCTGGAATGTGGTGGCTCAGCTAATTCACCCTTTTGCAGCACTTTGTAAATGGACTCTGGAAAAATGTGCCTTACTGGATCAGGGTTGGCACAAAGCAGAGCAAAGGGGCAGTTTCTGCTCTTAGGTGTTGATCTTGGAGTATTTTTTGTAGCAGTCTTTAACCCACCTCCTCTCCCAGTCCCTTGGTGAGGCAGGGAAGGGCTGCTGTTCTGATTTAGAGAAGCAAGGCTTCACTGGCAGAGTGGGAATTGGGGCTGTCTTTTTGGAATAGAGCAGCTGTTCTGTGATATTGCAGCCCAGAAACACTGACCAAGACACTGTGACCCTCTTTGGATGGCTCCTACCACATCTCACACCCGAATTATGCTCCCGATGCCCCAGTGTGCACTCAAATCCTTTCCTTCCTTCTTAGGCAGCTCATCCATTTCTTGATCTTTTCTCCCTTTCACCGGTGCAGTTTAAACCACATCAGTGAAACTTTTCTCCCTCTTCTCACTCTCACTGCTGGGCTGCATTATTGATCAGTTCTGATTAAAACCATTCCTGCCTCAGTGTCGCTGTTGGGGCAGTCACGACACACACAGACAGTGCCTCTTTCAAGGGCCAAAAAGCCATTTATTAAACAAAGCAGCCTCTTTTATACACTTCTTGTATGTTACCATTCATGTTACAGATTCACTGGCTGCTAAACTACTACAACAGACTCTTTGGCTATTACTGACTACAACATACCATTGGCTACCTATAGCATAAGCATTCAGAAAAATAACAGGTGCCGATATGTGGCTGTTTTCTCCTTCTGCTGTTTAACTTGCCTGAGCCATGATTTTATAAAGGCAACAAGGCCTTCATTTTATAAGGTTTTACTTCAATGCCACACCCCAGGTTGCTGCAATGTCATCTGCTCAGATAAGACGGGCACTCTGACTGCCAACGAGATGACAGTGACCCGGCTCGTGACCTCGGACGGCTGCCAGGCAGAGGTATGGATGAGGCAGGAATCCAGGCTTTCCTGAGGGAATTCAGCAGCACTGAATTTGCCTTTGGTTCAGTCGGACCCAAATGAGGAAGGCTGGCCAGCCCCAAACCAAGCAGTTTCCTGCACATTCCCTTCAAGTGAAGAGATTTTTGCAGCCCTGGGGCAGGCAGAGGTGAGGCTGAGGGTACAAAAACCACTCAGGTACCACAGAAATGTCCATTGGCATCACCTGTAATTATTGTAAGTGCTGAAACCTGCCACTGACCCTTGCTGGTCCACCTGGCTGTAGGAATATTTATTATAGGAGCAGCTTCATTCTCTGCTTGGTTCATTCGTCTCTGTGCAAAGTGAGGGGAAAATGCAAAATGTGTGGCAGAGGAGAGACAGGGCAGTCATGAGGAGGGCAGGGCTTGAACAAACCCCTTGCACTGCTGCCAAAGGGCTGCAGCTCTCCCCTGAGCTGCAGGGGACTTGTGGAATCACGGCAAACAAATTCCCTATAAGACAAATTGACTCCTCTTGTCCCTATAAAGCCATTTTAGTGTGATATTGTCACTGTCTGCAGCCTTTTCTTTAAGCATTGCTTTCAGACAGAAAGAAGAATCCCTGCACTCCTTAAAAGTGAAAATTTTCTTGAGTGCAGCCCCCTGCACACATCTGCAGTCCACTCCTGACTGGTACAGAGGAAATTTCCCATCTTTCTCTCCCTCTCTCAGGTCAGCGGGGTGGGCTACAATGGAGAAGGAAATGTTTATCTTCTGCCATCCAAGGAGATTCTTAAAGAATTTTCCAACATCTCCGTTGGGAAACTCGTGGAGGTAAGTGTAAATTATGAACCAGCATATCCTAGTTACAGTCAATTTTCAGATGCACAAATGACTTTGGATAATTAGTGTGAAGAAAACCCACTTTTGTAATTCTAAAACGGACTGTCTTGCTAAAACATTTTCAAGGAAAGACTGAGTGTGATGTAATTCCTGAAGCTTATGGGTGAAAGGCAGTGATCATAAGACATGCAGAGAGAGACCAGAGCCATCAGCTTCAGGAGGCAATGATATTCTGGATAAAAATACAGTTCTGGCAGAGGAGAGACCAATACATTTTACCACAGTCAGGTTTTTAACGTGCACAGATTGTAGACATTAGCCAGCTACACAGTCCATTTATAAATGTATTGTGATGTCCTCTGGGTTTGTGTCAGCTTTACATAAAATTTTTAACATTCAGCTGGAGGCTGGAGTGAGTGTTTGGGTGGTGAAATGATTTGTGCTGGAATCTCAAATGGAGATTAGGTCCCATTTTATTCCTACTGCACATTAGAAACAACAGTAGGAGAGACTGAGCTTTCATTTTCATGATATATCAAGCTCATTAGATGTATCTCATGTTTTCTTGATGTTAATTTATCCAAAGCATAATATTTTACCAGAATATTGGTGCATCTTATAGATTAAGTGGCTTTAGAAAACACAAGAACTGATCTCAAGAGATGCTGCCGTGGGGAAATCTTTTCTCAAAACTTTTGGGATGTGGTTCCTTTCATTCCCCAATCTTTCATCATTTCATTTAAAGAGATGAAAAAGCTGTGACTTCAGTAATGAAAAAAAATATACCATGTAAAGCTGTCCCTTTCTCTAGGCTGGCTGTGTAGTCAATAACGCCGTTATCAGGAAAAACTGTGTGATAGGACAACCCACAGAAGGAGCTCTCATTGCCCTGGCAATGAAGGTAAGGTCCTTAGAGTGTAAAATTTTCCTGAAATTATAATAAACAAATAAATAACAGCTGGATTTGTTAGGTCTGGCAGCAGAGTAAGACTGCTTTAAGTTCCCCAGACTGGTTTAATCTTTCCTTGTCTCCTCTGCCCAAGGTCATAGATGTTGCCTCTCCCAGTCAGCCTTCAGTCATGGACTCTTTCCTTGAGCTTCTGTGCTGACAGCAATCCTCTTTTGGCTTGGTAAATCCTGCAGTTAGGCTGGGCTATGCATTTCTTTTGGGCTCAGACTGGACAGCTCATTTTATATTTCCTGCACATGCCAGTTAAGAGCCCAGGAGGAAAGCAAGAGTTAAAAATGAGCAGGAACAGGCCAGGCCAGATTGCATGGCAGAGGGTCACCCTCATTTTGGGTCATCTGCTAGATTTCACTTTTTTCCTAGCAATGATTATGTAAAACAAGATGGTTTTATGAATATTGCATTCACACTGCCAGGCAGAGCTGTAAAGCACCTCAAGGTATCACCTCAGCAGTGTCACCCAGCCTGAGGCCTCACCCTCAGGTGGGCTGTAGAACACAGGAGGTCCCTGATGAAATGATGCACCTCCAAACATCTGGTCTTACCTCCTGCTTTTAAAGCTTGTAACTAACTCTAGCACTGCAATCGTGATTTTTTAAATTTCTTTTTTCAAGCAATGGCATTCCATTTCCCTAAATGCTGAATTAAAACCTTCCTCCTGCTCTGGCATTCAGTAGCTGAGCAATAGCAGAATATGAGGGAGGTTGTCTTTCTTATATTTATTTTTAAATTTTTGTTTTGGTGGGAGCTGGGGAAGAAGGTGATCAGAAGTAGCTTCCAGTCTCTCCCACTTCACCTGCAACAATCACACATGCTGCTGGAGCAAGAGTGTATTGATTTGGACTGAAAGGTTTTGTTGTGAATTGCTTTTTGAGTGTAATTCATCAGGAAATAATTCAAAACCACATCCACAACTGACCATTCAGCTGTTTGCTATTTCCTTTCTTCTTTCAAGTAGAGTTGCTGGGCAATAACCCAGAAAAGAAACACAGAAATCTGCTCATCCCATTGCTTTGCCATAGGTTTGGGGAATGGATGTGTTCCTCTCACCAAAAGGCATGTCAGGTCCCTAATTCCTGCAAAATTTAACAGGGGTCAAGCTTCAAACTCCAGTTTAATTTATCCCATAGCAGGCACCTAAAGCAAAAGATTTTGGGTTTGAGATATGAATTTTTCCCTGCTTGTGTTTTCTCTTGAGCACTGTGGGATCTGACAGCCTGTAAGGACACGGCCAACAGTCAATCCTTGTGATATGGAAAATATATCCAAGCTTTGGCAACGTCCAGCCTTACAGTGCTCTTTTTGTTTTACCTTGCTTCAGATGGAATTAGCTGACATAAAGGACATTTATGTAAGAAAGAAGGAAATTCCATTCAGCTCCGAGCAGAAGTGGATGGCTGTGAAATGCACACTGAAAAATCAGGTAAAGCAAACAGAGGCAGGGGCTGGTTTCATGTTTCTAATTGTGCACCTCAACAATGGGCATGAAATGGTATCTCTTCAGCAAATAATGTTTGCAGGAGTTAACTATGTCGGGAGAAAACGGAACAAACCTCAACATTCCCGGCTTGGGTGGAATTTTAGCTTGTAAAACTGTTTGAATGGGAGGAGGGAATACTTTCTATACCGTGGTTTGAGCAGGAAAACAAAAGCTTTTCAGAGAGAACTGACAGGGAGAGAGGGATTCAGTGTTTGGACATTCATCCCTTACTGGGTTAGGGAGCTCATTTTGGCTGATACTGTGCTCTGGTTTAAAAACTCACCAACCTTTTCATTACCATGCTGTCTGTGAGGGCTGAACATGAAAAATGAGCAGAGCAAAAATATCCCATCCTATCCATAATACATGGATGCTCCTGGGCATCTCTCGAAACAGGTAAAAGAGGAAACAGAATCTTCTCTACCTACAATTACAGACTTATTCATTTAAACTGTGCTCCTTTTTTTGGATAAAGTGTATTCTCTCCTTGCTTTAAAGGATCAGGAAGATATTTACTTCATGAAAGGAGCCTTTGAAGAAGTTATCCAGTACTGCTCTCTGTATAACAGCGGTGGCATCTCGTTGGCACTCACGCCCCAGCAGAAAGCCCTCTACCAGCAGGAGGAAAAGCGACTGGGCTCCTCAGGACTTCGAGGTCAGTCCTTACTGTCTGTGTCCCTTAAGCTTACAGGTTATCTGGCCTAAAACTTTCCTGCTCTGTCATGGTTAGGATGGTCAGAGGCTCAGTGATCATAGAATCCCAGAATTGCTTGGGTTGAAGGGACATTAAAGCTCATCTCATCCCACCCCTGCCATGGGCAGGGACACCTTCCACTAGCCCAGGTTGCTCCAAGCCCCATCCAGCCTGGCCTTGGGCACTGCCAGGGATCCAGGGGCAGCCCCAGCTGCTCTGGGCACCCTGTGCCAGGGTCTCAGCACCCTCACAGGGAACAATTTCTTCCTAATCTCCAATCTAAATCTCCCCTCTTTCAGTTTAAAGCCATCAGTTCTTAGCATCACTTTTGTGATCTCTTCCCAACACTTGTCACAGTGCCAAGAGCCGTATCTTAGGTCTGCTGGCTGATCTTTTTTTTTTCTTTGCTGGGTTTAAATTAGTGAGTTTGAAAGGAATTGAAAATAAGCACTGGAAATGTGAATGTTTCTCTTCCATGGAGTGCTGTGATTGTCTGGGATACGGTCTGGGTGATGCACTGGAGAGCTTTGTGCTGGGCCCGATCTAAGCACTGCTCTGCCAAGTTTTGCTTTTGGAGAAGAGAACAACAAAAGCCTGTTTGAGAGGAGTTCCAAATGTGGATTTGGGTGTTGAGATTCCTGTTTGAAGCTTGGTTCAATCCTTTGTTAGGCCCAAATCTGTCGATCTGATCCCAACTGCCTGTCATGCACAGCCCACAGGAGTTTTACACACTTGTCACCTCCTTCATCACCAGAAACATCCCCTCAGAAACGTCTCAGGTGTTCCCACAGTAACACGGGCACCATTCCCAGGTGGTAAGGAGGTGACAACAAGCCTTGGCAGCCGGATCTGGGGGATGGGGCAGTTAATGTACATATTCTCCCACCCCGTGCTTTGTGGTTAGGAACTCCTGTGCAGCGCTTGATTTACAATATCCAAATGATCTGCCCTCGTGGCAATGGCAAATCACTGCTCTGAAGGGAAGTGATTAACTCAGGCAGCTGCTGCAGTTTATGATTCCACCATCAAAGCAACACTGACATGAACCCCTGGCAAAATATCCCGGAGTGATTTAAGAATGATTGAAGGATAACGAGCAGTGCTCCAAGAACAGAGACAAAATGTGCAGAGCTGGATGTTTACATGATAGGAGCTTCGCTGGTTGAACTGAATTTACATTTCACATTTTTAGGTTTTAAAAAAAGTGTAAGTTTTTGCAGGAATGCTGTTGTTTAACTTAGTAGTTTAGTAGTGTCTGGTTTAACATAGCACTGCCCAGATTTAATCCATCTGCATTTAGGGAAGACATGCTAGACAGCTTAAAATTAGAAAGAAAGAAATCCTAAGAGAAACACGTCAAACAGAAATGCTCTCATTCAGAGAAACTATTATTTAAGTGGACTGGATTTTTGTGTCTGTACCAGATCTGATTTTAATGAATAAAGATCTGTTTTTAATGACTTTTTCTGCTGGAAAACAGGCAATTTAATATCTTCTCTAAATATTCCTTTTAAAGCATGGAAATACATCATTAACAATTTACTCTTGTCTTCTTTTTTTCTCCTCTATTACTAGTACTTGCTTTGGCTTCAGGTCCAGAACTTGGCAAGCTAACATTTCTAGGTCTGGTTGGAATAATTGATCCCCCAAGGGCTGGAGTAAGAGAAGCTGTTCAGGTCCTGTTTGAGTCTGGTGTGTCAGTAAAGATGGTCACTGGAGACGCCCTGGAAACGGCTGTGGCTATAGGTACCAAACTGTGCTGCTTTCCTGGGGGTCTGTGGTGTGTCTGTCACATCAGTCAAATGTTATATCCCTTAATAATCAACTTTCTCATCGTTTTTGTGTGTGCAGTAGAGGCTTTAAAGGTCACTGAGTTTTTGCTTTTCCATTGAAATATTAAATGCAGTATAGAGCAGCTATGAACTCTGGGCCAAATTCCAGTAAATTAATTCCGCTATTTTAGCACCAGAAATGGCAAAACCTTAGTGTAAGACTCTTAAAAGACACAGGTGGCATTGCTGGGATTATAGAACCCACTCATATTTAGAGTGTGAGTATCTCTTTTCTTTGCAGGACAGAATATTGGTCTCTGCAATGGGAAGCTGAAAGCCATGTCTGGGGAAGAGCTGGACCAGCTGGCAGAGGCAGAGCTCTCCTCCACTGTCCAAAATGTAATGGCTTTGGTTACATAAAGAAGGCCTATTTCCAATAGCTCCCATCTAATATGAGATTATATTTTGTCCTTTTTTTGTTTTCAGGTTTCCATTTTCTTCAGAACAAGTCCAAAGCACAAACTAAAAATAATAAAGGTACTAAGAGCCTCTAAAATTCCTTGTGTGCCTCACAAAAACAAGGGGGAGGGAGCCTCAGCCCTGTACATGACCTGGTCTTCCCCAGCAGGATCAGCTCAAACTAAAGGACTGTAAAACCTCAGCTAGAGCACTGGCACTATTTCTCTGAAGGTATTAGCTGTGGAATTGGACTTGGTGATCCTTGTGGGTCCTTTCCAACTCAGGATATTCCATGATTCTTTGATTTTATGATTTCTCTTGCAAGCCTGGCCTGGGCATTTGAAAAACACTAGTGAGGTATTAGCAAGTATAACATCAGGAGAATGATTTCTGAGGGTTTTACTCCCCTCTTCTAACTTCTGCTGGAGTTGTGAGATTCCCTACACTCCTGAAAAAACAATCTCCTAATTCTTGCTCTGAGTTTTGTCCTTGGTGTGGTGCCGAGTTTGTTTTACCCTCAGAGCCAAACAGCACTTCTGATCTTTCAATATGAAAAGAGCAAAGCAAATAGTACAGACTCTGAAATTGCCAACAGGACTTGTTTGTCTTCTGGCTTGAGAGCCTCTGACCTCTCCCCTCCCACAGGCCTTGCAGAGGGCTGGTGCTGTGGTGTCAATGACAGGAGACGGTGTCAACGACGCCGTGGCCCTGAAATCCGCGGATATCGGGATCGCGATGGGACAAGCGGGGACAGACGTCAGCAAAGAGGCTGCCAACATGATCCTCGTGGATGATGACTTCTCAAAAGTGATGTAGGTTTAGTGACTTTCTTGCTCTTCAGCTACTTTCTGGCTGTCCCCTGCAGCAAGCCTGTTGCGTGAGGAGCCCTGGGAATGAGGCAGGATGCAGGACATGGAAGTGGAGAGCCCCAGTGTGGCTCTGACTCGTTTTTAGTTGCATACATGGCAGTGACTTTCCTTCCAAGTGGTGCTGACCAAGCCACCTCTAACCTGAAAGCCCTGGCTCCTCATTGCTGCAGCTAACTGGGTATCTGAGAGTACCTGGAAGTCTGGGTAGATCAGAGATTTTTTTAGTCAAAAGCTGGACTTGATGATCCTTCATGATTCTACCTCGTACTCTGCCACATCCAGGAAGCTCAGAGGAAAAACATAATTTGCAATGCTCTGTTGGCTCACAATAACAGAGAGAGTGGGCAGGGTACGTACAGTGAGTCTATAAATAGGTCCAGGCCTGCTCTATGAACCAAAACCTGGCCCAGGTTTTCAGATCTACTCGTTGATAAAGGAATTGTAAGTGAGAAGCTGCACTGATGGCCTCCTCCTGAGCTGGGCTCTGAATTTCTACTGAAATAAGGGCTACAAAAGACAAATTGTGTTTTGAGTGTCAGAGGGAGCTCAACGTAAAACAGTGTGAGTGCTCTTTACTTAATTAACTCCCCTCTCCCTTCCAGGAATGCAATAGAAGAGGGAAAGGGAATATTTTACAACATAAAAAATTTTGTCCGGTTCCAGTTGAGCACGTAAGTTCCTGTTTGCTTCAGCTCCTGTGAAAGCACCTTTGGGGTGAGGCCCTGCAGAATAATGTTCTTCTGTGCTTTGCAGGAGTATTTCAGCTTTGAGCCTAATTACCCTGTCAACAGTGCTCAACCTACCAAATCCACTCAATGCCATGCAGATCTTATGGATCAACATCATCATGGATGGGCCGCCAGCACAGAGGTATGGAAGAGTTAAATGAGCAAAATAATCTTGGCTTTTGCATGTGTGAATTTGGCTCATAAAGTGTTGTGATTCCTCATCAATCATCATCTGTGGTTGGATAAGTTGCACTTTTGTTCCCTTCTGGTCTTTCAGAAAGCACTTCGCATTTACTTGGGGTTTTCTGTATTTTCCTGCTTTATGGTGGAATCACTTAACTATTCCATTTTTTAACCAGGAATAGCCTGTTATCCTGAGAGCATCACCTGCTGGTAGAATGGGCAGGGAATAGTGGGTATATGCCCCAAAATCACAAGACTTAGGAACCTCATGCAAGTGCTAATTACAATAACAGCTAAATATAATTACTGCTTCCACATTATGCACGTCTCACAGTTAGCTCTCACTCTCAGGTGGGATACTGGTATGATGATCTAATGTTATTTTAGCAGCTCAATATGCAGAAAAGGCCTTTGGCATCAGTGTCATGGACAGATTTGGGCCTTGTGTCACCTTGCTTGAATATTCATGCCGTGTTCCAAGGAATTGCATCCTCCAGCTCCATCCTGGTTTCTCAGGATGTCCATTTGGGGACACCCTGCATTCATTAACACATCCCTCTGCTTCTCTTGGAGGCAGCTTGGGGGTTGAACCTGTTGATAGGGACACCATCAAGCAGCCCCCCCGGTGCATCACGGACACCATACTCAGCAAATCGCTGATCCTGAAAATCTTCATGTCAGCAATCATCATCATCAGTGGAACCCTCTTTGTCTTCTGGAAGGAGGTGAGGGAGATCTGCACTCAGATCTTGTTTCCATCAGGGTGGATGGAGCACAACAGTTTCTGGAGGACATGAGAAGGATTTCTGGAATCCATCCCGTTGGGAAGGATCAGTGTGGGCAGAGGGCTGAGAAAGCAGGGTCAGCTCCTAGCTCTGCTCCTGCCTCCCTCTGCTACCTCTAATTTGGAGCTTACAGTCTAGAATGGGAAACCTATTACTTGATGTGTCATCAATACTTTAAGGGACTTTCCCCTCTAGCTTTCCATTTTCCCAGCAGAAAATGCCAAGTACAATGGATTGCTGTTGGTAAATTATTACTTTAAGTTTCAGTAATTTAGTTTAGAACGTTCTTTACTCAAAGTCCACATCAGTTTAAGAATTTAAAATAGGGTTGATAAGATCATCAACTCTAAAATGAGCAGAGAGAAATGAATGCTACCTATAACAGCTAGAACTAGATTTACTCCTTTGTTTTACTACCCTTTGATTTGACTGGGCTCATTAAAGGGAACATTTAATTCTTCTATTGAATTGGCGTATTTTTGTAAGGTTAAACTAACCTCTGAATTTTTGTGTGCTTCCAGATTCCAAAAGGGGGCATAACTCCTCGAACCACAACGATGACTTTCACCTGTTTTGTGTTTTTTGACCTCTTCAACGCCCTGACATGTCGCTCTCAGGTGAGATTGCTCTGTCAGCAGTAATTTCTTGTCTCAAATCACAAACATAAACATTAGAATACCAGCATTTTGCCTAGTAAGGAGTTTTATAATTTAAAGCAGTATGATTTTTATCAACTTTTTATATAGATAAAATTATCCTTTACAGTTCAAGTGCAACTACACTTTCAATTATACAGCTCTAAGTTAGTGTTTATGTAACTTAAAAAGTAATGGAGTTGAAATGTAAAGTATCAGGGTGACATTTAGCTCCAACAGAGATTGGGAAAAGTTAAAATTTTTTTTTTCCCTGCTCTAGACAAAGTTGATATTTGAAATCGGCTTTTTCCGAAACCGCATGTTCTTGTATTCCGTGCTTGGGTCCTTTTTGGGACAGCTGGCTGTTATCTACATCCCTCCACTACAGAAGATCTTCCAGACAGAGAATTTAGGAGTTTTAGGTAAGTTGCAAAATCAATAATGGTTTGTTTGTTTGTTTTTTCCTTAAAGTGACTTTAGAAAGCAGATGCCATTGCTCTGTTAGCTCCCAACACATCACTGGTAGGGGAAACCAATCTACAGCTCCTATACCTGGGTATTTAGAGAGCTGTACCCAAATAGCAGCAGTATTTAATATTATCCCAGCTTAGATTCTGAATTCTAATTTACTGCACATAAATGCAAGTAAATGCAGACATGCCAAGACTTTCCAGGAGCTCTGTATGATGATATTTCCCAGATCATTATGCTGACACCCCCTTTGGAAAGAGCAGGGTTTCCCAGCTGAAATGCACCACAGATTCAAATTAGAATCAGCAAATTCCACCCCAGCACACCGTGTTATGTCTACATTAGGCTGTTGTCACAAGCAGGGGGCAGGGATTCCAAAGGATTCCTGTTTCCACCCTCCAAGGGGACTATCCCAGCTGTGGGTGTTACTTGTCTGTTGTAGTGGTGTCCCTAATTCTCAACTGGGAAGGGCAGCCAGGGGTTCATCAGCACAATTCCCAGCTGCAGAAAAGCCCTGGGCTGGGATTTTTGCCCAGCTGAGCTCACCTGCACTCTCTCCTCTCCCAGACCTGCTGTTCCTCACTGGCCTGGCTTCCTCAGTGTTCATCGTGTCCGAGCTCGTCAAACTCTGTGAACAGCGCTGCTGCCACCCAAAGCACACAAAGGGATGTCACAACTGACTCAGATTCTCTAAAATACACTTGGAGCAGAGCTGTGATGCTGGATAATCCAAATCCATGGCTTTGTGATGCCACACATCCTTCCTGAAGGTACTCAAGTGCATCTGTACCAACAGTCCCACACCAGAGACTCTTCTGCCCACTCCAGGTGAGTTGTTTGCAGAAACCTCCAGAGTGGCTCCTGTTTTACACCAAGAACAGGTATATTTTTATAGCACCAATCTGTATGTCCAGAAGGCTGTGCTAGTCCCAGACAAAAGAAGTTTCACACCTGTACAGAAACATCTATTGTGCCTGAAATTTTATTTATTTAAATCAAAATCGTTTTTATTAATAAAATCTACATTTTAAAATGTTACTGACAAGCATCTGAGTGAGACTCATGATTTAGACATGTCCTTTTATGTTGAATTAGAGGAGTGGAAAAGACCTGCCTTCAGGCATTTCTTTTCCTTCAACTTACAGCATTTGTGGATTCCCAGGTATCCAGCCTTGATTCAGCAAGACTTTCAAGGAAACTGTGGGGAGCTGTCAAACAGAGCAGGCAGCTGAAGTGCCAACCCTCAGCTGTCAGTTTTTGTACCTGTGTGACTGACAGGAGAAAAAGGGAAGGCTGATCAGACCCAGTGCACAGCAGAGGATGGATTTAATGGGAAAGGGACTCGCTTTCACAAGAGCCTGAGCATAAAGATGAGTCAGGAACAGAGCAGGGATGTTGAGCTTTGCAGCTGGGTCAAGAATTGCACAAAAGAGACTGAGCTGTTCAGATCATAGCAAAGCCCACTGCTGACAAAAGCCTTCTGGACATTTTTAGGTGTATGAGCATGAAGCCCAGATTTCTTAATCTTCAGGTTAAAAGAAAAATTGAGTCTATCCCAAGCCCATCTTTTACATTTAAAGAGCAATTTTGAGTAATCCCATCTGGTGCTTACATCAGTGAGTGTCCTAGTAAATAATGCTTTGCTGAGACATTTGCTGAAGTACCATAGTGTCAGTTTTCTTCTTGCCCCAGCTTAACACCTTCAAACTGAAGAGTCTCAGACACAAACTTGTCAAAAATCTACAATTTCAGAGGTCAGAATGCTATGCTGATAGTCACAAGATGATGTTTAAACAGGATTACATTTTGAAATCATAGACTAGAAAGAAACAGTTATACTGATACTCATTAAAAATCAAAACCTGGCCACTGAAATATTTTTGGTGGAGAGTAGCTTTGTACAATTCACTTTTTTTTTTTAACCCTTGCAGATACTTTCAGTTCTCAAAAGCAAGCTTCTACCTTGTCATGGAAGGAAAGTAAAGTCTAGCTATTTATTTTATGGTTGACTGCAGAAATTCAACTGTCTCATCCTGTATGCCATCCACTTGGGAGTATTTAAATAGGCTTAGTCACTGTTAAGTGAAAAAGACCTCTGAGACTCAGAGTGGGAGTTTGAGAATGTTCAAACAAAAGCTGCTATCACCACACCTACAGACAGCATCATGTACTTACTTGCTACTCCTTACATTGCACAATTTAACACTATTAATATATATAGAGAAGAAAACTATACAAAAGTATCAGTGCAATCGTTCTGATGGTATATTTTTTTTACAAATTTGGGAGACTATCTGGTTTCTCTAAGCAAATACAGGATAAAAAGGACACTATGCCAGGCCCCCCACAGCACTCTCTGTGCTGGAACAAACAGTATAGAAATGCCCCAAGCATTAGTTCAGGTACTCCACAAAACACACAGCTGAGTCCTAGGATGCCTGGCTGGAGTGATTTCTTCATGCTCTCCTTTCAAGGCTAAATTCATGTTGTTTAATATAATTTTTAGAAACGAGATCTACATTAAGGCACAAGTGCAGATTGTTCAGAATATTCAAATCCGGCTCCCTCACAACAGGTGGGGGGAAAAAATCACATACAAGAAAACACCAAGGGAAAGAACATGAAGGAAGGCCACATTATCAGGAATTGTAGAATTCTATTGTTACAACAGTTTTGCTGTAAGCTGCAAAGAAGACAAACTCATGCCAGGACAAAGGGGGTTTGACACAGTCCTTTTCCTCAGGAGGAGAAACACTGACAACCAGAGACACCAATAACCAAACTTTTTGCTGAGTTAGAAATTACAGCCCCTGGTAGAAATCAGGGTTATTTTTGACAAGTTAATTACACATAAAATTAGCAAGGTCAAACTAATAATTACTGAGAGATGGGAACTAATTCAAGTAGAAAAAGTCCTGAGTGTAAGAGACCTGACAAAACTGGTGCTGACTGGTGAACAGCCACAAAACAGAGCACAAACCCCAACAACTGCATTTCACATTCTGGGGATATTTTTCTATAATAGAGTAATGATTAATTATGTGGAAATAAAGTGTACAGCAATCTTCTTTAAACATTTTACACACATAACCCTGATTTTTATTTCTTTCACAAGGTATCCACAGATCCTATTCTCAATTAAATGTGGCTGCTTCTTACTCAACCTTTTTAAAAGCCTGATCTTTCATTCCAGTCTCATGAGGCTACTAAAGAATGTACCTTCTCTAGAGAATTCCTGCTGGAGGTATGGCCCATTTTTAGGATAAATATGGCTCCAGTGATTCTGTTCCAAGTTTAAAAACCTACAGACAAGTTTCTGCAGAAGCAGGTGAAGTGAGTTGGACCAAGGGTAGTGTAGTAGTATAAAATTTGTTGCTGTATAACTGTTCTGGACATCTTACAGAATATGGAGTCACCTGCTGAAAATCTGACTTAGAAAGCTTGAAATTTAATGCTTTAACTGAAGCAATGCAAATTAATAGCACCCTTCATATGGCATCATGTGGACTATGCTATGTTCACCAATGCAGGACATCATTACAGTCTGTAAGCTTTGCTGACTCATTCCATTGCATGCAAATAAATATGTGCAGTTGAGGTATAAGAGCTTTAATCAGTGCCTTGAACAGGCTTTATAAATATGTAACTATGTACATATCAACTCTCCAAGACAGAAAGCCATACTGTCAGTAACTTCTGCTGCTTTTCATTTAGTGTGCAGACATGATCTATGGGGAATGCAAGCAGATTCATATCCAGCTAGACCTTAGCCATGCCTAATGATTATGTCCCTCGTTACTTTTTCTGTCCTCCCCAAACAAAACCCTTCAGGCAGAAGAGTGCATTAGACCTAAATATTACACAAGTACAAGGGTCAAGCTTTGTCCCAGACAATTAGGTAAATTTAAGGGGGGAAAAAAAGGGAAAAAAATCTTGTCCAAGGAACATTAACACTTGGAAGCAAATAAAAGTAAAGGTTTTTCATGTTACTGTGGCTCCTTTAGTTCTCATCATCATCATCATCTTCATCCTCTTCAATGGGCTCCCGCAGACCTTCGCTCTGACGACTTTTTCCAGCCATTTCTAACAAGGCCTGAGCCTGAGGATCCACATCCAGGATACTCTTCTTGCCTTTTCTCTTCAAAACAAAATAAAATACAGTCAATTTAAAATGTCCATACCAGGCTACAGGGAAGGGACACACTCTAAAGTCCCTAAGTGATGTGGTCTGCAAGCTTGGCACAATGGAGAAGATGTATTTCCAATTCCAAAACTCACTGGGATACATCAAATGATTTTTACTGCTGCAGCTACACAAA
This sequence comes from Corvus kubaryi, assembly GCF_017639235.1. Lineage (NCBI taxonomy): Eukaryota > Metazoa > Chordata > Aves > Passeriformes > Corvidae > Corvus > Corvus kubaryi. The sequence continues at coordinate 2,093,601 of NW_024581093.1, read as the reverse complement.
ATGGCCATAAACTTTTCCTAGGATGACAGTGAACTATTTCAAGCTTATTCAGGTTACAAGCCAGCCAGGACATCCTGGATAACCTCACCTCAGTCTGAAGTGCTAAAGTTTTTAAAGAAGAGATCCAGTTACAATTCAACATTTTCTGTAAACAGTTTGCTCTGTTTCTATTTAGAACTATGTGTCCAGCGAAGTCAGGGCACATGAATTTAGTATGAAAAGAAGTGAAAAATAAATAAATTTTAAAACCCCACCAAACTGTACAGACCAGACAGTTTAGTAAGAGAATAAATTGCAGGGATAGAGGAGACTGGAGAGAGGGCTCCTACTCATTTCCAAAAATAAACCAAGTGCAGAAAGACTGGCATAAACCTATTCACATAAATTTATTGTAAAACAATAGTAAATTTAAAGTTACTGATAAAGAAATCTTTTGGGTCTCTTCATGAATTACAGATTAAACTTTCCTTGAGAGTTTCCAGTGCCATCTGTTTTAGAAACACTGGGTTTTACTGAGCCCCTCCAAGGAGGTTCCTCCCAGAGACCATTCCTCAATATCAAAAAGGCCTTTTGAAATTCAGAAAAAAGTACTGCTACTCTGACTTGATCACCTCATGGCTCCTGATACTCCTTCTTGTTGGCACCCTCAATAATTCCACTACTGTTTTGCTATCTGCCTGCTACAAAACTCATGGCACCACAGGGCCAGTTAAAGAAAATGTTATTCACTACAATGGAGAGACAGTGTTTAAACAGAAAACAACAACTGTGAGCTTTGCATTCACATCTTCTGTTCCAACCAGGACACAATTTCATAGGTTCAATTCACAATTTCACCTACCCCTGCACTCTCAGGGGCATCTCCCACTGCCCAAACTTCCATGGCATCCAGTGTAAAATCCTCTTTAGCTGACAGCTGGGGGCTGTTGTAGGTGGTGCACCGAGGTTTGGCTTTGCTGTGGCCCTTCCCATAGTCACTGTCTATCCAGAGCCCGAAGTAGCCATGCTGTCCACCCATACCCTGGGAAGAAAACCAGCACATCAAACACATCCTGCACAGGGAAAACAGACTGGGAAAGTTAGGAAACCTAAGAACAAGCTGCTGTGCTCAGTATTTATGCCACACTTCTGTGAGTAGGTGAAAGAAGGGGATTCTGAGTGAAGCTGGGCCTCTGCACCCACATCTGTTATTCCTGAATACAAGTAAGAATTTACCTGAGTGATACTGGCCTACCTCTAAGCTTTACAGAATACAAATATCTGTGAGCTGTGCCAGAAATTTAGCTCCTGGTTTCTGTTTATTGACTAACAGTTCCATTCCAAACAGAGGGGCAGTGCTTGGGTTTGCTGCCTCTTTCCCATTTAGGAAAGTATCTACAGAAACCAGTAATGTCATTTGATGTTGTTCACTTTCTCTAGAGCAAATTAATTCCAGCCTGCTGCAATTCCCAAAGTTATGGGCACATAATGCTCCAAAACTGTAAAGCATTTTCAAGACAGGTGGTGTGTTGTAGCTCTATAGAAACTCCTCTGCATCTGGAGAGCTCATCTGTGAACTTGAGTAAGAGGAGCTCCTGCCCCTGTCATCACACAGCAGCAGCAGCAGCTACTTGCAATGTCTGCACTCTAATTCTGCTGGGCCTTCTCCTCCATAATTCCAAAAGCAGCTGGCATGGCAGGGAGAGCAGCCAGTGGAAGAATCCTCAGTTACACAGATCACTGTTTTGTGCTGCTTCTGGGATGCAAATTTCCTCAGAGAATAACAAGTGAAACAAATCTGCTCTCCAAAAAAAACCCCAAAAAACCACAAAACCCTTCCAAACACCAGCCACAAATCCAATTTCCAAATCATCATTTCTGAATACTTACAAGTCCATTTGGCATAGTCTGTTGGCCATGGTTTAAATACATGTAGTGGTCATTGTACCCTGTGTATGTGTATACAGCCAGAGTGGGGAAAACTGAAAACAGAAAGCATCTGTTGTCACCTGCAAACAGAGAAGCACCTCAGGTCAGACAAGTGGGCAAGCAATAACTTGCCTACAAATAGAATAGAAAACATAATTGAAGCTGAATAATTCAAAGAAAGCAGCTACCACCTCAGAAAGCCAGTAGATCTCCCATCAAGATTTAGATCTATTTTTTATTCTCAATGAACTCTGTGTAGCCACAGGAATCAATGCAATTACAGGCTGTGATCAAGGGCAGAGTCAGAGGCACCACTAGGACATTATGTCACTGTGTCACCTAGCCCAGATTGCACTATATCACCTAAAACTGGCCAACTGATAGATCTGTACAAATTGGTGTGAGTGCAGACACCCCCAGTTCTGACTACACTGATACATAAATCAGTTTAGAGTCGATGATTTAGAGCAATTTTCACCATGCCCAGTTTGGTATTCAGAGGCACCTGAGCTGTGCTTGCCCTGTATGCTTTATATGTTTCTCTATCAGGGAAGAATACAAGGAAAGGGATGTGTAGTCAGTGTAAAATAACATTATACTGTCTGAAGTGGTCATTTTCAACTACTCATTCAGGACATGAGTTGAGTTTCTAATGTAGCCAAAGTGAGGATTCCCAGCAACATCAAATACCCAAAGCCCACTTTTTTTTCTTCACAAATCCATCACAAACATTCTTTACAAAGAGTCCTTAAAAAACCCTCTCTCTCCCCACCTAAGTTTTAAGGGAACAAGAAGTTTAGCTTGTCCAAAGAATCCTCTGGCTGCTGGATTTTAGAAGGGGAACAAAGACACTGCACAAATGGCAAGAGGAGGCTCAGGTGTTCCTGATGGAGGACTGCCATCCTGTGGGCAAATTTATTTAGACACTAATTCATCATCTGTGCTCTATTTCCTTCATTTTAGTTTAATTTTCCATCTAAGCAGCTACAGGGCTTGATAGATTTCCCTGAAAACTTGTTCTGTGATCAATAAGTCCTGCAATTTTAAAAGCCTTACCAAATAACAAACAATAAATATTAATCAGCAACTCGCCTGACTGCCATGCTAAGAGTAACCTTGCGTGTGTTCTATATTCTTTGAAAATTAGTGTTATTTTTGCCACAGAAAAACTCACTTGAAGTGTAAAAAACACTGTGGCTCATTAAAAAGCCAGTATCCACGAAGGGGACAGGATTCTTGTGCCTGTACAAAAACCAGGGAATGTTTACCAGAGATACTAAAAAAAGAAAAGTGAGTATTACCTTGAAACTGTGGCTTCACCTCCCAGGAGTGAGATGCAAACCCACCAAAGAGGAAACCATCCACGTCCCTTAGGATCACTATGCAAGGGCCTTTGTTCACTATATGGGCACACAACTGTGAGAAGCTTTCCCCATGCAGCCTGGAGGAAAATAAAAGCTGCCACTTGTGCTGCAGCTCTGCAGGCAGGTGGGAGTTGATGTAGATGATGGCTGGGATGTCAAAGAGACTGGCAACTCCTCTTCCTTTGATGCCTTTGCAGTGGGGAACCAGGTTGAGGATGTCGTTGGTTTGGTCTGGGAGGGAATGCAGGACGTGGAGGCCTTGCCTGATGACAACACTGAGGAAAACTGAGATCTGGGGAACTCGGTACACCCAGTCCTCAATGACACTTTGATCAAAATTTGTCTCCAGCAGCTGAGAACCCACGGGTTTTGTCCCATCTAAAGAACAAGACACACAGGGACAGGAGTAAGTCTCACCGTCTCGAAAATAATCAGGCGATTTTTAAGTGTAAACACAATATTCCATTGTTGTAATGAACAGAAAACCACACATGAAAGGAGCCAGCAACAGTAAAGTGTCAACTACATTAAGCAAATGCAACAATAAAACTGACAACCATTTACCTGTGGCATTCTTTGGCTGGGCTGTCATGATTTAGAAGCACGGACTCCAAGCTACAACTCATGAAATGTTCTTTGCAAGACACCAAAATCTGTTATTACAGCAGTGCAAAGATAGACTTACGCTTTATAAAAGGACATAGCCATAAATATATGATAAATTTTATTTAAATAAAAGATATTCAGATGCCCATGCCTGTCACTTGCAAGTCAGGTATTTGTAAAATAGACATGTTCCACAACAAACTGGGACTTCAAACCAAATCTCACCTGAATTTAGGGGAGAAAGATGGTAAGCTAAATAAATAAAATTCCCATGTCATTTTCTAAGCACTAGGTTCGAAATTTTGGTCTCACCCTTTGAATTCAAAGATGTGACCTAAAGAGAGAAACTCTCATGAGATCACTGATTACACAAGCTCTGGGATATGCTGAATCAGGGCTGGCTTACCTGGAAGCTTCAATTCCGAGAGCAGCTCAGAAGCCAAAGCTTTAACTCCACTTGAAGAATCCCTCGTATTCTCCAAACTCCAACCTTTCAGCTCCTTCCTGTAGCTCAGTACGTGGACTACAGATGTGATCAGATCCTCTGTGAACTTTAAAACATCACCATTTTGGTATTTCTTAAATGAAATTTCCAAGAGCTTCAAACGACTGTCTGAAGATAAAGTCAAACAGTACTGACACTGTAATCCCAAAGGCAGAAACATCTCTTGCCATGACAAGTCAGGAACTACAGAAATGCTATTTCAGTGTCATAGGTCTTGAAAAGGATCCTTTTTCAAGACGTTTGATACATGTTACTTCACAAAGCACCTCCATAAAATAGGGAATGAAAGAGGGAGGGGAGGGTCACGTTTTGCAGTGTAGGAGCTGCTGGTGAATTACTGTTCTGTGATATCTCACTCTGTCACCTTGCAAGCTACATAGCTGATCCTGTAACTAAAGCTCTAGAAAGCATTTTGCTCAGTTCTCAGAAGCACCAGTCACACCACAGCCCTTGCTGGCTCTTAACTATTGCCCTGCTCTCTTACTGTCCACCCAACACACATTTAACTGCTCGTTTACCTCTTGGATTTGTTTGCCCTTCAGAGGCCCTCCTGTCCCTGCGATCATTCTCATTATTATGCTAATCTTCTCATCTGCATTCCCTTTTAAGAGGTTGGACATAAAAATTACAAACTGCTCCTTCGAAATCTGTTCACTCAGCCCAGATGATTTGCCAGGCAGGTCAATGCTTTTCATTCCATTGTACAAACGAAGAGTCATTGGCTCTGGCAGGGGCTCCCGGGTGTGTGCCTGCAGTGAGAGAAACAGCAAAGAGCACATTTTACAAATGAAGAATAACTGATGTATTTCAGGTAATCTGTGCTGACATACAGAATATAGTATGAGCAATAAACTTTTGTCAAAGAGCTGCTTTGCCAAGAGAAAAACTAAAAATCTCTATTTTTATAGTGATTTTTTTAGTGATTTAGGTTGATACTGTTTTTCTAGAAACGCCATGGACTTCAGAAAAGCAATACTGTAAAGTCTTAATAGCGTATAAGCAAAGGGTTTCTAGGTGATAACTCTGGTGCAAAGGTTGCCAACTCTGCCAGTACAACATTCCAAATTGTGTTTTAACTCTGCTTTTGATAGTGGAGGTCACTTAAAAGGAAAGTAGTGTTTTCCATATCTCAGTTTTGGCCTCAAGGCAGTGTTTAACCCTACATGCACATGTAGAAACAATCCTGGGAAATTTCTCTCTGCATAGCAACTAATTGAAGCACAGATCACCTGATTTTTAAAAAGCATCCCTGATGTTAGGAGAGAGTCAAAATCAGCACTTATTCATCAGAATTGCATGCTTGGCCCTTTGAATTGAAATCTAGCTGGAATACATCATCATTCATCACAGCTCTGTGGGAAAGATCTGACTTTGGATTCAACTTTCAGAGTGTTCAAGATAATTACACTGTTTAAAAATAAATCATCTCAAATACATGCATGCAGGAGGACATGATTACCCAGTGTCCTCACTGTGCACAGCACTGTGCACAACGTGCTGAAGACCTGACCTGACTCTTGCACACGGGGTGTAGCTCAGTGGGGACTGTGCTGAAATCAGTGGAGCCCCACATGCCTAAAAGCCCTACTCCACTCAGGGGAGCTGCTATTACTGATTCCCTGGCTCAATGCCACTCCTGTGGAAGCCACCTGGGCTGCTCCTATTTGCTGTTAATGGCTGTTGCTGGGCACAAGAGATCCAATATCCCGAGCTCTGTGCTGCTTTCACTGACGTCAGTGGTACAACTCCCATTGATTCCAGCAGGAGCAGAAACAGCAGCCACAGCCTTTCACATCAGAGTGCTCCACAGGGAGGGAGGGATGGTCACAGGGGGTACAGCTGTCTTTGAGAGGCTTTCTAAAAATCCTACATGAGCCTAAAGTGGGAGAGGCAGCAGGGAACACTACTAAAAGATTATACTCAAGGGTTTTTTACTTCACACTGCTGAATTACCTACCTAATCCCACCACTTCACTGCGCTGTTCCATTGTGCTTCTAGCTATTCCAAAGAGTGGACCCGGGGTGCAAAAAAAGGAGGTGTGTACAAAAGGAATCTTTAATAACCCTCTAACTCACATCTCTGATAGTTCAGAACCCTTGTTTTAAATGGCTTCAAGAAATAATCTGGAGGTTCTTGCTCCAGCTGCTTCCCAAGCTATGCAGTGCAGCCTGCCCTGGCCCAGAAGATGTGTAACCTAAGCAGAGCACAGGAAGTGATGCTTGGGGCCTCACCAGTGTTACCAAACTGCTGCTGGATCAAATCTGTCACATCTCAGTCCAGCCCAGGCATGAGCACTGTCACCTACAAGGCAGAAATGGCATTGCCACTCTCCCTGCACCTACAGGAAGTCTTCAAAAAGATTTTAATTTAAGCTGGTAAACAAAAAGCCAGGAATGGAAAAGGCAAATGTTCATCAGAGATCACACTGATCTAGGGCAAAGCAAGAAAGAGAACTTCTTCCAGGTCCCAAACAAATAACAGGCACCAAGGACATTGGATGAATTAATGCTGAAAAACCAGGCAGTGGGAACATCATTTCCAAAATTGGTGCTCCAAAAACCGGTGACAGCTCATGAACAGCCAGGCTGCAGGAAGGCTGAAGCTGGTCTGTATGCACAGGCATTGCTGAACACCTTAAAATAACCTGCTGCTTTCAATGAGTTTTAATTTGACTCCATTATTTGTGTAATACATATCAAACTGCACTTTACCACTACATTCATTGGGCCACTTAGTTCCTGACTAGCTGAAGGTATTAAGGATTCCAATGAATCATTTTTCTCTTGATTAGAAAATGAATGCAAAGTTAATCAGAAGCATAATGCATGTTAATTAGCTAAAACAGGGAGCCACAGCTTAATCAAGTCAAATTGAATTCTCTGCTTTTAGTACAAATGAAGAGATTAGAGACAGTGATGTGTTGAGGGAGACAGGCATAACCAAATAAAAACTGACTTTGTGACAGCTTCTCAAGACAATCTGTAAATGATCCCCCACTACAGACTCCAGGGGGAAAAATATTCTTCCCATTTTTCAGGTCTCTGTAAAAATATTTCCATACACCCCAACTTACTTCAGAATCAGGAAAGCTGCAAATGGACCCAAAAATGCAATTTAAGAAATTAATGCAAACCTGAAAGTCACTACTCATGTTAAACTGCAAGCAAAAGTTAAATATCCATCCTGCCCCAAATTATGAAAAATTAAATTGAGATGAGCAATCCTTGAAAAATAACTATTGCCACATCTTTATAGCTTCTTTCTGGAATTCTGTTCAACGCACTACATCCCAGATATATCATGAATAACAGATTGTCTTGCCTGTAGTGCTGCCAGAGTCACAGTTTTCTTTGTAGCTTTGGCATTTTTTGCTCCAGCTGAGCCACTCAGTCCTGATAAGGTATTGAATAGTCCATCAATGTCAGACTGCTCCTCAGGAAGAAATCTGGAAAGGTGATTCTGATAAGCATTGCTTTCTGCATTCCCCATCTTTTCAACCTGAAGCAAAGAAAAAAGAATCAAAAGAAACATTAAACACAGAAAGATATCACAAGGACCATGAAAGACACATCAAACAGACTAACATACCAGTGCAAGCTTTACAAGAAGAGCAAATTAATAGCCTTACAGGAAATTATTAAAACTACTGTTTTGTCTCTGTATTCACCCAGATTTCACAAACTTGGAGAACATCTGAACCGTAACTGTGCTTTAAAAGCTAACAGTCTGACAGCTCTTTGCTAAAACCACCCTGGCCACCAATGCAAACCTGTCACGTCTCTATCAAATGGAAAAACCAATATGACCTAATGGTTAAATTAGTTTATACAAAGTGACCATGAGTTTGACAGCTGGAATACATCCCTAACATGAAGGGAAAAGCCTGATAATGGATTAGTTATGACAGACTATGCTGCATCTTTCTGGTGCATTAATGGACTACAGCTAAGTTTGCCAATATGATGTGGCACTAAAACACATCACTGCAAAGTCTCTGAAAATTACATGAGAGTGTTTTTTTCTAAGGACATAATACTAAAATCATTTGAAACAAAGTCACAAAAACATTAAGGAACACAATTCAAGACCCATTAAAAACACACAGATTCATATGAAACCAATAAATCAATCATTGGGAGTTGGTACCCACAGAATTAAGGTTGGCGATAGGGGGGTTGGTTTGGGGTTTCTCTGTTTTACACATTTAGTGGTACAACTATTTCTCTCAATGTCCCAGGAGTCACCTGCATTACACAGATTTGATTTTTAGTGTTGTCTGGGCTCTGGTTTTCTCCCTGGAGCAGCACAGCGCAGACCTAACAAGGCCTGAAATCCCAAATTCCACCATGACCACAGTGACAGCCACCACTACCATCAGCATTCCCATATGTCTGGGGGAAACGCAAGTCTGGGGTGACAATATGAAAAAGATGAGATGAGCAATAAAAAGATCGTTTTGTAGGGTTTTTTTCTGCAAATCCCATGTCCTTCCTGACACCTCTCTTTTGCAGACGAGCCCATCACGCAGCCCTTCAGCCGCCTCCTCCGAAGGACGCACTGCTGAGCCTAATGCAGTGCTTCTGTGGGTAACTTTGTTTACCGTAAATAAGAGGCCGAGTTGTGGCTGCTTCACCTTCAGGCCTAAAGCCTTGTCTGCCTGAGGAAGATGTCGGTCGTCGACAAAACACCGAGGGGTGAATGGAAACCACTTTAACCTAGAAGACAGACCGTGGAGATATTGTTAATTTAAGCAGCGAAACGCTGGAAAAAGGGGGTCCTTGGACGGTTTATTCCCGGTGTGCCCAGCTCAGCTCAGCTCAGCCCAGCTCAGCCCAGCCCATCGCTCCGCAGCCGGTGACGAGGCTGAGGCTGAGGCTGAGGCTGAGGCGAGCCCCCCGCCCGCCCCTCGCTTACCGGCAGGGCGGGCCCGGCCGCTCTCCGCCCCCGATGGGCCCCGCGCTGTGACACCAGCCCGGGCCCGGCCGGTGCCATCCGGCACCTCCGCCCGCCCGGCCGGGGCGGAGCGCGGGGCCGGCCCTCGGCCGCGGGGAGGGACGGGCGGAGGGAGGGAGGCAAGGGATGGGATGGAGGGACGCCGGGAAGGCGGGGACCGGTAGTGTTGCCGCCGCGATCCGAAGGGGAGAGGCGGGCGGTGCCGCAGTCCGCAGTGGAAGGCGGTGGGGAGGCAGCCTGAGAGCTCCGGAGACCAGCGAGAGCGCGGCCATCCCCCTCCCGGAGAGGTTCCTCAGTTTTGAGTAGACCCGTCTCCCTAAAGGAGCCCTTCTCCCTGAGGAAACCCTCCTTTCGAGGGAACCCTCCTCCCTGAGGAAAGCCCCATTTTTGAGCGAGCCCTTCTCTCCTTTTTGAGGGAACCCTGCGCCCTGAGGAAAGTCTCCTTTTTGAGGGGACCGTCCTCCCTGAGGAGACCCTTCTTCCTAGAGAGACTCTCCTTTAGGGAGCCCTCCTCCCTGAGGAGACCCTTCTTCCTTAGGCATCCCTTTTCCCTCAGCCTCCCTGGCCCTAAAACGTGTTTCAAAAAGAGTAAAAATTCAGAGCTATAGCTGGGACACAGCGACGACCCCCAGCAGCCCCTGTCAGGGCTGAGCTGCCGGGTGCCCCGTGCTGAAGCGTTTTAAAAAGCATCCCCAAAAGTGTCCTGAGAAGGTCTGTGAGAGGAGGTGTTGCTGGCCCTGATCTGTGCTGGAAGCAGGTTGTGGCCTTTGGGAAGGAAAAAGCAGTGTGTGCGTGTGTGTGATAAATTCACACACACAGAGGTCACTCTCAGGGTAAACACTCAGGCTCTGGTGAATTTCAATGGCAGTGGGGAGTGGAGGGAAAGCGCAACAATTTCTCAATGAATAGGTTCAGTTTCTATCTCGTGACTGGCAAAATCAGGCTGGTTTGAGGCTGAGAGGTAAAAAGGCTGTACATGGGCTGAGGGACAAGTGCAAAGTCACAGGGACTGGCCATGCCTTCAGTCAGACATGTGAATACTTGGGAGAAAAATTTTAATCTCAGTGGTTGCAAAACTCTGTTCCCAGAACTCACATTTTTTCAGGTTGACAACTTTCCATCTCATTTACATTACTCCCCTTGTTCTTTCAGGCCCAGGGTTTGGTTCTTGTAACCCACTAAGGCCTTTGCCTTCATAGCAGTGACACCTTGTTTGTCCGTGCTTTGTCTCACTCTGGTTGATTTTTTTGCACTCCAAGCTCGGTGTGAAGCCTCCTTCTCCTTCCAGATGGGGGGAGATGGGCAAATTCCCACAAACCTGATGTTGTGAGTTTTCCTGCACCCAGGTACCATGGAACAGGTTAGCAGCTTTGGCATTTTACTTTTATTAATAGTCTGATCAGTGTGTTTTCAACAAAAAGCAGAAATGTACGAAAGAAGGAGAATTTAGGAAAAAAATAAATAAGTTGCTCAGAGAAGTTATTAATGCCCTCATCCCTGGAAGTTTTCAAGGCCAGCATGGATGGGGCTTGGAGCAGCCTGGGATGGTGAAAGGTGTCCCTGCCCATGGCAGGGGCTGGAATGAGATGATCTTTATGGTCCCTTCTAACCCAACCCGTTCTGTGATTCTGTAATTCTGTCTGTACTAACCATGGCACAGCTCCCATTGTTTTGCTCTTTTGCAGGAATTAGTGAAACTCTTGATGAAGTTAAAATACGCGTTTTAATTGTGGGGTGGGTTTTTTGTTTGTTTTTTTTTTTACCTTCATGGGTGCAAAATTTCATAAAAACCTGTAGAATATTCTTCTTGTTGCCAGCTCAGATTGAAAAAAACACACTGACCCGAATTCCAGGGTGGATACTGTTTTAGATTCTCTCTGGTCACCGCTAGAGGCACAGGAGTTACCCAGCTCGTATCAGCGGGTCAGGACATAGCAAGTAAAAATGAAGGAATTAATGTGGTGTTCGTGTGACGTGAACACAGCCTGGGCTAGTGGAAGGTGTCCCTGCCCGTAGCAGGGCCGAGATGACCATTTTCACTCAAAACAACTCAAAACATTGTAGGATTCAATGAAATTCATCGAAGTTCCTCTGGAAACTGCTGGAGGCGTCTTTGCCCACACGATGGCATCGCACGTTTAGGAAGTTCTCTGCGGAGCCCACACTGCGGGCTTCAACACCGCTCACAGCGCGTTTGGATTCCCCCGTTTGCACACTGTGTGTTAGAGGTAAAAGCTTGTGTACAAATTAGTTCATCCCTTTCCCATTAACTCTGCGCAATGGCCGTGAGGACAAAACTCGGTTCTCGGTGGAGGTCCCTCCCTGGGCTACATGAGCAGGTCCTGGAAAAAGTCTACTGTGTGTTTGTTTGATTTCCATCAGCGTTAATAAATTTCCTGTTGTTGCCTAAGGAAAAAAGATAAACATACAGAATGAGAAAAACAAAGTGCTTTCATTCAAGCTAACTTTTTCTTCTTTAATTTATTTGTAAAGGTTAGTGTTTCTGGGGATGTATTGCTTCACATGCAATTGGATTTTTAAATTTGTTTGTTTTATGGATTGTGTTTCATATTTTATCTCTTTCTGTAGGATCTCTGTTCAGTCTGGAAATACAAGACTAGAGATTCTAGTCTAACTGACCTTGCACTAAGACTGGCAGCTAAGTCTGATTGACCAGTATCATCTTCACAAACAAATGATGATTTCATGACCTCTTTTCTCCAACTGCTGAGCTCAGAATCAGCCAAAAGCTACTGAAAGGTACCTGGCCTGGCTTAGCTCGAATTTATTCTCTTTTGTTCATTTCTTGCCCGTTTGTGACAGAGGTGACTGTGGACTGTGGGTTTATTTGCCCTGCCCATCAATCTAACCCGAGCTTCCTGCTCCTGGATGGCGTTTTGTCACTTGCCTGTGACATTAGGCTGTGAACTGCAGGGTAACCAGCTCTTAAAGCCACAAGGTACTCACACTAAATCACACAGATTACGCTCCTGCTGTAGAGGAATTTCCAGGTCAGAGGCTAAACACCCTTTCAACGCCTTTTTTTTGCACCCAGAGTGTAAAAAGTCAAGCTAGAAACCTGGTGCAAAAGGGCAGCAATTCGCAGCTCTCCTTAAACGAGTCGTCACTTCCTCATGTGTATTTTCAGATACTCAGCAGAGCTGGTTAAGTGTCTCCACTGCTTTGTTTCTGCCAGTAAGAATGAGAGAATACACTAAGATGCCTTTTAAGGACATTCAAGAATATACTGGTGTATAAAAGAGAGGAAGAAAACACAAGAAGGTTCTATAAACAATTGTGGCTAATTTTGTGAACTGGCGATAGACGTGTGTTTGACTGCAGAGTGAAAAAAACGAAACCACAAACCCCCAAACTATTTTATTTAAAAGACTATATACTTTAGGCTTGAATAAAATGGAGCACGTTTGGTTTTATTAGTTTACCAAGACCACAGAAAATCTAGATGATCTTAATTCCAGGTAATCCTCATTTCAGTTCAGGTCTCTCCATTCAGGTAAGTCTCCTTCAGTTAAAATAAATTATTTCAAGATAACAAAATAGAATGTCAATGATGAGATAAACAGCTGTGTGTTCATATCAAATACATCTGTTTTAACTCGGTTATCTTTTAGTTTCTTTAAAATTATTTTTTCTCCTCTCTTGGGCTGGAACAGAGAAATTTTGCAGCTCATTAGTCTTGTATACATGTGTTAAGGTTGTTACCCTCTGGTGTCAGTGACACAGAAGCTCTCTGATTCACCTTTGATATGATTCATGCCTCGAACTGAGTTCTCACTGAAGGCCAGCTGAGAAAGGGACCCTGCTGTGCCAGACTGTGCAGACAGAGACAGGATTTCTGTTCCAAAGAGTTTATAATTAGCTGCATTCACACATGCAATGAGCAGAACACCAGCCCTCTCAGCCACAGGCATCTGAGAACTCCAAAAATGATGACGTCACACCGGATGCACTTTTCAGCAGGATATTTTGGGGGTATATTCACCTTCTGGGAAGGGGAGATTGGGACTATAGTTCAAAATAGGCCATTAGGTTTCACCCCTCTTGCAGCCTGGAGTGTAGATAAGCGCTGCTCTAAGTCACATGGAGGAAACACGTCTGATGCTTTTCACTTCCCAGTTATTGCTCAGCATTTCAGTTGCATTATATTGCACAGCTCTTGCCCTTGCAAAAGAGGTCACATTTGAGTTAAAAGAGTTAAATTATAAAAGACCCTCATCCATGTTCTAGGGTCTAGTGAACACAAAAGTAATTTCACCTCTTTTTAATGCCATTAGGCTCTGTGTTTCCTGTTTTGATGGAGACATGAAGTTTCACAAGCCATCTGCAATCACAGTGAAATCCTGCAATAATGTTATTTGATGAACCTAGTTGTAGGCTCAGCCCACTGGTCATCTGTAGGGTGACCTCAGCACGAAATTCCTTTGACTTTAAAAGGTAGAGTCCAAAGCTACCCCCTGATGCCCTTTTATATCCGTGTTGTTCAGCTCTGCCTGTAACTGGCTGTTGTAGGAGCTGTACTTTCACAGCTTCTCACCTGATTTGCCTTCGGGTTTCTGTGGGATTGCCTTATAAGGGTAAAAGAAAGAGTGATTCTCACCCGAACTGAGTCCTTAGGTAGTCACAAAGGAAGTTCTGGGTTTTGCAAGTCTTTGTACTTCCCTTTACAGACCCCTCTGCCTGCTGGTAACCAACTCTTCTATAAAAGGAGAAAGAAAGGATGCAGTGAACAGATGACTCTGATTATTGGGGGTTGGAACTAGATGATGTTTAAGGTCACCTCCAGACCATTCTGTGATTATGGGTAGAGATTAGAATATGCGGTTATCTTAGAAAATGTACTTACAGGTGGGATAAAAGCCTCCTGTCATAGCCTGTTAACTGAGAGGAAATATGTTGTTGCCAAGATGCAGCCACCATATCTACAGCAAAACTGCAGTGCCTGACTTTACTAAATTAAATTGTAGCATGTCTTGTATATATAGATCATAAACATTAATGTGTGCTCTGGACTAGATCTAGGTGACTGCAAAAAATGTATGACCCACAGTGAAGGGAGAATATAAATACGAAACTCTCCTAGACTGCCCTGGCCTCACCTTCCTTGAAATACTGTAGCATTTTGAGTGGGGGTTGGATCCAGGGATCTGTTTGATCCTTTGATTCTGATTCAGTGTTTTTTCATGGGAAGAACTATGAGGAATTATTAAATCAATAGGCAAAATGTGGGGTAATTTATGTACAAAAATACTCTAGAGCTCATGTTTGGAGCACTAATGAAGATATGAGGTGTTAACCATGCTGACTTCTGGATGCCACGAAACTAAAAGAAATTAAAAACAAGCTGTCTGGAGTGAGAAGAGATAATTTTCTTGCTTCCACTTTGGGAGAATTAGAGGAAGACATTAATCTTTTGTTGTTGAGATTGTCTTTATGAAAAGACTGCAAATTACCAGCTAGACTAACTCCATATACAATTTCACAAGCAAAAATGAAGAACTAGGACTTACTTTGTTCTTAGGAGGAATTTACATAAAGAAAAAGCTTATTCCAGTGTCTTTTCCAAGTCAGCTGTCTTTCAGCTAAAGAACGTAGGAGGTACTGGGCAGCTGAAATATGAAAAGATATCAATTGGGTCAGATGTTCACAAGACACAGCGTGAGCAGCACAGCTCTCCTGCTGGACTTACAGCTGTGATTGTTCCTGCCACTGCCAAATAGGATTGTGCATCAAACTGGAATATCCATCTACTTCTGACTGAAGGGGATTCACTTGGCAGAGGGAGTTTAGCCAGGGTGTGGGGCTGAGGTCCCCTCCACTTCTGCAGGTTGTGTTGTGGGGGTGCCCCAGATGTCAGGTTTGTGCTGCTCTGTACTTGCTGAAACTGAGAGAGTTCCTGGTTCAGTCAGGGATCGACTGGATGACAAACTGTCCTGAGCTCTGGCATTTCCCAGTTGGGGGATGCTCATGTTGGACATTTTTAACATTCTTTGGTGTAGTTTGATATACACTTCTTTCATAACAAGGCTTATGGCCCAGGTTGGAGTTAAGAGATCTTTTACTTTAAGAAGCCATCTGCTATAATATTCATACAAACCAGAGCCAATTTAACAAGGCAAACAATCCTTAACAAAAGAACCTTTTCCACCAAATATGCAACCTCTGATGCTGAGAAACCCTACACAGCCCCTTTTGTTTATTTTCTGCTTAGCCCAGGCTTACTTTGAATTAAATTCCAGATTACTTACTGCATTACCCAAATCTTCTGTTTTGTTTGCAAAGGTTTGTAATCTGTGTTTAGTGAAAACTGTAGAGGCAAGCCTGTAACTCAGTAAAGGAGTCAAATGGTAGAATTCTGTCTCTCACTGAATATCAACAGTCTTTGGTTTTGCTAATTTTTTTATTTGGTTGGTTGGTTTAATTTTGTGTTGTTTCATTTAAAGGCTTCTTTCTATGAAGGAATTTTAGAATTTGTTCTAATAAGGAAGTTTTGCATAGAGTCTGAAAATACATAACTGTAGCTGTTTCCAAATATAGTACTGCAGGATGGAAAGCAGAGGATCCTTTTGCTCCAGATGGAAACAGAAGGTCTCATTTCCTCAGAACACAGCCTAATTCCATCTGTCTCAATTGTTATGTGGGCAACCCTACACACAGTAGCACTGTGGCCCAGACTTTTGGAACTGTTTGTGAGCCTGGATCACCTCGCAGGGTGTTATCACAATTGTATCCTTGGGGTCAGAATGTTTGGTCTAACGACCCCAAACCCTGGAAGTGCTATCGCCATCAGAAACAATAAGGTGGAAACACAGTGAAAAATATCAAACAATTTTAGAGCACTCTGTCTGGCAAACAAAAAAGTGTTTGAGTAAGGGATGGGAAAATCCTGGTAACATTCCTGAACTCATTTTCACCCTTGTTCACCTCTTTTATGCATGCAGACTCTTTCTCCTCCAAACAGTGGGAGAAAACCCCTTGAAACATCTTAGATTTGTAGTTAGTGGTGAAGGAATTCTTTTTCAGCAGGGCAGCTGTGTTTCTTGGCAGTGTGCAGTATTGACGCCCACCATGTAACAAGAAACCAGTGTTTTGTCCTCTGTTGTATGGAAAACTCTTAAGTTTTGAAAATAAGTGATGGGAACATGATCATAGCTTGTAATGTCAAGAGCCATTGAGTAAACAAATAAATTTCTTGGAGTTTCAGGGGTTTGTGCAAGTGGCATTGCACTGCTTTGTAACGTGCTGCTCCTTTTCCCACACAGCTTCTTCCCTTCCACCTGGGCTGGATTTGATCTATTCATCCTTTTTTTGTGCAGTACAATTTATTTTCCATCGTAGCTCATCCTTTTGACTGCTTCCCGTATTTCTGTCCAGGTGTGGAGTGTGCCTCTCAGAGTCCAAAGTCTTTGGCTTACCTTTGACTGAGTAACCAAGTGCCCACAAAGGGATGGTTATCGCCCAAAGCAAAACCAGTGCGGGTTGTGGGAGCACTCCGTTGTTACTGACTTCTCAGTGCTGGGATCTCTGCTCCCACATCCAGGAAAAGGTGAAACACCAGATTAAAGAGTGAGAGAGGAAGCTGTTCCTGCCTCATGCCTTTCCCAGGGGTGTATGTGTGTATATACTGTATATAGTATGCAGTCATGTCCTTGTACATCTCAGCATTGCCAAATTACTCCAATCTGTTACAGGTTGGGGTTTTTTTAAAAAATTTGGGCTATAAAAGCCTGGTTCTGGAGCAGCTTCCTGTGTGATCCAGCTGTGCTACCTGCTGGAGCCATGAGCTGTTGGGAGGAAGTTAGGGCAATAAACTGCTTCCATCTCAGTGTTTATTCCATGTGCAGGTAGTCCAGTACCTTCATAAAACATGTGTGGCAGATGTGTCTCCCACAGATGCTCTCCAGAGCAGAACACAGCAGCTTTCTCTGCGTTTTCTGTTTTCAAGTTGTACTTTATCACAGGAGAGTGAAACCATCATTAACAACAAGCAGTCTTAAACTGCAAATCCAGCTCTTCTCCCCGGTACAAAGAGCTGTTAAAGGTCACTCTGGCTCTTTACAGCTTGGGCCCAATTAGGCACTGCAAACAAAGAGGACAACCTGTGCTTTTATACTAAGGTACCAGTGAGATCAAGATAATTACAGTGAGCTGGGACAGCTTTGAAGGGCTGCCTGTAAATCATCTGCTACTGGAGGTGACTCAGAGCATGTGTCCCCAGACAAGGCTCAAGTTGCAGTTTAAAGCAGCGATTTCCAGCACTAAACAGAAAATATGTCACAGGAGATCAGTCCAAGCCAAGCTTTGCCTTTAGGTAGGGCTCTGTGCTGGCAGCTGATGTGGGGAAGGGGAGATTCAAGGTGCTGGGGAAAAGAAGGTGAAGTAGTGAAATGCTCAGTGTGAATGGTTGGGATTGAAAAATGAAAAAAAAACCACCTTTTTTTTTTTTTTTTCCCCCAAGGTCTGTCCTTGTCTTGTTCTATGGCCTCAGGCAGGTTTGTTGTTCACTTGTATGTCTCTCCACACAAATATTGAAAGAGTACAGGGTCCAATGGCCCTGATTTTACTCCAGTGCTGTAGCAGCATGCTTTCTAGCAACACAGGGAAGAAAAGTAACAGCATTGTTTTTACAAGCACCCCTGGAGCCACCTTTTATTCCCATCCTGCAGAAAGAATCTCCCTCCTTTAGGTACCTCCTCTCAGAGCTGATGCCAAGCAGTGGAGCTGCACAGAATAAAACTGGTTCCAGTGGCTTGAGGTGCATCAAAAACCCCCTCACACTCAAAAGCAACCACAATTCTGGCAGAGTGTGAGGCCACCACCAAAAGTGGATGTCACACGATACCTTCTGCCACTCAGGAAGAGCAGGCTGTTTCTATGGCTACTACTGCCTTTCTCTCAAATGCATGAACCACTGGTGCTGATGAGATCATGTTGTATTATAGACAAAATAATTACTCACATACTGCTTTACACTGCAGCATTTGTTGAGCTAGTAAATATCTAACTTCCTATGATAGAGACATTTTCCACTTAACATATTTTTATAAAAGGGTAGGATTTCCCTCGACTCTGATTTACAAATGCATCCATTTTGGCCTCGAAAAAAAATCCTTGTTCTGGTTTCCATGACAACAGGTCTGATTTTTGAGGCTATTTCTTCCCCTTACTTTATCTTGGGTGGGGAAGAGTTGCTGTCCCCTTCCAGTAACAGTGCAATGGGCAAACAAAATGGTTGTCCTGGAGGAAAATCTGCAGACCTGAAACCAGAAACTTCGGCCAGTTTTTTGAAACACGAGTGAGAAATGCACGAGAAGAATGCACTGCTAACCTAGCACGGGCTTGAGTCAGATTTTTGTACGTGAAAAGTCAAGTGCATATGTAATTCCAGGAAATTTTAGTCACATACCACCCTGTCATGTACTTAACAAACTGCTCTAGTATCCCTGAATAGCTCTGTGTTGGCACACAGCAAAATAACCAGACAAAGAGGATCCAGCCAGTCTGTTCATATTGACACTTTGCAGATTAATTAGTACTGAATGCACTTTATTATTTGAAATACACTCTCACTAGCTCTATTTTTTTCCCCTCAAGACATCCCATTTGCAGTACTGAACTGCTAAGACTGTCTGTTTCACAGATCATTCATGGGTAAAGCATATTCCTTCAATGTGGAACGGTGCATTTGAGACCATGGGTAGTAAAGGCACTGTAAATAATCCACAGCTGCTCTGCAAGGAGCTCCCTAGTGGATTTTGCACTTTTAACATTTTCAGGAAAAATGAAGATAGACAGCTGCTGATACTCCATTGCTGAAGTGGTTTAGTAATTGCTCTTCTAAAATGATAAAAAGTCGTTTTTTGCGAACTCCTCAGAAAATCCCTGGTTCCTTTTCCCTGCAGAGAAGAAGCACAATGTACCTACATCCTTTTGTGTAATAAGTACCTTCAAATGCGCTGTCCAGGTTTCAGATGAAACGTCTCTCTTTTTACTTACTGCAGAGTTTTCTTAATTTATGTGGGTAAAAGGCCACAGAGTTTAAGGTATTGTATTATGGCATTATAATCTCATTTGCATTTGAGCTGGCAGCAGCTTGATAAATCATCTACCCATTCCTTCAACTGGCGTGGGATTGCTCCCAGTGTTTAATCCAAATGCTGGAGATTCCAGCCCATATTTGAAGCAGAAATGCAAGTGTGTTCTCCATTAAGACAGAAGGCAGGAGTATCTCATTTAGGATGTTTTATCCTCTCTATTGTAACCTGCCTGTAATTTATGTTAGAGGCTACTCTGTGACTCCGCTGTCCCCACCTGTGCAGTCCCTGACACATCTCAGGGTAAAGAGAGATTATTGCTGAAAGCCAAGAGCAGTTAAGAGTGAATCAATACCAGGCACAACACAAAAGTGATTCAGTGATTGCCTTAAATAACCACGCACAGGTTTTGCCTTCTGTCATGACTAAAACATGCTGCCCATGCTGCTGAAACAGCGAGTCCCTTGGGGACAATGAAGTCACAGCAGCACCATTTCAGCTGTGCAGCCAGCTAGAGGCAATATAAGCACCCTCGTTTTCTGTGCCCTACCGTGACATGCAGGGGATTAAAATGTGAGTCATCTGCTGAAAAAATACTGATCCTGAGGCAGCAGGATGGCTCTTAAGAAAGCTCTTGAATTCTGTAAATATTAATTATAACAGTGGTGTAGAAAGCAGACACAACTGAAAGCAGTGAAACCTATGCAATTCCATCAGCACTTTAAACCTTTCAGATATCAACATTTCCATCTCTAGATTGCTCTCAAGCTTAAAACGCTTCAGTGGTTTTATAACCCAGGGCAGTGGAAAATTAATTTTTACCTTTCTGGGTTTGTCTTCATTTCTTGTGGTACTACTTCATGTGGTACTGCACCCCACAAAAGTGTTGTATTGAAATCCCAAGTTTTGTTTGTAGTGCTGTCTGAATGGTCATGCAAATAAATAATTGATTCCTGCTTTTCATGTAGCCCAGAGCAAGTTTAGAGGAAATAAATGTAACATGAGTTAGTCATCCGTAAATAATCTCAAAGCAGGGAGCCCTACATCAGCAGCAGGCTGATAATAAGCTGTGCAGTGCTATCTCCAGTGAAGCTTTGCTCATGACTTCAAATAAATTGATGAGCTGTCATTTATTTGCTTGTTTGCTTTTTCTCAGCGGGTGAATTTACTGTCTTCTTGCTGAAGTATCAATTATTCTTGTAGAATTGAATAGTACTGTTTTAGTATTACGCATGTAGAGGCTAACATGGTTTGAGACATGATAAAAATTAATAAGATACCTGTGATTGGTACTTTTTTTTACTAGAGATAAATATTGTGTTACAGGAGCAGCAAAGAATGGGATTAAAAAGAATCAGCAGACCTGATCTAATTTTTTATTTTTGCAGGCTTCTGCTGTCAACCATCTGCAGCTGCTGTTGGTCAGGCATTGATCTGACCTCTGAGGGACAGAAATCCATCCTGTCCCCTGCCTGATCGTTCAGGGCTTTTTATCCTAGCATTTAAATTGGATTTTATTCAATTTTATTTAAATCTACTGTATCAACACTTCATGAACAGAAGCCCTCCCACTCTGCTCTGCAGCATCCCATTGTATACCAGCTTTTTATTCTTGTGTGTGTGCTATACATATTCATTCCCCTTAATCTTTCACGCTAATGTACATTTCCCTTTCCTATTCTTTTTCTCTTCTTGATTATCATTAAATACCTGGATGATACCTAAATGTCAGAAAAGCCCTGAGAAATGCCACATACTGGAGAAAAAGTCGTTTATGTTTAAAAAGCCCTGAGTATGGGAATATCTGCTTTCCAGGCTAGGGGGCTGTTCTGGCCACCTCTGAAAAAGAAGATCTCTTGAGAGAAATAGATTTATGTTGCTGGTGGTGTTTTGATTTTGAACTTTGATATTGAAATTGGAGGTTCAGACATGAATCCTGTCTTCTCTCTAGTTCATCTCTGCCCTGACATGATAATGGGTCACTTGAAACAATCAGTTGGCTTCATTAATTATTAATCCTAACACATGGCAAAAGCAATCTGGAGATTCACTGGATGTGTGGGGGTCTGTTGGTGGAAATGTAAAGGGGGCAATTATCAGTCTGAAAATAAATGAGAGTGGCAAGTACCAAAGAGGAGGGGGAATCAGGAGGCTTAGGTATAACTGGAAGAACTAAAATGTATTTTATTTTACAGTCAGATTTATATCTTAAATCACATTAAAGTGGAAATTCCTACAGCAGGGCATGTAGTTCACATGAGGATTGGGTTACTTGGCTGAGCTGTGGTCTATGCAAATATGCATTTATAAACCTTCACAAGAATTTTGATACTTGCTGAGTGCATAGGAAAAGCAGTGAGCTGTTCACTTTTAGGAACTGATACCCAGACAAACAAGAATATAACTCTCATCCATGCATTATAGTAGCTTTCTTGGGCACTTATGCTGAGGGGAGAAAACAGAAGTGGTGAGACAGGGAATAAGAGCTGCTGTATAACATGAGTGCTATCTGAAGGTGACTTTTTTATCAACACAGGCCTAGGTAGCCTAATGAACAACAATACTTATTGGCACTGCAGAAAGGGAAATGTGTGAATTTGCCCCAAAGTGGGATACAATGAGAGGGTTTTTTCCTATGGCCTCTACCTCTGTTTGCTGCAGCAGAACAGGAGCTCATGTTCTGCTGGTTTCAAAGCAGCTGAAAGAATCAAGGGCAGAAGCTCTCCATACATTTCCTTTTTGTCAATAACACACTGACGAGGTTTGTGCACAATAGCATCGCATTTGGATATCTTAAAGAACACTTCCTGGGAGAGTGGTGTGTTCCAAACCCCTGCCTGGTCTGTGCTGCATTGCTGAGGTCTGCTGCTCTCCTCTGGATGTTGTCTGGATTCAGCTTCCACGTGAGCTCTCCTTCCCAACAGCTGCAGCCCCAGTGACAGTGGAGCCATCTGTGACAGCTCCAGATACCTCATCCCAGGTTTCTCCTGCATTATCCATCCCCAGTGGCAGTGGAAGGCAATGCTGGAAAGGTTAACAACTACCCCTCACCCCCAAATTGCTGAGGAGGGCAGGCAAACCACAAAGGGCTTTCTCCTGCTTAGGCTGCCACAGCTCATGCAATGCCACAGATTAATGGAGCTCCAGACTGTCTGGTGGAGTTTTTCCCACAGAGCAAAATATTAACTAAGTCAATTGATTGCATTTTCATTTCTTGAGGGAGGTGCAGCCCACACATCCCATTGTGTCTGAGCACAGACAGTCTGCTGAAGCAATACTGGGTTATCTCACGGGTGCTTTGTGCTACGTCTTGAGCTCTTGCCTCTGCTGTAAAAGGAAATGGAAATTCTTGATCACAAGACCTGTCTGACAAAGAAATAAATTCTTGTAAAGTCAGTGGCCCAAACTTAGGAAATTACAGTAACTGCTGCAGCAAAATGCTGTGATAAACCCCCATCCATCTGGAATGGTTCCATAATCCACTACAGATTGCCAATTAATTGCATACTTAGTTCTATGTAATAAGGACAGATAATAGGCTGTATTAGTCTAAGTCCCTCAGGGGCACTGGAAATACATCACAATATTCCTAAATAGTGTGTTTTTATTAAAGCAATGCCTGCAAGCTTCTGTCTGGTACTAGAAACCTATTGTGTAGGGAACTGTACGTGTAATGAAAGGCCAGATTTACAGCACACACTCCTATTAAGTGAAGCACTTAATTGCTTACTTCAAGTACCAGCTCAAATGAACTGATCTCATCTATTTTCTAATTAAATGTGGGAAATTATAGTGTGGCTGGTTGGGACACAAGGTTTTTAAATCCTCTTCTAGAGCAGGAGGAACTGTAAATAGTCTCTTAGGCTGTTAAGATTAAAATGAGACTGGTATCACAGAAAGATCCTTTAAACAATGGTGTGTGAAATATTTAGGATTTTGCATACATAAATAAATCACAGGGGTTTTTTTGTTTTTGTTTTTTTTGTGGTTTTTTTTTTTTTGTTTGTTTGGTTTTTTTTTGCTCCCTTATGAAGAATCTTTTGTGGGCAGCTTGGATTTAGACTAAAATTCCTATTAATTAAACCAATTACATAATGGGAAGACATAACTTTTATAAAAACACATAGAATTCATTTTGTTTGGATGAATTGAGGTTTTCTGTGCTCCACTGAACATAATGTTCATGATGACCTTTTCCTGCTCACAGTAGTTTTAATATTTTACTGCAGTGTTTCTGGGAAGCAACTTGGTAAACAGCAATTGTTGTCCAGAGGATAAAAAATGGGAAAATTGGTTTGGAAATCAAATCAGATTATTAGGGTCTAAGGAAATGATGCAACTTTATTTTACCTCATTTATTGCTACACTTAGTTAATCTTGGATATCTGTGACAACCACAAGAGAGTTGTGAACTTTTTCAGTTTAAAATTTTCTGAACATTTTGTGTGTGTTGTATAACTGGAACATTTTAGTACCCAAAATCCTACTGCGGGGCATAGCTCTGTCCCTCCATGTGACAATCACTAATATAGAACCAGAGATGGATGCAGAGTGTTCATTTTAACTGGAATTACCTCAGAAAAGTCTTGGATTGCTCTAGGATGCCTGAGAGGGCTCCCACTGAAATGCCTCTGCCTGTGACTGTTACCTGTCCCAAAATGTTTCATGGTTTTCATGTTGATTTTTAACACTGTTGCTCCTGTGTGAGAGTTTTTCAGAAAGCAGAAAGCACTTTTAGAACAGTTTGCTGCTATCAAGAACCATTTTGTCTTTGCTGTTTCCTTCCTTCCCCTGAGGTTGTCACACGACTGATGAAGCCAAAACGCGCTCATGAACCACTGCTTGTAAGAAGAGGCAGATTGAGGCTGGGCCTCCCTGCCTCCTCATGTATTATACATGTGAAAGTCATGGTAATTTTGTAGGATTTCACACTCTAAAAACAGCGCCCCTATGACCCAGTACTTCTGGGTCTTCCTTGTAGCAGGCACCACATAAATTAATCACTCAGCTCCACCTTCACTTTTGTGCCACAGAGTCAGTTTAGCCTAATTCCCAGGAGTGCCAGGCATGCATTGGCCAGCTCCAACAAGGGATATGTTATTTATTACCCCTGGAAGCATGAAGCACTCATGTCCACAGGGAGGGTCACCTTCCATCTAGCCTCCCACAGGCCCGTGTGCAACAGACATCACTACTTTAGAACAATTTAGCTTTTTTATGCATCTTGGGAGAAATTACTTCAGTAGAATACAAATAGATGGCTGTTTTCCTTTCTCTTAAATGCAAGGTTTGGGGTTTTTTTGCTGTTCTCAAGTGGGTTTTATATTATCAAACCAGGGAATCTTATTCCTGTAATCTAATCAAAGATGTTAGTATGAAGAACAGTGGTTATTAATCAAATAGAAATCTGCCACTGTCTCTTCTCAGTCCTGATAAGATCCTTTCCTTTTAGCTGAAATCCATCTGGGAAGCATCTGTATCACTAGCAGGCCCTTGCCTGCCTTGATAAAAGGTTGAGGAAATACTGATTAGAGCCATTTGATCTGGATTGGAATTAAAGTGCTAGAAACTCCCTCCCACAGTGAAAGATAGAACTATTGGTAATATGTAACAGATCCCAGGAAGCTTCTTACACCTTCAAGTACAAGGGGAAGGCTTCCCGAATCTAAAATCCGAATTTTACAACAGAATTCCGCCACAATTTCTCTGTGATCGAGATAACTTGTTTCTAGTTAGTATTTTATTTTTTTTAATTAACGAAAACTTTTCTGTTTTGATGCCCTGACTGAGCTGTAATAAGAGCTGACAAACCTTTTGTGTGTGTTTGTGTGTAGATCTGCTATGTATTTAACAAACAGCACTCTTCTCCCCCCACCTCTGCAAACACACTCTTGTAAATCTGAATCAAAACCCATTCAGGACATTTCATCTTAAGTGGTTTCATCTTACTGTAATTACCAAGTCATGTGAGGAGTAGCAAAACAATTGTCTGCACAACAATGGAGATGAAATAAAGATAGCCTCTAATTAATTCCATCCAGGTTATAATTAATTTTGACTGAGTTGCTCAGGACAATATCCTTAAGTCTCACAGGCTGCTCTAAAGAGGGCTGATCACCAGCTGCTGCTCTTTGATTTTCAAAGCAGATGGGGCTATTTCCAGCTATTGCTTAAAAGGAAATAATGAGGAGGGGGAGTGATTGATTGGCTTTGAAGGGGCCTTGGGGTGAGACTGCTGAAGGAAATGTTCTGCCAGAAAACTCCTCCCTGATAAGGGCTTTTAAAGATTTTAGACACGTTTTGGTTTAATTTATCCTTAATTTTGTAAGAGCCACTTTTTGCTTTATTCGAAAAAAGTATGATCAGCGATGGGATGCTATGTCAGTAAATATTTCATTATATGTTACATACTGAGTCTGCTTTGGGTCACAGTTGATAAACATGATGAAGGATACAAATATGAATGTTTCTTGTCCTTGCTACTTTGTAGAAACAAAAGATGAAAATATCTGTTTAGATTGTTACTCTAGTTCTGTCTGTCAATGGAGAATTGTTCCCTACCTCACTGTATAAGAAGCTTTGGTAAATAATGCATTAAAATTAATTTGAGAAATTCTGCCACTTCCTTTGTTTGCTGGCAAACTGCAAAATTCTCAGATGGATTTGTTGTTAGAAATTATTCATAATTTCTGGAATAAATAAATCCTGATTTGCTGGTAAACTGCACTAATTAGGAGCAATAAATGTATAAATTACCAGTGTGGCAGCTTCTGAAACACCACAGTATTTAGGGTTTCTGACTGGAGACCATCTAGAACTACCTAACACCTGGCATGGGCTCAGTTCTAAATGCAAAGGTGAAAATAAAGGTTGGAAGCCAACTTCGTCTGCCTATCTCTAGTAAAACACTTGTGTAAAAAGGGAACAGGTCCGTGACAACTTCAGAGCTAAAATTTTCAAAGCCAAGAACCACCACCTGTAATTTTTAGTGGGGAGGCAAAAGTCAAAATGTTTTTCACATTATGCGGTTCAATAGGAATAAGTAGGAAGGTTGGTGATTTCAATGCTAAGTAATGGTGTACTGAATGTGTTTTCTAGGAATTTTGTGTTCAGTCTGTATTTTCCTGTACTAAATTTTCTGCTTCCTATCCTTTTGTTTTGCTGCATTTTCATCGCTGTAGTGTACACATCATCCTAATTCCCTGTAAAGCACAGTGCCATGTGCTTTACAAGGTGAAAACCCCACAGAAAGCAGTGTTTAAAGTCTTACATGAAAGTCCTGTTAATATGTGAGAAAAGAAATTAGATGAGCAATTTCTGTCAAATACTGGGGTTTGAAACTGGTACAAAATACGTTCACCAATAATCATTTTACAGTGAATATGTGGCTCAGTCTAAACCAGTTCTTGTTTCCTGTTTAGTCTGAGGGAGATAAGTCACAGCTCTGTTTTTGGGAAAGCACTGGTGGGCTGCAAACACTGCCTGTGTTATCTGTTTGTGTTACCTTGAATGTGACAGCAGCTGAATCTATTTTATGCTCTTTTTTTTGTCCTTTCATCCTCCTATTTGCCCTACAGTTAATTTTCTGAAGCCAGTGGTACATTATAATGCTTTAATCTGCCTTTTCCACAATAGAAGCCACACAGTTGCACATAATAGCTCTTGCATTGAGCCCAATAATCATGCTCCAATTGTAAATTCTCTTTATTTTCCCCTTTAACACAGATGTCCTTAAACTCCTTGGTTTTCCCAAGTGTATTTTAGTAATTGTAGGCATGTAAAGGTACAGCTTGTCCCTGGCTATGTGGCTTCACTTACTCAGTGTCATTGCTGATTTTTGTAGGGAAGAAGTATGGCCCATCTCTTCTAGAAAGCTGTTGTAATCCAGATGAATATATGTCTATGTTTTGAAATAAATGAAGACTGCAAGTAAGTTTTTTCCCCACTTCAGTTCTGCCCTCAGTTTTATCAAAGGAATTTCTTATACAGCAAAGTGGATCAGGGAACTGATCAGCTTAAAAATCACCTGATATTTAAAGCCAGATCAGGCTCCTGACAGGTTCACATCGTGGCCTCCTGGGTACCTATGAGGAAGAAAAGGTACACATACCACCCTGAGCTGGTGATGTGATATGAAGTCTTTAACCATGTAAATTCATTCTGAGGGTCATGCTTGTGACATTGGCTGGGATCTCTGTCCTGCCCAGGGAAAAAATCTTGCAGCTCTTCTGAAATCTGTGCTAACTGCTGAGCAAGAGGCCAGTCACCCAAAGAGGGAGCGCAGCCCTGAGGTCAGTCTAGAAAAGGCTGTTTGGTAGGAAGGTGCAGTGCTGTTTAAAGAAACAATTTTTGTTTGGGAAGAGAGTACATGTAAAATGTTCACCCTCCTTATTCCCATTGAGCTTCTTGTTCTTCTGGGCTGTGACCTGATTTGCAATGCCAATGCTGGGAGTGGGGTGTGGGAGCATCTCTGCTCAGGAGTGGATGGTGTGAATTTATTGTGGGATGGCTTTTGCTCTAAGTTTGGTAAGGAACTCTCAGTCTGGGGTGTGGCACTGGGATGCTCATTGAGTGCTGGACTCAATGGGTTAGGGATCCAGCTTGGCATTTCTTTGGTACTGCTCACACAGAATTGCTCCCTCAAAGGAAGGATCTTGAAAGGTGATAAACTGCTGGTATGAGGGCAATGATCCCCTTTTGCAGTGCTTTGACAACAGTTTCTGCACCAAGTAAATTCTTTTTTGATCCAATAAGACAAAATTCTTATTCTCATGTCTCTGTACAATATCTGCTCCTTTTTAAGATCTAATGTGAACTACTTTTGCTTGTTCTGTATATTAGAACCACAAAAATGTAGATATAATTCTGGCCAAAATTTCCAACTTTTCTTCTCCTTTCTAGACCTTGAACTATTCACAGCTGGTGGTGGAGCGTGGCATCCAGAGCTTTAGAATTAAGTTATTGTGGTGAGAGATCCAACAAACTTCACTTTTAAGTTGGTCTCCATCACAAAAGGCACGGATTCAGATGTGGGAATGGCTTGCTGTGGGATATTGATGAACTCCCTCTGTCACCCAGCTGCTTGTCCTGCTTCTGCCTCGGGAGGTCTCACAGAAACTCTGGTTTTGACCACAAGGCTTCTTAGGGGAATAGTAGTAATTAATAAGAAATAATAATAATAAGCTTTACTTTCTAGTCCTATCAAGATCAATTTTAAGGACTCAGGCTAGAATCCTCCAAGGTGATCTTAGTGTGGCTAATTATGAGAGATGATTAACCTTCTGACTTCTTATTTTGGGGGAGTGTGGGGTGTTTAAGGGGAAGCTGAGGCACAGCAAAGTGACCAAGTTTGCTTGAAATGTTGTAGCCAGGAGGAACAGACCAACAGAACTGGGCAATAGAATCAAGTCTCTGAATATCTTGCTTAGCTCTTCTTTTTTCACCTTTTTTTGTTTATGGACACTTGATTAGTAAATTTAGCAAGACAATGGGCTTGCTTTCCTTAGTTCCCTACTCATTCCCTTTGGAGTAATCTACAGAGCTCTAGTGCTTTATGCTCTGCAGTTTAAAAATGCACCAGGAAGTCTCATATCCTGTTCTCTGACTTTCTTCAACTTTCCTTTGAACTGTAACTCAGAAATAATTACAACAGAAATAAACCATGTGTGTCTCTAGATATATTTTAGTACCAATGGGAGTTTCAAAATTACTGGCTATGGAAGTGGCCTGATTGCAGTTGATTCTTCTCTAGTGAAGATCTTGACCAGCTTGTAAGTTTACCATCTTTTCCTGATGTATTGATGAGAGATACAGAATCAAATGCAGGCAAAGATGGATCTTTGTCTTTTCCCTGTGAATAATTTTTCACACAGTTTCCAATTAGGCTCAAAAAGGAACTTAGGCTGATCTCGAGAGAGAAATGCAGAAAGGGGAAGCAGACAGCCCACACCCTGTTTCCACACATCTCCTGTTCGTGCTTACTCTGCCCTTTGCAATCAGCGTGTCAGTGTTGGTCAGTTCCCTCTTGGACACAGAAAATGATACCAGGATGGTGTTCCAAGTTGCAGACACTGAAACCAAAGGCCTTTTTATGGTGTCTCAGTTCTGTCTCCTTTGTCCACTTGAAACAGGTTTTTCCAATATAAGAAGCTTACTTAACCCAGGGTTTAAGGCTATTTTTATCCAGCATGAAATGTGCATGTGGAGAAAGCCTGTGGAGATAGAGGACAACACTGTTTGTTTTTCTTCAAGGTCTCCTTTATGCTTGGGAAAGGTATCTTTTCTGGAAACCTTAGATAATATTCAGATATCCTGCACACTGATATTGTTTGGGTCAACTCTTTGAGGGGCAAAGCAGCAGAATAATTTGCAAAATCCCACTGGTTCAGTAATTCAAATGAACTGTAATGTCATTGCTTTAGGTGGCCCTGATTTCTACAGAGATTCTGGATCCTTGTCTCTGAGATCTTACTGAATCCTGTCAAATACATGTGGAAATTTCTCCTTCCCTGACCACTGCTCCTGCACTGTTTGCAATAATAAATAAGGGCCCTCCTGTGTTCACCTCACATTAGCCACTAAAATTGCCACTATTTCATCATCTATTCAAGTGGAGGATCTTTCTAAAACACAGCTCCTTAGCACAGCTTGGGGGTCAGCACAACCCTTCGTGCTGCTGCTCCCCAGCATCTCTTGAAGGTGTTTCTGTAGGTGCCAACTGGTGGGGCTAAGGTTCCAGAATTTAAAATACTGCTGCAGAGATGACAGGTAGGATTCGCCAGGCTTTCCCAGAGCAGCCATGTCACTGTTACAGGACAGTTTCACTCCACCTTAAATACAGAAGCAAGTCAGTAACCATTGTGAGCTTTTAATCGCTCCAATTACCCTGCTTTCCCCATCCTGACAGTTGGCATGCACAGGAGTCCCTTGTTAAGGCTTGCATGAGAGGTGGATTCTTTTTTTTTCAGTCAAGTACATGACCACAGCACCGAGCACAGCCCCAATAACACCCGGCAATTTGCTCAGCTGGAGTTTTCTGTTTTTTCACAGCAGATGCTTAATGCAGAAACCACTAAAATGTGTAAGATCACTGCCCTTCTAGAGGATGCAGCAACACAGAGCAAACTGAATCCTGGGGGTTATTCAAAAAAAAAAAAAAATTTTAAAAAATAATGATACCAGAGTCATCATTAAACAAGATCTTGGCTTAAAAATCTATGCTTCTAAGTGGAGGTTTAGCAACTATTTGGCTTTTGAGTCAAAAGTGAGTAAACTCTAAGGTACCAGAATAGAAATGGAAGTATATAGAAGAAAACATACCCTGCCATCCACAAAAGCCATAGAAGCCCTATTGTCATGGAATATTCTGAGCTGGAAGGGACCCACAAGGATCATGGCTCCAGCCCTTAAGGACTCAGCTTTGCTCTCTTGCAGCCTCTCCTGAATGGCCACTCTGTGCTGACTTGTCAAGCAAGATTATGATGGAGTTTTTTGGCTAATGGAGGTGAGCTCTGTCCTCTTTCTCTCATCATGAAAAGTCCTGCCATGTTCACTGAGAGAAAACCTTCCCAAATACTTGATGAGCAAAGAGACAAAATCTATTCCTGGCTGCACTGAGTTCTCCCAGCAATCATAACTTGCCTCTTTAACACCTAAACCCCACAAGAAGTAAGTTGCTCTTACACAAACTGAGCACCAAAGCCTGAAGGAGGGCTGTGGATTTCACCCTCTGGGAGGCCTGTCATGGCTTGGGATGGGTCAAAGATGCAGTAACTTGCCAAAGAGCAGAGCTGGGCATGTGTTTTTGTCTTAGCAGCAATGCCAGCTCATGCACCTCTCTAATCGACCATCCAGCTCCTGAACTGTGGAACTGGTTAGGCTGACAATTTGCTTTGTAAAAAAATGTGGTGTGTTTTTTAGATTCCTTGGTGGTTTTTCCCCATATATCCTGTTCCTTTATTTCACTTGGCTTGTCCAAACAGTCAGACAGATACTTCTGGCACAGTAAAAGAGATGGTTCTGGATCATGCTTAGTAGTTGGTTCTTGGAGCTATGGTTACACAAGATCTTACAAATACTGCAATGTCACCAAATTCCCAGGTGTTCTTCAGGAATGTGTTCTCTGGACACCTCTCCAAAAAGCATTGAGTTGAGAACCCCCACTTCAAACACACTGTCTGAACTGGATGCAAAAAACCCTATTTAAAAGGAAACAGTTGAATTCGTTTGCCAACCTGGCCCATTAACAGAAACTAATTTATGCTCCAAAAGCCACTGCACTGCAAAGTTCTCCGATGGTTTAACAGACAGCTGCTTCTCCTCTGTGCTGAGCTGGAACTGTGGCTGCTGGTGCCTTCTCCAGTGATCAGAAAGGCTGGCAAAAGTGCTGGCTCCCGCTGCCATACAAATAACAGTGAAACCAGGAGCCAAGAAATGTGAGCACAACACAAATGTCCTGGAGGGAGCTGTAGCATGGCTGGGGTTTTACACCCACCTCCCATGCCCTCCTTCTCCCTGCCGTAACAGTTTGCTTGAAAGCTGCAGGATAAAAGTTGCTATGGGGTCTTTTGACGGGCTTTCTTTTGACTCCACAGCAACTGCCTGCAGGGTTATGTGCTCACCCTACATCTATCCCTGGAGGAGCTCGAGGTCCTCTTTGGGATTCCAGCTGTGCTTCAGTGAGCAAGTGGGTGCAGGTTCTCAGCTGCTTGCAGAATAACCTTGGTGTGTTGTGGGGAAGGAGGGAAAATTCAGTATTTTCCCTCTTCAGCCACGATTCAGTCCTGTTGTCCAAAGTAACTTCAAACTCTACTTGGTTTAGCCGTGTTAGGGTCTAGATCCCAGATTTGCTGTACCTTCAATCTCCCCAGCCAGACCACTCCATGCCTTTGCCCAGCAGCCCCTGTCCCTCTCCAAAGTCAGAAGGTACCTTAGTCTTGGGAACAGGCTTTGAAACGAGAATTTGTTTTCAAAAGACACTTTTTAGTTATACTAAATTAAAATTTGCCTTTTAATTGTACTAATCCTTCCCCAAAGCTGGTGGTGAGGCACTTGCTCAGTGATGTTTCAGCAGACGGAGGTGCCCAGGCAGCCCAGCAGAGCTGATTGCAGTGTGTGCAGAGAGGGCACAAACACTGCCCACTTGCAGGTGCCTTCAGCTCTACCTTTGTTCAGACAGGCTCAGGATTGCCATGGCAACCTCAGTCACAAACTGCAAAGGATTCATGCTGAAACCCCAAAAGGCTCACGCTTTAAGGGCTTTTCTCCCTTTCTCTCCCTCTTTCTTATTTTCTCCATCACAGAAATCAGTTCTGAGCAGATGGGCCTGCATGAGCTTTATCATTGACCCTTTGTGTACTGGGAGCCCTTTGTTCCCTGATTTCTGAGCCTAAGCAAACGCAGCTGCTCTTGGAGTCAGTGGGAATATCAGGTGTTTGTTTTCCAGTGACTCAGAGCAGCAGGATCCTTGCAATGAAACCACGAGGTCTGGTGGCCCTTGTCAGCTCCAGAACACCCCAGTGGGGTGAGGTCTGTAACTGCTGGTCTTGCATTGCTCTGCCTGGAAAAACTCTCCCTTACTGCAGCCAGAGAAGCTTTGGTGCGTTTTCTGTGTGCCAAAATTTCAGGGCCCTGGGAGAAGAGCTCTGTTAAATCCTATAGGAGGAGTGTAGGGGAGTCTCATCTATTCCCTGTACTGCTCTGAAAGGTCACTAATTTGGTTGCAGAAGCAAGTACTAATTAGCTGCGTGCATACCTCCAGCCTCAGCTGAGAAGAGCTCTGTGAGCTTCTGTGGATGGGGATTTATTTGGCTGCTTCTCGGGCTGGTTTTGTCTCTTTGGCTGCTTGCTTGGGTCTTTCTTGGGTATCTATTTATAGTAGCATAAAGGGACCTTTATTTTTTTCTGTCCTTGTCCTACTTATGCTCATAACGTGTACACAAAGCTCTGTCCATCAGATGAACTTTGTGATGAACAGGAGGGGATCTGTGGAATTCCTTGGTGTGCCCACAATGAAGCAGAGTAGCTCCGGGGATCTCTCATTATATTTCATTCTCTAGATGCTGAATGCATTTCAGGCCCGTCTGACTCTCCCAAACTGAAATGTGCAAAGCAATTCTGCTCCACCCACTGACCTTCATGTCCTTGCCCCAGGTGGAGCAGGAGCTCCTACAGAGCTGATATTTTCTCTGCTTCTGAGGAAAAATTTCTTCATTTGCTCTGAGTCACACTGGATGTTATCTGTGGCTCTGTGGTTATGCAATTCATGATCCTGCTCCCTGCCTACAATTTGCCACAGGATTATCAGAAAGCAGAAGCTGGAGGACCTTTATAGGTGTGAACACAAATTCCTCTGATTTATCTCGACTTATTCTGACCATTTGCTGAAACAAGTCCCTCTAAATCCAGCTAAGATTTTTCACAAACCAATGTGGTGTGCACAACTTAGGGCAACACATTTGTACTTGCATGTTTTGGCTGAAAGGGGAATGAGCTCTGTGGCTGGGGGGAGTTCCTGGATCACAGCACCTGAAATGGGAAATAGAGAAAATTGAACCAAAAAGACCCTTTCAGTTCTCTAAAGAACATCTCAGTGAGCTCTCACACAAATCTGGCTTTAATTGCCTCTTACTTGATGTAATGAAGAGACATATTGTTTTTTTAAATTTTATTTTTAAGAAGCAGTAGATGAACATGGCCAAAAGTGAATAGGAACAATGTGAGGAATTGCTAACTGCTAAAAGAAAGTAAAAGCACTGTGAGGGGTTATATTATTGCCTGAGCTTTAAGGACGGAAGGTGCAGTATTTGATCAGAGTCTTATATGATTGAGCTTTATGAGCGCATTTGTTGAAGAGTGAGGTTGATTCAGCAGTGCCCTTGGTGCCCACTGTGGGAAGAGCTCCTGTTTGCTTTGATCCCAGGTCTGATAGCAGCAGCTGCAGCCTCTCCAGAGACGGTTGTGACACAGAATAAACTGCAGTGGGTCTGAAATGGCTGGTGCAGCATGAAGGCTCTCCCACAGAAATAGTTCACGAGTGATTACCCCCTCTCTGTATCCAGCAGACAACACAGCAAATGTTCTCAGAGCACAGCAATCCAGCAATCATTACAGTATCAATCCTATCGCTTCTGAATGGAAATGCACGAGAGAACTGTATGTACAAACCCCAAAAATATTTCCTGGGCACAAAGCCAAGGCAGAATAATTTAACTACATTGAAGTGCTTCATGTTTGGGGGAGTTTTTTTTCATGCCAGCACATGAAAATCAACATTTTCTCAAGGAAAGCAGAGGTTTTGTAGAAGCAGTGGTGGCAGAATACTTTTTCATTGAATTTTGACCCATTTTCCTATGGCATGCTGTTCAAAACTCAGGGACGCATGCAAATTAGGGGCAAAAGTCTAATTGGCACATGCATTTGCCATGACTGGAAGAACAGAATGAAAGTGATTTGGTGTTAGGGGATTAATAATACGCTGGCTCTGAACAGAAGGGGAGTGTGAGGGGGTGGGAGGTGGTGCCAGTTCCATGATTCCTGCCAATGTCAACCCTGGCATATATAATTAGCCTATTTGATTAACATCACAGAATAAAAATATGAGTAGGGGAGCTATTCTACTCTGGCAGCCCCAGGCTGAGGAGCTGGAAGGTGCATACAGAGATGCTGAGGGTGGGCAGCAAAACCTTGTGGATAGAACAGCTGGTAATGAACTTGTGCTCACTGGAGGCTTAGCACAGCTTCCCTTTTCCTTGCTTATGGCAAAGCTCCAGTCACAGCCTCCTTCCTGAAGTCGTGGTCTCTCTCAGAACCTTGTACAGTCCTGTCCATGACTGCTCTGCTTTTCAGTGTGCTGTGGAGCCATGGGTATGTTCTCCCTCAGCCCTTGTGTGGAGCACCAGAGCCCTCCAGAATAAAGAACTGCAGCAGCTCCTGCTGAATATCACAATTCACACAGACAAAGGAGGGAGCATTAGCTGCTCTTTTTTTTTCTGCTCACAAGCAAAATAACCAAAGGAATCCATCCTTCCCCAGAACGTGGAAGCAGGAATAAGTAGCTGTAGAATCCCCCAGGGCAGAGTTCTGATAACAAATCCATGCAGTTTAGTTCTCCCTCATGGAAAATAAAGGAATATAAGAACTCATTATTACCCGTGCCCCAAGCAGAAGCTTAGCAGCTCACAGTAGTGACAGCTCAGATTATTGGTGTATTTATAATAAAGTCTTTTAAGTCTGCCACAGGGAAGGATTTGTGAGTCAGCAAAGACAGCAAATAGGTCTGCAAGGGACAGGCCAGCACAGAACAGAAAACTGTCAGGAATTACTCAACCTTGAACATGCCCCAGTCTGCCTCTGTTTCCTTTGGCAATAACTATTGTTCTGGGTACGAGAGATTTATTTTTAATTTCTCTGGAAGTGAAGTGCAGGGAAGGCAGTGAGAGGTGTTGGCTCATGACAGATTGTGATGGAGCAGGTCAGGCTGCCCGAGCTGGCACCAGCACAGAGGTGAGCTCTGCCCGGGAAATCCACTGTGCTGCACAGGTGCATTTTGCAGTAGGTTTGGGGGAACTGATTGCCTTTCTAATAGGTTTACAGCTGGAGATACCAATTTAGGGCTCATAGGAAGGAGAGTCCTTAATCCTGTTCAGTCTGGAGGTTCCTTGCAGGGCTGAGACCGCAAAGAACCCAAAAATAAAACACAAGAGATGACCAACTG
Organism: Corvus kubaryi; assembly: GCF_017639235.1. Lineage (NCBI taxonomy): Eukaryota > Metazoa > Chordata > Aves > Passeriformes > Corvidae > Corvus > Corvus kubaryi. The sequence goes on along the minus strand of NW_024581093.1, from coordinate 2,057,498 downwards.
CCAGTGTTTCAACATTTAGTACTTTTTTTTTATAATTTATATAATGCAGAAGACCTTGATGATGTGTAATTGTTTTGCATTGAAACTTTAGAAAAAAATAGGTCACACTTACTGTTGTGACTGGCCAGGAAGCAGCAGCTGAATGCCATGGCATAAAGGGGAGATTTTAATGAAATGGATGCACAACTCGTACCAAAAGTTGGTTGGAATGGAACACTAATTCACATTAGGCGCTTCCAAAGCCTTGCTAAACACAGCTCCTAATCACTCACTGATGGTGCCATTCTGCTTTTTATAGCAGTAGTAATCCAGGTAACCTGGACAAACTCCAACTTGGATAATCATGTTCTCCTGACCTACATTCTCCTTGGTGTTTCAAATGGATGCTGTTCTTGGGCTGATATCCTTAGCAAGCAATTGCTGCTTTGCGCACTCTGAAGGCCTTCTGTGTTTCACCTGAGTGAGCTGTGTCTCACTGGACACACAGCCTGTCCGAGGCACGTTGTGAGAGGTTTGTACACTTTGAAAGCCCTTGGTAGCAGTAAAGAGGGAGAGGATTTAGTATATTTCATTTACAATTTACAGCATCTATTTAAAAATATTTGTGTTGATATATATCAGATGTAGTAATTAAACCAGCTATTTTGGCATTCATACACACTCTGGGATGTGGGCATTGGAGGCACTTTAATAGGCAGTCCTAGAAATTCAGCTTTCCTTGGCATTTATCACTGGCTTCAAGGAATGAATGCTCATAATTCTGCCAAACACTCAGTAATGAGGATTTCAGCTGAGCATTTCCAGCTTGTTCCTCCCAGTTCCAGCTGGTCAGCCAGTACCTGAAGCATATCAGTGGTTCCTGGAACCACACCAGGAAGGCTCAACACACACCAATATACAGAGCACAGACTGAAGAACCCCTTCAGATAAACCCTCTGGAGTTTTTTTGAGGGGGAAAGCAGCGGGTGGGTTTTTTGTTGTTGGTTGAAGGTTTTTTTTAATGAAGACTCAAATATGAGGCAACAGCCTAAGGAAACTGTAAGGCAGATCTAGTGGATCTCCCTGGGGACATCAGCTGAGTCAACATTAACTAAGTTTACATGGCTTTCTTCCACATCTTGATTTCAGTCTGCTCTGAGTGTGAGATGGTTCCCTTCCCTGTTGTGTCACCTGTCTGGTTTGTGTTCTTATCAAAATCATTTTACTCATCCTTCAGCTGGTGCTTGGGCTTTATCTGGCTCTTTCACCAGCTGTCATTTATCATATTTTTCATATGATCTGAGCTCCTGGGACATTCCTGGACAGGCTCCCTTCACCAGTTAGGAAAGAGCTGGAAATCAGCAAAGCTGGACCAACATTTCGGGAAACAAAGAAATGAGTGTAGGAAGGGTTCAGAAGGGAAACAGCGGCCAAAACCCCAGATTTGAAGAAGGATGGGACAGGAAGTGGGAGGGTGGCTGGAAGGAAGAGCAAAGCTGCTGCTGTTAGAGGATGTGTCAGCAGAGCATGAAAAAGCGGGAAGTGGAAAGGTGGAGTGTCAGTGGGTAAAAGAAATGAGTAGAGGATGAAGCCACGAGTAGAAAGGACACGGCCTGGGACTGGGAACAGGAAACAGCACAAAGCTGCTGCCCAGAGGAAACAGGCAAAATTCCAGTGTCATCAGCACCCCAGCCATGCTTACCTTCCCACTCTGCCTCCTCTCAGTGTCCCAGCTACAGTGAGCTGCAGCCATTCACAGTGGAACCCCCCTGGTTTACACCAGGGCACAGCCACGGAGCCGTGGCATTTTCACTGTGCAGTAAAAGCCACTAATTGTATATGTTTGACTATGTAAGTCCTGTTCTTTACTTTCACACAGGCACAGCTGCTGTTTTAAGCAGTCAAACAAATTGAGATGCACAGAACGGGCCAGATCATTCCCCAATGCATTAAACATGGATGAACTGGACCTAAAATCTTTTAAAATTGCATTAACTTCCCTCTGTTGCTAGCAAAAACGTGAATTACAAATGCTGGAGCCAGCTGAGGCCACCAATTCCTTGAAACAAGGACATTATACACTTAAAACTCTTTGGGATAAGCACAAGAATGATTGCAGTCTTTAGCTCAGTAGCTTGAATAAAGCACTCCTGGGATTTTGGGGAGGACTTGGTGTTACTGTGCTGTGTTGCTGCAGCCACTCTGTGAGTGCCTGAACCCAGAGCAGAGCCCACTGTGATATTTTCCAGAGGTGTTAGGAGAATTAAGGAGAGATTATAACATCACTTTTGACTGGCTTCCCGAATAGTTTCATTAATTGTTTCAGGGTGTGAGTAAATTAAGCAGATTAACTAGGGATTTTTTAATTTCCTTGTATTTCAGTGGAAAGAAAAGTAGGAAACCCCCTTGCAAATTAATCTGCCATGAACTCAGTGTTTCTTACCATAATCATTTTTTGCTTCTTTTCACTTTTTTCTTTGGGTTACTTTCATGCTTCTGTCTTGGGAAATTTTTAGAGGTAGAAGACTCCTGATCTGCCAGGATTCATGTTCTGCTGAGCCCCTTTTTCTGTGTTAGCACAGACTGGAAATGACCTAGGCAGCCTGGGATAGGCAACAGTTTCTGAGAGGAACTGAGAAAGAGGAGAGGGACATGGATACTGAAGCAAATAACCACAACACGGTCAAAAGGCCAGTGTGGCAGCCGCCCTTGAGTGTGGGATAGGAGAACTTTTGTCCATCTGTATCATTGCTTTAATCTGTGATTTTAGCATCACCCTCTCCTTCCACCTCTGCACTCTGAAATGAATGTGAAATACCAGCCTTGCATCAGGAAAAAGAGCTGAAGTGCTGAGGAGCTGAGATATCTCCAGATCAAAACCTTCTCCTTGGGGCCAGATCTAGAGACTACAGAAGTCCAGACGAGTCTCATGAATTCCAAAAAGATCCAGTAAAAACTCAAATATGAATATGACAAGCTGGGGGAAAAGGCACTCTGCCTTTGAATAGTGCCAGGAAGGAATCATCATTCAGAGAAAGAAAATCTACACCTTCTCCTTAGATCCATGCCTGAGACACAGTGGGCATGTGAAAGAGAAAGGACACACAGCTCTAGTACACACTACAAAAACAATTCTTCCCCTGCCCACAAAAGGCATTTTCGCTGGAGGGAATATTTCTCTCCCATTCATTGTTTTCCCACCAATAAAAACCTGGTTAGTTTTTAGGATTTTTGGCAGTCTAGCTCGAAAACTGAAATCTGAAATGAGACAATTCCAATTTTTTTTTTTTTCCACATCTTCTGGTCTTTCGTGTCAGAAGTCCATAAAATCCCCAGATGTTGGAGTTCATACAGAAGATACAGGTATTTGCTGTGCAGTGCAAGAAGCAGTGAGCAAGTACAGTGAGTTACCATAGAGACAGCACATTAACAGAACTCTTTTCCTTATTCCTACCAATGATGGAGAATTAAAGCCAACACCTTTCCCGTTCTTTCCCCTTTTGTTGCACACAGATAAGGTGCTGAATTGCTGGTTCTGTCCTGGTGTTTGGGATCAATGAACAGCCCGTTCCGTGCGTTTTCCTCCGAGCTGCTGAAATGCAGACTCACTCCCACCCCCCCTGGGCTTTAGCAGAGTTCCCACCTCAGCTCTCCCCGCTTTGTTCCTCAAACCATGCTCACACAATTTCCTGTTTAGAAGCAAAAAGGGGGTTAAAGAGCTCTTGGTGCTTCCTCTTGTAGCTCAGTGCAGTTGTATCTTCCCCAGAAGCAGCTGACAGTCAGGATATTTCTCTGATAGGTACTTGAGCTATTTTTTCACATTCTCATCAGTTCAGATGGCTCTTTGTGAGAGCAGTTTCAAACCCTAATTTCAAGTGGCTGAAAAATAATCAGATAAAATAGGTTCTTTGAGTTGTAAAAGCATTAGCTGAGCAGGCTTGGTTCAGTGTCAGTAAAGCACAAAGCACAAGGGACAGAGCTAATACCCGAGAAAATCTCTGTGAGCTCTGTAAAGGAGGGACAAGAAATCTGAATCACAGTTCTGCAGACGCTGCTGTTCCCTTGCTGTATTCTCTGAACTTCTCTGAGGTCTAAAAAAGGGTTCTGATACTTATTAACTCCTTCAATTTAAACGTTTGTTGTTTTACTGAGTTCAGAGGTGGAAGCTGTGCAGATAAAACCCTTTGGTTTTTCATTCCTGCTTTCTGTTTGGAGAAATTGAAGTGTCACAGTGACCAGGGTTAACAGATGCACCAAAAGGTCAGCAAGACACGTCACATGTGAGCAATGAAAACCAAATCTTTCTCTGATGGGTTTGACTGAAGTCTTTCCAAGATGGCAAGACAGAAGAGAAGCTCTGGAGAAGCAAAGAGGGAGACTGAGAAGAAAACAAGTTTTTAAAATGCACAGGGAGGTCAGTGGGTGCAGGTGACAGAGGTTTCACACTACAGGAGCCCTCAAAGGCCTGGCTGCAAAAACTGCTGAGTGAAGGCAAAACCCCTGTTCCAGAGTTTATTCCTTCCTCCCAAGATTGATTATGTCCAGGAGATACAGGGACATAAACCAAGGGACATCGTGGTGCCCCTTTTCACCACCTTCAATATCCCCTCCCCAATGTCAACATCTACTCTGAACCCATTTTCTGCTCTATATTATTTTGTCACTAATTGCACAATAATTCTTCAATTACTGTGGACTGGAGAACAGGGAAATCCATCTGTCGAGTGCTCTGTGTCCTTATGACTCTTCCTGACCTGAATTTGGAAGGGCTTCACTTTGCACCTCCTTTCCACTCCCTCGGGGCATTGACTGCCAGGCACTAAGAGATTAAATTGAAGCTCCGAGCCCTGCCCTGTCTAAATCCCAGCAATTCATGGGCTGGCAGAAGGCACAGATGAGCCACATATGAAGCAGCATCTGAATCAGGCTGTAATTTGCAGCCCAGGATGTTCAAGTTGTGAAACCAGAGCTGTCTGCCTACATATGCAAGGCCAGAAACTGGTGATGTAAAATTCCCTTTCTGCTCAGACAAAAGCAAGCTTTGGATCCCAGAGGATATCTTTAGGATGAGGCTGGGATTCTGAATTAAATCATGCCCCGTTTGTCCTCACCTGGGCAGTCAGTGGGATTTGTACAGTGGGATAAAGAGCAGCACATGACCCATGGTCAGAAGGACCCAGCACCCAGGTGTGTTGATGAGTCAGGAGTGGTGTCTGGGATTTATTCTTTTTTAATGTATATATTTCCCCTGTAACTTTATGATTCCTTTGGCTTTTCAAACACAGTAATAAGCACTTCTACATCTTCAAAGTGCTTGCAGATACTATCTCACTTAATCTCCCAGGGAAGGAACATAAGAAAACAATCAGTAACAGATAAGTAAATGATTTAACTTTGTAAAAGAACTTAAAGCTTATGAGGAATTAAAGACCTGATGTCAAGCTAAATCAAAGCAATGGAAATGAGCTGGAACTTGTATCCTCCCAAGGTTTCTGGTATCCACTCTGTGAGTATGGTCTGTGTGTGGAGTCCCTTGTCTGGTGAAAGGGCAGAAGAAAGACGGAGTTACACAAAGATCTGAGCTGACACCCCTGGGGAAAAGGGCTCCATTGCCAGCAGGATGGTGGGGCTGCAGTAGCAGAGAACTTCTCTCCCTCCAGCCCCTTGCCGTGACCATTTGAGCCCTTCCACCAGGGCAGCAGCTCGTGGCTCTCTTGGCAGGTGCCTACAGTGCCCTGGCCAGAGCTGGGCCTGCTGCAGCCAATGCCACTGTGCTGGGAATAAATGTCACATGCAGGAATAAATTAGAGCTGGGAGTGCCCAAATCCCAGAGGAGCGCCCAGTTTGTGAATTAACACGGTTCCTCTCGCAAAGATTCTGGCTTGTTTTGTTACACGGGAGGCCAACTGGATGAAAATATTTCTTTTTGGACAGTAGTTGTAGAAGAATGGGAGGACTGGGGTCAAAGAAAGCCAAAATCTTTGCAAGTGCCAAGTGCTGGCTTGAATGCACTTCTTTCAAGACCTTCAGCTATGCCCTGCATGCTGAGAAGCACTTTCTGAAGGGCCATTTTGAAGTGGTACAGCACAAAAAAACCATCCCTCCTTCAGAGAGCATGGAATACTAATTTAGGGTTGGCAAGTCGTGGGGGAAAAAAAAGGCTTCTCATGGTCCCCTTTCATGAGGATGTTTTTCTCCCGTCCTTTTTGAATTTAATATTGTGTCAAATTCGGGTTAAAGTGCTCTGTTTCCTCAGCTCTGCTCTGACTTTGATGCTGCTCAAGACCTTCCCCAATTCAGTGAAGGGAGCATGTAAGTAGGGCAGGCGCGGTATCCACCCCAGCATCCTATACACTGCTGTGGACACTGGCACCAGTCAGGCATCACTGGGTTTGGGTCTGCCTGGCCAGCACATCCCAGTTAGACCCCAGACTGGCTTGGAAAACCCTGTTTTGTCACCTGCTCTGGGATGGATTTTTAGTGAGCCAACTCTCTGATATCAAACATCTGAGCACTGTTTGGGTGAGGGACCTCACTGCTTTAGGTCAGAGCCCTTATATGCTGGCTGGATTGCTCGTGTTCAGAATTCATTTAGAGCAAGGTGGATTTGGAAAAAAAAAAATGTAATAAATTTCCCGCACGGCTCCTCAAGCTTTACACACCTAAAGTCTCCCTCTGTCCTTGTGGGACAGGTCAGGTCCTTTTGGAAGTACCTGATGTGCCTCAGTACCACTGCACCTGAGGCCAATAAAAGCCCCCTCGGACTGAGAGCCCCCTTGGTGCAGGGCACAACCTGCCCTTCCCCACAGAAATCTCCCCAGATTGCCCCAAACCCATTCCAACACTGCCTTGCTGACACAGACACCAGGAAAATCTAGACTCAGGTGCAAACTGGCGATAATTTCTGATCAAGGCTGGGTTTTATCTCATAATGATGGTTCATTACACTAAATTATGCCCTTAACGACATCTTTGAATCAGTTTCTTCTTTCTAAAGAATTAATTATGAAGACATTCCTGATTTGTGGAGCTTAAGTAGGAAAGTGCACCTACAGATATCATCCATCACTTGGGTTGTAGGATTATATATCAATCTTTTAGAGCCATGAAAACGTGTGGAAATTAGTGTGCAGTTGTTCTCTTGGAGCTCATCTCTACCAAACACAGGACAATCCAAATGCATGGAATGCCTGTACCTTGGAAAGGCTTTAAAAGTGCTGTGTCTGTAGTGGCTGGACCATAAAGTGTGTACTGAATCACTGTATAAAAAAAGATTCACTGCGCTCCTAGGCCTCCATAAATCTCCAGATATTTACAGGAACAGTTTCCTTTTTTAACCTTTAGAGTAGGGCTGGCTGATACCTGACATGTCCAAACCTTTCACACAGACAGTAAAACTGATGTAAGAAGCAGGGACTTAATCCCTTTTTATGAGAAATACTGAAGTGACTCTAAAGAGCTGTCATTGCCACAGTTGGTGTGACCTAGAGCTGAAGGTATATTCAAAAATCAATCAAACTACACAGAGCTTTTGGAGGGAGATCAAATGTGAACTGGTGTTTGGTTCATGTGCTGTGCATTTTCCAGATATGGGATAAATAAAAGGTTGAATGAGGAATGATCAATAAGATAGTAAAGTGCAGGTACCCAACTAACTCACTAAATCCAAGGCTTTTGATAACATAATTATAACTTTGATGTTATAATCTTCTATCCTGCACAAGCAATGTCAGGAAACACAGATGACAACCTGGCATTCATTATATTGATCTGAATTCATACACAAAGTGTTTCAGGGCCTGTAGGTTTTTTGAGATGGATTGTACACTGAGATTAAAGAGAATGACCCTGAAAATGGTCGGGCAATGCAAGCATGCACTGCACACTTGGCTGTGGAAAAGTGATCCTGCATTTTTTATCTTTTCTTCTCTGGGAGAATTCCATTTTCACACCTGTGAGGTCAAGCCTGGAAATGCTTCCCAGTTCTGAATGGAACATACTGGAACATGTAGCTCTAATCTGCAGCAAGGCTTCTCTGCTCTTATCAGAGAGCCTCTTGTCAGACCGACATGGGACCAGAAGTTCTTGTTCTGAAATTCAGCAGAGCCACTCCCTGGCCTCTGGCATGACTCCAGTGTTCATATTCATGAACATGTGTAGTTATTGCATGAATGATACATTTATTTACATAATTAATATCCACATATATAACCTGGAAGGAATCACAGAGAGCAGAATTGTATCATCCCAGTGTTTAAAGCCAGCTTTTGAAATTATATGTTGTGCATGAAGACATCCTGGGCTGAAAGCAAGGCTCAGCTTGGTCCGTCAGGCTGTGGCCTTGGCTTTGTCCTGCTCCCAAGGACAATTACAGGGCAGTCTGTGGCATCTGGGTAGGAATTGCTTGAGTTAAGAACTTTCTTTTCTTGATATAAATCAGAGCCCAGCTCTGACTTAGTTGCAGCAACTGCAGCAGAAATTCCCTTAACCCAGCAGAGCGTGGAGCACAGTTCAGTCCTGTTCTCTTCCATCTTGCATGTCCCAGTGTTACCACAGTGCCCCTGGGCCCTTTTGAAAAATACAGGAAAAAACCCCTCATTCTCTCCTTCAGCCTTTTAATTTTATTAAGTATGGGTTTTCTTTCTTCTCAATCTCATTTTCTCTTTTCCTTCCTCATTTCATCTAGACTCTGTTTCATGTTGAATAAAGTACATCCCCTGTAACAGGCAATTTAATTGAAAAAGAGATAACACCTGCTTTATTTTTCACTTTTGTAGCAGTCTCCTTCAAGTAGGCAAAGGTTCTCTGCACTGTGTTCTGTAATTAACTTGTCTTTGAGTCAACCCATATGCTCAACTAATGCAAATTATTTTCTGGCTAAGATCATTTATTGGTTGAAAGAAATTTAATATTTTAATCAAAGTAACATTAAAAAGTAACTCAGCTGGTTTAGTGATTCTGAAACTTTGGTGATGGAAAATTTCCAAGGGATGTCAATGTTCAGGGAAAGTTTGATTGGATCTGAATGGGGTTGTGTTCTGCATCCTGCAGTTTTATATAAGCCACATTATATTTCATCTTCCAAAATATTCCATTCTGCAGTAGAAAGGATCTCAGGCCTTTCCAAATGTCTTGGAAAAGAATCCGGGGGAGAGATGGGAGAAGTGGCTTTTATCCAGCTCTGACTACTTAGTCACTGGCTGGAAGGACACCAGTGGGAGACACGGGAGGATTAAAGAAACCTTTCCCAAAACAAGGCTTGTTTTAGTGTTTCCTGCCTCAGGCTTGAACCAGGGTAAATGTGGGAGCAGCAGCTGCAGCAGTGGAGCAGCAACACTGCAGAGTGGCTTTGTCAGAGAAGGGGGCTGGGGAAGTTTAGGATGCTCAGGATCCCGGTGAGAGCCTGCTCCATCCCCCTTCCCAGGTGAGGGTGGGATGGCCTCTCCATCATTCTGAGAGAATGAATATCCTCTCCTTGAAGCCTCGGGCCAGAAATTCAAGCCCCACCAAACTTGGTCCATATGTTCCCACAGAAAGTTCACATTTCAGCAATCAGGTGGGTTTGTTCCCAAAAAGAATACAGAGATTTGCTGTTAACTTCAGTGTGACCGAGCTTCCACTTATAAATTGCCTTAAAATCTCCAGCACTTGGCTGAAGTTCATTTCTCTCACAAATCCCTGAGGTCATGATTCAACAAAACAATAAATCCAGCTTAAGGGCTCCTTGTGCCAGCACAGAAAAGTCATGACACAGAATCACATCACACAGAGCACTGATCCAGAGTGAGCAAACTTGCCTATTTGAATGTATTAAAAAGTAATGATAAGTTTATGTTGGACCAGAAGTCTCTGTCCTAATGAGGCATCTCCTGCAGCTACTGCTCCAGCATTTTTACTCTGGCAGAAATTGTCTGCCCTCTTCTAGGCAGGGAAAGTGGGAGTGAATGCTGTGTTCTGCACTCAGCACCTCACCAGAAACACCATCCCAAGCTGATTTCTGATCCACGTCCAGTGGGTGTTTCTGGCAGATCAGCAGAGCGGAGCTCTGGCATTAATGATCCCAGAACCAGGGCCTCGCTCCGGCAGCCTGGGAAAATGCTTGGAAGAAGCAGCAGTGCTCTTGCAGAGGCACTCAGAGAACATCAGGGCACTCATTTCTCCTGCTCCTTCCACCAGGCAAGTCAGCAAAGCTGCAAGGGCAAATCATTGTGAAGAATTCTTCCTGAAGCACAGAAAGACTCCAGAGTCCAAGGAGATATCACCAAATGGGAAAGCAGCTGTGAAACATTCCAGCTGTGGCTGGAACGGGGAGCTGTTCCTCCTCAGTCCATCCCATGAAGATTCCCTCAGCTGGCCCCTGCCAAGCATGCCCTGGTAATAAATGACTGAAGTCAGGCCTGAAATAGTTTAAATTCTTTGTCCCAGCAAGGAGAAGCTCAGCAAATCCTGGAGATTCATCGTTAGAAGTTCCAAACTGAGCTCCTTTTGGGAAACAGGGTTGGTTCCTGATTGCAAATTTGCTTGAGCTTTACGGATATTTTTTTTTGGTGGCATGAAGCCATCATACATTTACCTTAACTATTTCAACAGGACAATTTTTCTCTCTGAGTTACGTTCTTGTGTCATGAATTTTATTATCCATTTCCATCTGGGCACTTTGAATCAAGGAATAACTTCACTGACTGACACAGGTGCCAGGTGAGCCTTTCACACTAACTGGGAACATTCTTTGTGATCCCTTGACCATGCTGCTAAATCCTCCCAGGCAGAGAAATAACAACTAAGATATCTGAGGTCACGTTCACAATAGCCAGAACAATCCCGGAGTCTCTTCCAGAAAACAAGGAATTGCAATAAACAAGGGAGAGGCTTCCCAGAAAGTCATTTCACAGTGAGCTCAGTCCATCCCGAGCTGCAGAGACTTGGAGCAATTTGTGGTAGCACTGCAGGCCATCCCTGATGGAGAGTGAACAGGGAGCTTTGCAAATCTGAAGGCTTTGGGTGACATTTTTAGGGCCAGAGTCCATTCTGAGCTCTGCTGTTATTCTCCTACAGCTGTTTTGGCTTTATAGCTGTTAAATATATTCTGTGCTGAAAGGGAAAAAATGGAAATTAATTCATTAGTGATAATGCTCATTGTTTTCTTGCACAGATTGTGTGCAGAGCACACAGCACAGGGCAGCCCCAAGACTTTACCCACTGGAGGAGGGCTCTGGAGAGGAGCTTTCCCATGCCATAACACTGACCCCCTGGAGCTCACAGGGTGTTTTGTTCTGCTCGAGCCAAGATCAGCTGGCAGATAATGCTGAAACCTTTCCAAAAGCAAACAGAATTAAATTGTGCAACAAAAGACACTCGTTCAATTTCTTAGAGTCAATCAAAATTGCAGAACTCCTGGAGTGAATGGATTACTGGCAATAAAGCAAATCAGAGAGGCAGAGGGAAAAAAAAAAGAGAATGACACCTGAGCATGTAAAAGAATCACAATGAAGATTTATTTGAGACAAATGGAAAGGAAAGATTACAGAAACACTGGGGTGGTCGAGACCTCATTGCAGCCTACAGCTTCTTCCTGAGGGGAAGGGGAAGGGCAGGCACGGATCTCTTCTCTCTGGACCCGTGGCAGGACCCCAGGGAATGGCTGGAGCTGTGCCAGGGCAGGCTCAGGTTGGATCTCAGGGAAAGGCTCTTCCCCCAGAGGGTGCTGGGCACTGCCCAGGCTCCCCAGGGAATGGGCACGGCCCCGAGGCTGCCAGAGCTCCAGGAGCGTTTGGACAGCGCTGCCAGGGATGCCCAGGGTGGGGTTGTTGGGGTGCCAGGGCCAGGAGCTGGCCGGATGATCCTGTGGGTCCCTTCCAGCTCAGGATATTCTGTGAATCTATGAAAATTGCATCCAAGCTGGCTGTACTTCCTCTGAAACCCAGAGCCCCTAAAACACACATATTAACACCAAATCTGGGGGTCTTGAATGAGTCTCTGATCAATATTGGAAACACTAACTAGGAATCGATATTTTAGACATCTCCATGGAGATATTGTCATGGCAAATCAACAGCTCCTAGTGTGTGACACACATTCATATTACTACCTCTAATTCATCCAAAATGTCCTTCCTCCATTCTTGCAACATGCTAGAAAAAGCTGTCACATGTTGGATTGGATTCTAATTGCTAGCAGAATGCTCAGTTGTTGACAGATATGGCTTCCTGTTGGAAATAAATGTAAACCAGAATAGGAAAGCTGACCTGATCCAACTGAGGTCTTTTTGAGGTGAAAAATAGAACAATTACCGGATGCAAGTAGATAAATTTTTCCCTATGGAGCAAAAATTCTGTGGAACATGCTGATTTTGCAAACCTAAAACCTTCCCCTGGAATGTGTCAGTTCAGTTCAGCAGGGAAGAAAAAAGATAAGTTGAATAGTTTACATTTTTTATAATAATTATGTACTGCTCTTTGAAGAATTAACAATAAAAGAAATGTCACTGGTAGGGCAAAATTTCTTATACATATGCAAATAGTGTATCAAGATCAACTCAAAATGATTTGGTAGTGTAAAAAGTTATTTTGCTTTGTTGTAAGCATCACAACGTTTTGTGGGTTGTTTTTTCCTCTAAACAACGAGTATGTTCTGAAGTTGTGGCTGTGTTTAAAAACTTTCATCGTTGGAAATAGAGTCAGAATAGTCAATATGGAATATACAGTCAATATAGAATATATGTCCTGCTGCCCTGTTATCCTGTGGGTGCATGGGGCAGAGAGAGCAGGGTTGGTGAATAAACTGAAAAGACTTCCAGTTCCTGTTTTCTGGCACTTCAGGCTGCTGGACAGTACATGAGACCTTGAACACTTTTCGTTCTGTTGATTTTCCTGCCCCTGAAGTGACATGAAAGCCTGAAGGTTTCCTGTCTGACACAGATTGCTCATCTGAGGGAGGGGGCTGAGGTTTCTGCTCAATGTAAGGCACAGCTGAAGAGAGAGGGGCAGCAGAACCAGGCTCAGGAGAGCCCAGCATCCCTGGTTTCCACAGGCACACACCAGCACAAGCCGGGCGCTCAGATCACTCAAAGGCCAGAAATTGGCACCTGCTGAGGGAAGGTGTCAAAATGTTTCTTCCTGGCTTTTAAAGAAATAAATTCTGAAGGCTGGAGAGAACATGCTCAAGACCAACACGGCCAATAAATGAATGGCTCAAGGACCCAAGTGCCTTACATGAACAAGGACAATTCTCCATGGCACAGAATAAAATGAAAGCCCCTACCAGAATGAGATTTTATATCGCATCCAGGCCCACTCAAGAGAGGAGTACATTTAAACACGTGAGGAGACACCGAGAGAGGGGATTTTCTGTTAAACTGGAGCAGACAAAGCAGGTTCCTCTGTTCCTTCCCCTTGGCATTGCCTTTGAGAAGTGCAGGAAGGCACACAGAGGAGCTGTAGCACGGGCTCCAGCTCTTCCTGAGGACTTTTAGCAACCATTAAGACCCTCAGACAGGTCAGAGTAGGTCCAAGGACACTACAGGGTCAGTGGGAATGGTGTGGAACAGAATAATGAAACTCAGAGGTCTCCAGATGAGTCTCAGTTATTGCCATAATCATATATCACATACCTCTGTCACTCTTGTGTGCTGCAGCAAAGAGAAAGGGACTGGAATGATCAAAAAGGAGTTTTCCACATCGAAATTCTCTTGTTCTGCTTCTTTTGAAAAGGACTGTAGGTATTGCATTATTTCCACCTTTGTAGAAATATTTTATCTTAAAAAGAGTCTTATTAAAGAGTCTCCTGCTGGGATTGACTTACAGAGGGGGGTTATCTGAGCACTCCAGAGGGCTCTGAAAATAGAAGAGGGAAAATGCTTCAGTGAGGGAGAAAAAATATGTCTGTTCATAAACACTAATGTGAAATGTCCCAGTGTGTTGGAGACACAGAGAATTGTGGATATTGAATTAATTTTCTCACTAAAAATATTCTAGTCAGCTCCAAATAGTCTCCTCTCCTCACCTGTGTTTCCAAAAGCCTTCTAAAGATTTTATCTTTGAAACCAAATTTCTTTTCATCTTCTGCTTTATCTTCTCTGCTTTTGGGGGTAGTTTTTCTTTTTTAGTTTCTCTGCCAGGCTGCCTCACATGTAACCATTGCTGTGTCTCCACTGAAAACATGCACTGGTTGAGGAAGAATCCCAAGGTAGGAACTAGCTCCTGAACAAGGAGCTCATTTTGAGGAACTGTGTTGAGAACTTGTGTTTTCATTTGCCTTCAACAGTTTGGGGACCCCTAAGTGATCCATAATCATATCAATGTCCAAAGAGATGATCACAGGCACTGAACCCAGGGAAAAGGTAAACGCTAGCTTAGGGGCTCTGCTTGTGTCCTCTGAATTCAGCTGCCTCTCTCCACTGATCCCTGTGTGAGCCAGAGGGAATAAAAGCTAGACAGGAAGGTGATCCAGCCTGTGCTGTCTTTTGTCCTCTGGTGCACTGGGATGTCCAGGTGTACAGGAAGTACAGGAACTCTGTACCTTCTCTCCTTTATCACCGGGGAGCCAGCAAATATAGAAAATGCTGCTTTTCTCCAAAGCCTTTCTCAGGCAAAGATTGATGACTGAAGAAAACAAAAAACCATCATCACTTCTACATTCTTAATTAACATCAAAAACGGCCTCCTTGTGTAGGATACTGTTCAAGGAGCTGCATCAAAGAGGAGATTGCAGCTACAGAGCAACCCCACCAGTGGAGATGGCCCTTTGTCAGTGTTAAACCTGAAGTTAATATAAAACTGTCACACAGAAAAGAGGGGTAGAAATGCAACCACCCTGCAGTGATGAAGCTGCTGGTGCCAGAGCAGTGGAATACATCCCTTTTAGGGATCATTTCTTCCCTTTTAGGGATCATTTCTTCCCTTTTAGGGATCATTTCTTCCTGAGCTCACCAGCTTGGTGATCTTGCTGAGAAACACCATTTCCATTCAATAGATCCCCAGGATGCTGCCCAACCTCCAGCCACCCCTTTTGCAGCAGTCACTGCTTGAAAACCAGGTCTAGGACACCTGGCCTGTGCTCCAGATAAATCTGAGCTTGTTTTTAGCCAGCATAGCGGGGGAGCTCCAGAGCACCACACATGGATCTTCGATGCTCTGTGCTTTTGATTTATGATGGTGAAACCAAACGCACCTTCTGGTGTGAGGGGAGGTGGAGGAATGATAATGTTCTTTCTGAACCAAATTCTCCTTCCTTTTTGTACTGAATTAAGGATACCATCTCACTGGAGGCTGAAAAGCTTTGGCTCCAGTCTGCACAGACACATCATATGTGTCTGCCTGTCCAAATATTTTACCCTGACATTTTACAGCAATATCTGGGCCTGTAAAAATGATGGCAAAAAGCCTATTGATTTCATCTGAACAGGAGCCAGTAGAAGCTGATTTTACCTGGACAGTGTTCTCTAACAGATGTAGCTCAGTAATAATTCATGTTGTTGAATCCAACATAAAAACATGAATGCACAATAAAAAGAAAAAAAAAATCACAGTTCTGAGTCTATTTTCCTCTCTGCTGAATCAGCAGGAAGAGAGAGAAGGAGCAGATGACCTGTAATAAAAGGTTTTTATCATTTTTTCTGCACTTCATTGTTGAAATGAAATCATCTTTCACCCTGGAAGAGTGAGAGGGTAACACAGCACCCTATTACTATTTATGAGACATTTTCTTCGGTGGTGCTTTCACCACACCACATTTGTAACTGTTGAAACATAATCTGGACCGGAAGGCCTGGTGGAGTGAGAAAGTTGTTGTTCTGTAGAAAAGGAGAGTGAGGTACAGTTTCAGTGCTGGGGTAACAGAGCTTATCTCAGATGACACCAGCAGAGGAGATGTTGCTGTAATTTCCTTGCACAAAGTAATTTGCAGAGGCACATTAATTAATCACTCCAGCAACCTGCAGCGTGTCCAGCCCCGGGGAAGCTGTGAGTGTGTGAGGAGACAGGCAGGAGTTCTCCAGTTCTGTCCTGGAAAATACCAGAGGTTCCTGGGAGAGTCTGGGTACTCTCATGTCCCTCAGGAATTTTCAGGGCTCCATGGAGGTTTACCCCAAACCCATCTCATGCTCCAATCAACATCGTACACCAGGCTGCTGAATGGGAGTTCTCTGTCCTTAGTGTCAGAGCTCTGAACATAAACTGTGATGTCTTTTCCTCCTTTCCCTTGCAATAGAGTAGAAGTGCAGATCTGGCTGTGGATTCAAATACTGAATTTCAGCCCTATCTATGATTTCTATTGGTCTGTCATGCTTAGAACATGAAAAGAGCTCTGTTTAATGAGAAAGTGGACTCTGTTTCTATTCCAGCTCCCAAACCCCTGACTCTATCTAGACCACATTTCACTGACAAAGAACCTTTCAAAAGCAAAGAATTTCAAAACTCACAGCTATGAATTGTCCGAGAATCTACATAGTAAGGAAGTCCCCAAATGATCTGTCCTCATTGCAGATTTGTTTGCTAGCTTGAATTTCTTGCTCCAGCAATGGGTCAATTTTCACACACATACAAGATGTTTTCTTTTCCCAAGTATGTGTGAATTTTGTGGAATTTTTTTAGGATACAGAAAAGCATATCTTTATTTTCAAAGTCTGACATGCCAGAAACAGTTGCTTTGAAAACATCCTCACCTCTAATGTGTTTTTCGTTAGGAGTATGTACTCCCAAACTGAAATCAGTACCAGTTTTCAGGATGCAATCCAGTGTGTTCTTGCCTTGACATCTGTTGGTAAAAACAATGTAGTAAAATGTGACTTTGGAAGAATTATTTGTGTATATTTGAGAAGAGCTGTAACTGGGGAGTAATTCTGACAACCTGCTCATAAAGGCAGAGCTGTACTCAGTTCAAATCCTGAACCCAGCAAAAAGGAGCAAGATGATTATTGCTGGCTCACTCTTGCAGATCAGATTTACAAGTTGCAACCAAATAAAAGAAAGAAGTGTCAGACTGGCACGGAAGTGTCACCAGGGAGCAACCTTGGGAACAGTTAAGCTCGGAAGGGAAGTTTACAGTGAAAGCTGTTTTGTTGTTTGTTGTGATTTACATTTCCAATAAAGCTAAACCCCAGCAGGATTTTGGCCTGTGTGTGGTGTTTGCAAGCTGGTGAAAGCAGAATGGGGACTTGCTCCACTAAGCAGATCTTAAACTCACCAAAATATATCCTTGTGGAATGGAAAGCTGAGAGCTGTGCACTGGTATTAGGGATAGTTGCATTACCAGGGCAATAATTAATTGGCAGTTGCCCTGACTGGATTCTTCTGACCTTAGTTTGATATTTATTCATTCTCATTTTGCACAGGATTTGCCATGCAGAGTAACCAGTGAGCACCTCTTCCCCTGCCCTGGTGTGCTGCCCAAGGGATGGGTAAGTAACTCTCATTCTTTCTGCAAACAGAGATCAGCTTGCTGAGAACAGTTTAAAGGCTTGAGAATGGAAAAGACAGAAAATTTAGCAAACATTTCAATGCTTTTACTTCAGTTTTTGAGCACTGTGCCCTCCTGCCTTGAGTGCAGGGTCCCAGTCTATGGTGTCCGGAGCAGGAGTGTAACCAGAGCCCCTCACCAGCTCTGCAGACACTGGGGTGGCTGCTCTGCTTTGTGCCTCCGTTAACTGAAGGATTTGTCATTTCTCACTGCTTATCCTGTTCAGAGACTTTCAGTTTCTATTCACCTGCCAAGAGGAACACTCAGTGATGTGCAAGCAGGTTCTGAGCTGTTTGTCTGGGGTGCAGCATGTGCCAGGAGGGCAGAGCTGGGGGCCACTGACCAGTTCCATACCTTGTTTTAATCTTACATTTCTGCAACAGCTCTCTCCCAGCACATCTTGCAGACTCTTTTCTAAATTTCAGTCCAACATGCACTAAAATCAAACTTTCTTGGTTTCTTGCCTGGTTTACATTTAAGGGGATGAGCTTGTGCTGGTTTGATTTAATACCACATCAGTTCTAAAGTACTTCTCCCACTGGGAGACTTCAGCTTTTCTGGCTGTGCTGAAAGTAGCATTTGGCATAAGCCATAAACCCTACTTCAGACAGCTTAATCTATTCAAAATGGGGCTGAAAAGGAAAAAGAGCACTACAGCAAACAAAGGTTTGTGTATCCTTATTTAAGGCTGAGAATCCTATGGCTCTGAGAGATGAGTTTTGCCTTTGGATCCCTCTAACACTTTAAGACACTTCTATTCCAGCTGTTTGCCCAGACTGGAGCAGAGCCGGCTCACGTTTGCTGTGCCACTGAAAATGCATCTGAGCTCTGTGAGAATGCACTTTGAATCATCTCTTGTATTATTGTGCCTGAGACAGGGAAAATGCTCGAAGTTCCTAAGGGAGCTGAGATCAAATCTAATCATCTGTGCACTGCAGACAATTGTAGTTCCCATTTGTTAAATCCAATTGTTGGTGCTTCATTCAAGCATCTGCTGAAGAGAGTTCTTGCTTTTCACTGTAGTGAAAACGTGAATCAGGCAACTGTTTTGTTTATTCCAGAGGTTAATCACCTTCTCTTATAAAAAGTTTGTGTCTATTTTGTTGCTTCAGTTAATCTGTCTTCAGCCTTTTACCACCGATTCCTGGTCTGTCCTGCTGTTCTCAGCTGCAAGACACCAGTTCAGCTCCAAGTAAAATTCATCTTCTCTCCTCACCCCCAGCCTGAGTCCCAGTTACAGCCTGGTGTCCCACCCCAGTAGGTTTTAATTGGATAAAATTGTAAGCTAAATCTCCTCTACATCCCAGGTCAGTGATTCTCAGAATATTCCACTCCATTCGCTGCAATTAAATCAGCAGCCAGGGCAAAAAGTGCTCAATTTATGACTGACTCCTCCGTGCACCCGTGTAATAATCCTCAGATAAACTGATCATGGGATTGTACTGCTTAAAGCCAGTGTTTATCTTTCCAAGCACTTAAGGCATTAAGTGTCAGCATGAGAAGAAAATGAAATGTTGGCAGAGAGTTTTTGGAAACAAACATCAACTGGAATATTAAGAGGCTCGATGCAAGGAGCAGATTTATGGTTTCATCTGACAGGTTTGAGCTCTTAAATAAGGAAGATAAAGATAATAAATGTGGTAGCATTTCTGATTTACAGCTCTGATGTGAGATAAGCTGACTGCTCTGGGCAAATCACAACTGAGATTCCCCATCAAACCACTTCATAGCTGTATCCATATTAACCCAGTGAGAATCCAGAAGCTGGATTCTCCAGAAAGTTTTTGTTTTAGAAAGAAGGTACAGCCAGATGCAAGATGCTTCCTGAAAAGCAGCTTAAAAGAGAAGGAAAGTGCTGATTTCTGACTTTAAAACTAATTTTGTGATTCAGCCCAAAAAGTTATTCGTCAGCCCTGTTACTCCAACTAAAAGTGTTAGGGGAAAAAAAGGCAAATAATTCTCAAACAGAAGGTGGTATCTGGTGACAGCCAGCACATGGATATGGAAAACAGCTGCTTGTCTGGGTAGTACAGGGAATATTGACACATAGATATGAGCACTGAAACCCTGCTGCTGAAAAATAAACAAGACTCACTTTGCATCTAGAAGAGAGAACAGTGCTTCTCTCTACTCTTGCGAGGTGTTTCTAATGGCCCACAGAATAATTTGTGACTTTGTGACAGGAATCTGACCAAGAGTTATGGTTCTTTTTCTGAAAAAAATACTGGTAATTTTTGCATAAAACTTTAGGGCCTTTTGCAGGCTTTTTGCTCCCAAGAGTTTGATTTTGGTTTGGAACTCAGCAAAATTGAAACATTGCCTTTTTAAGTTAAACACACTTCTGGTGCTCTTTGTTATGGGAACACACCCTTCTCTGCTCCATTCAGGAGGAGAGCTGAAAATTCACACGTTGCCACAGCACACTTTAAATCTTGTCTGAGCCTTGTATTCTGTAGCCAGATTTCATCTAAGTTCCCTTAAATGGAACTTTTCTTGGCGCATAGTAACCCAGAAATCCCGGTGAGAAGGCAGCGTTCACACCTTTGCTTAGGGCTGATCTCACCACTGCTCCTTTGCTCTCACAGTCTCGCTCTGCTGAGGACTCCCCTGAGACCTGTTTTTGGCAAAACGCTTTTTTTTGGATTCCTGATTTTGGCAAAACGCTTCTTCCCACGAAAACCGACGTCGGGATGAACTTCAGTGGGACAAGATTCAACTCTTATTGTTTTTAAATCATGTCACTAATATACTTACTGGAGCCTTGCCCTGGTGTAATAAAACCTAGTTTAAATTGCTGAAGGGTTCAGCTGCTGCCTCCAACAGCTGCACGGCTGTAATTTGCCAATAGGATGTATTACATCCTGATTACAGTTTCTTTTGAGTGATAGGCCAAAATTACAAGGCAGAAATGTGGCTAACCATGATAAAGGAGATAAGTCTATTCATCTCCTGCCCACATTTAATATTTGCACAGCAGATGCTGTTTGTTCCCTTCAGCTGCATTTCCAAGGAAATTTGCTCTCATTCTGAAGAAGTCTTAAGGTTAATGAAAAACTTTATTGGATGTTTTGATGGTGGAGAGAGGGAGAAAGGTGAAATATCTTGGAAGGCTTCTCTTTGTTTCCCAGCCCAGATAAGCTTACACAAATCAACCAGCCGCTGTAAGACAAGTGAAGTGAGCTACTCCAGGCCAGAAACAGAAGTCTGGGAAAGCTGGAGAGCAAGGATGAAGGCCTGAGTGGGCTGCAAATGTCATTTATTGCCCTCATTCCCAAGCCATACACAGGCTGCAATTAAACCTACTCTGGTGCTTTGGCTCACTGGGCCATGAAGCCAAGCCTGAGATCACAGAATCCCGGGTTTGGGTTGGAAGGGACCTCAAAGACCATCTCATTTCACCCCTGCCATGGGCAGGGACACCTTCCACTATGCCAGGCTGCTCCAAGCCTTGTCCAACCTGGACTTGGACACTTCCAGGGATCCAAGGGCAGCCACAGCTTCTCTGGGCAGCTGAGGGCTGCAATAACACATTGCACCCTTATAGACCAGAGAGGGCCCAAAAGTGTGGGATTTGGGGGCAGAGGAGATCTCATTTCATAGCTCAGTAAGAGATATACTCCCCTTCCACAAGGCTTTGGTTCCAGTCTGGGGAAATCTATGGGAGATCCCCCAGAACCTTTTTCCAGCTCCCCCTGCTCTGTAGAAGATGCAGTGCCAGGATCCGGGCAAGGAGACGAGACTGGAGCTGAGCTTACAGCCCCTACACTGACTGGAGCTGAGCCTACAGCCCCTGCCCTGACTTGGGGCTGAGCTTACAGCCCCTACACTGACTGGAGCTGAGCTTACAGCCCCTACACTGACTGGGGCTGAGCTTACAGCCCCTACACTGACTGGGGCTGAGCTTACAGCCCCTACACAGACTGGAGCTGAGCTTACAGCCCCTACACAGACTGGAGCTGAGCTTACAGCCCCTACACTGACTGGGGCTGAGCTTACAGCCCCTACACTGACTGGGGCTGAGCTTACAGCCCCTACACAGACTGGAGCTGAGCTTACAGCCCCTACACTGACTGGGGCTGAGCTTACAGCCCCTACACTGACTGGAGCTGAGCTTACAGCCCCTACACTGACTGGGGCTGAGCTTACAGCCCCTACACAGACTGGAGCTGAGCTTACAGCTCCTGTGCTGACAGCCTTGAAACAGCATCCTTGAAACAGCATCCCTGTTTGTGCCGTGTGGTGGAGCACCGAACTGAGCCGGTCCCATCCCGTAATTCACCAAATATCCTGCGTGTCCTTTCACCCCTCTCCTCGGTGCTTTGTTGCTAAATCACTGCACCACCTCGAGCTGGAGAGATCAGATCCCCCCAGGCTCGCCACAGCAGAGCCTCCTTAAAGCCGGCGGCTAATCTGGCATTACACACCCTTGGGGACAGCCGGCTATAAAACCCCGGCGGTTTCCAGGGGCCAGCGTTGCCTGGCTCAGCTATTTTCTCATCTCCAAAGGCTCCCTTCCTCCTCCGAGTGAGAATTTGCTGCTCACGTGTTGCAGGCAGCTCTGACTCACAGCAGCCTGGTTTTCTCCACTCTCCAAGCGCGACTTTGCCCCTGGGTACCAAAGCTTTCCCCCCCGGCGGGCTGCCCTGGTACCCTGAACACATCCCGGGGGGGATCACCCATCCACGCCCTACCTTTCCACCATCTGCCTGCCCTGCACAAAACCCCCCAGTCAGGGCTGGCTGAAATGAGCTCGTCTGCTGCGTGACTCTGTATTCAGCACGATTTTTGGAGGCTATTTCTCTCGGCTCTTTTGCTTCCTCCCTGCTAAAATTGGATTCTGCATCGGATCTGCCGCACTCCTAATGGGGAGGGATAGCAAATCCTTCGGCGATGCCAAATATAAAGCAGCCACTGAGCCGTTTCCATCTGTTCCTTGCCAGACACAGCCCCCAGCGCGCTGCTGGCGCTGCTGACACTGTCCCAGCTCTGGGGGAGGCATGGCAGGGTGTCCCAGCCCCGGTCCCCACACAGGACACGGCCCCACTGAGCCACAACACGGGGGACACCGCAGAGCACAGCCCTCGAGCCTCTGGGCAGCAGCAGCTCCTTAGAGCCTGAGGAAAGGGCTGATAAGGCAAAGCCAGGCTTTGAATGCTAAATGGACACAAAACAGGGCACCTGACTCTATAAAAACCACGTTAAAAATGGGAAAAAAGGGAATGCCTGTCTCAGATGGTCATTAGCATCAATCCCGGGATGCAGCGTTCTCAGCGTTGCTGTGATAAGGGGAGGAGTGCACACACCCAGAGCCTGAATTCCCAGGGCTGTGGGGCCCTGGAGCACACGGGCTGCTATTCCTGCTCCAGTTCCATGGTGAAAGCCCCTCCTAAACGAGGATTCTGTGCTCCAGGAGGAACCTCAGTGCAGTCCGGTTTATGTCAATAAGTAAAAATACAATATTCAGGAAGAATTTCTTCACTGAAAGGATTGTCAGGCATTGGAAGGGGCTGCCCAGGGAAGCGGTGGAGTCACCATCCCTGGAATTGTTCAATGAACAACTGGAGATGGCACTCAGTGCTGTGGTTTAGATAACATGCTAGTGTTGGGCCGAAGGTTTGATTTGGTGATCTTGGAGGTCTTTTCCAGCCTTAATGATTCCATGATTCCAATCTTCCTGAAACACTCTGGGAGCTCCCGATGAGCAGTGTAACAGCAAAAATAGGCAGTATTAATTCCTTCTTTGTCTCCACCACTGGGTGAAAATACAGCCCACAGCAGAGTCCCTGATGCATCTGATCAGAGCAGCCACTCGCAGCCACTCAGCTGCCCTGGGGTCTCAGAACAGAGACAAATTCCAATTTTTGTTGTGCTCTGGTGATATACCAAGCGTGAGATCCCAAACCCACCACAAATAATTGATCTTAGGCTTTTGCTCTTCGTGTCCCAGTCTTTCTGCTGCTCCATTTTTGCCAATTGTGTCTTGCATTATTAATTGTAAGCACAGAAGGAGAATGCCTGCAAACACTGTGGGGTAAATACTCTTCCAGCCAAGCGGGAGCAGACCCCAGAGATGAGTTTGAGGCTGAAGAACAGATTGTGAATTACATCAGGCTTGCGCAACCCCTGGACCAGCTGAGCTGCTCCTACCCCCCAATGTAAGGGTTTGAATAACACCAATAATGTCACTCTCCTGAGGGAAATGGAAACCATTCCTAATACTGAAGTATTATCAACATTCTAGAAATGAAGCCATTCAATGGCTAGTTCAGATTACTCCTCAGAAATGAGGAGTACACAGGAATGGAACACTTAATTCTGGAAACACATTTTGCTCCAAACACTCCCAGGCATCCCCTGGGATGTGCAGTCATCAGCTTGGGCTGGGTGTGTCTCCAGGACATTCTTTGTGACCAAGATAATGTTCTGTTTGAGGGTTTGACAAGCAGGGACTTGATTAACTTGGCTGTTGCAGTGTTGTCAGAGGGACAGGACTGTACAAACAAGAACTCCCCGGTGGGTTTTCAGCACTGACCCGGTGAGGCCAGAGGCAGAGCAGCAGCAGTGCTCCTGTGCATCTCATCCCAGCTTTTCCCCACAATGTTCTTCGTAACATCAGCAGGGCCGTATCCCCAGGTAGCCTGCCCAAGATGATGAAGTTGAGGCTGGGAAAAACCCAACCCCACTGATTCTGTTATTATTCTCATTCATTAGGCTGCTTTTCTTTCCATAAGGATTTATCCTGATATCATAAATCAGTAATTCCTTCTCATTTTTCTCATGTGTTGCCCATGCAATGCTGTACTAGCGCCTGCAAACTGGATATTCCTGCGTGCCAGTACACCACAGAGGTGATTCAAAGAGGCAATATGGGATTCTTCATGTTCTAAGAACTGGATTAAGGAGAGCAAAGCAACCAGAGCCAGGGTGATGCCTCCCCTCCCTCCATCCCTGGACCCAGCTTGCCAAAGGCAGCACAAGTGCTCCATTTGTTTGCTGAGATGCCTTTGAAGGCTGAGAAAGCTGATTTGCCACTCCTGAGCTCTTTCTTGAGCCCCCACCACAGCTGGTGCCGATGAATTTCTTGTGATGGTGCTGTCAGGCTTCGAGACCAGACTGAGATTTGTGCCACAGGCTGTCAAATAAAAGTTTATTGTGGTCACTGAGCCAGTCAGGCAAAGCCTCAGAGCATCATAAGCTCTCTGCAAAGCTCCTTCCCATTAGTTATGCCTGTCCCTGCTGTCAGTCCTGTAAAAAACAACCATTTCTCTTCTTTCAGGGCAAGGTTTAGGAAGTTTGGTCAGGAATTGTAATGCCCCATGTAACCCTGTGCAGGAAGCTGCAAAACTTGTCTGAAAGCATTGTTCTTGTCCCCAAATCTGTTCCTGACCTCTCTACATTTATTTTCTGTGGCTGCGAAATTCTCTTTGACCCAATTACAATTCCCAATTGGCATTTTGGCGCTGGAAGTGGAGATGTAGAGCTGCTGAACAAAAAGTGTGTCAGGTGCACTGTGGTCACCTCTGCCTCTCGGAGCAGAGACGAGCAGACAAGGGCTGCAGGCACTGGGATCATTTTACATCTAAGCCAGTGGTTAATTCTCCTAATAGCCCCAAGATTGCAGGAGCTCAAAGCTTTACACCAAGGATTAAGAAACCTCCTAAATACGGGCTTGTTGCAGGGAAGGTAAAAGAACAACAGAGTCGCCGAGAACTGTTCTTGAAAAACATTTATTTCTGTAATGGATTTATAGCGCTGACTCCCAAGCCCCACAGTTCCTCCCGACACGTAATTCTGGGGACAGTCACCTTTGATGGAAAAACAACAGCCATACAAAGAAGCCCCCACAAGCAAACAGTTTGGTACCAAACTGTGCCCAGGTTCTCTCTGGGCCTCTGCTGTTAATATTTAACCCCAGCTGGGACAGAGCTGCCCTGCTCCATGCTTTGTTCCCAGCTGGAGGATGTTCACTGCCAAATGCCCCAAAGAACTGAAGATGTTGTGGTTAACTGCAAAATAACCAGGGGGGGAAAGGGCAGGGAAGGATTCAGCGGCTGCTATTTTTTCAGACTCATTGAAAAAGGAAATCTATGCTTTTCAGTTTCACCTCCTGAGCCCCAGCATTAGCAAAGTCAAATACAAACCCAGAGACCAACGTACACAAAATAGTGACCAAGTGTCCAGACATTTCTAAGCCCCTCAGTTTACTGTGCTGTGATACCTCCAAAAAGCAACAAAACCCACTTCAGGATCATGGTGGATCTTATTTTTAAGAGGGAGGG
Organism: Corvus kubaryi; assembly: GCF_017639235.1. Classification (NCBI taxonomy): domain Eukaryota; kingdom Metazoa; phylum Chordata; class Aves; order Passeriformes; family Corvidae; genus Corvus; species Corvus kubaryi. The sequence goes on along the minus strand of NW_024581093.1, from coordinate 2,031,786 downwards.
ACAGAGATGCAGCACAGAGCATAGCAACTGTCAAGTAATGTTTAAGGCAAATTTATTCCCATTTATTAGGAGTCAAATAATTTTTTTTTTGTTTGTTGGCTTTGTTGTTTAAGCTGTTAGATAACATCTCAGCTGCACATTTATGCTTAGATGGTTTAATCAACGTTTGAGGGAAGTCATCTCAAGCTGATCTGAGCCTAGAACAGCAAATAATGTTATTCCCAAGAATAACAGAAAGAATTTTTCAAAAATTAAAATAATCCATGTTCAGAACTCCCCCAAAACTTTCTTCCCTCAGAGACCAGGTTGAGCCCAAGTAAAACACACAGACATGAAGAAGGACACAGTGGCAAGCCTCTACACACTGGTGAACAGGACCAAAGCAGAGCCAAACCTAAATTCCACAGGTGCGAGAACACGGACAGAGTTATGAGTAAAAAAAAAGGGGGAAAAAAAGAAAAACAGAGCCCCAGAGAGGAATGTTTCATGAGAGAGAATGGAAAATAAAAGTCCTCTGTATGCAAAAAAGGGAGTTCTTAGGTGCAGCCACAGAAAGCTGGGGAGTTCAGTTGCCTCATCTCTCAGGTGTGTTAGTTTGTTGTGCCTTTGCCCTCCCTTGGAGATCCAGGTGATGGTGCCAGGAGGTTCCTGCCTTTACTCAGTCTGTGCATCATAATTAGCCCCCCCTGCTTTCTTCAGCTCGTTCTTGATGTAATCCTCATCCAGCTCTTTGTGGTCACTGATCACAAATTCTTTGGCAAAGTTCTGCAAGAGATAAAGAAAAAGCCTGTTAAAAAAGGGGGAAAGTAGCTGAATGAAGATGGGTTATCCAGCTTCCCTGGCTGTGTGAGCTCCATACTCGGATCTGTGGCAGGGATGATAAATAGAAAGCTGTGGATAAGACAGGACTGGTGAAGGCAAAACCCAACACTTAACCTGGAAATATTTAATGTATCTACTTCCACAGTCACTGGCTGCAAGACCCAATCCTGCCCTGTGCAGCAGCTCTTCCTGGAGATGCACAGGCCAGGTTTCCCACGTAGTATGTGAACTAAAACACACAAAATTACTGACCTCCTGACCGCCACTGACCCTCAGCATAATCTTGGGCAAGTCACTAATCCTCTCTGTGCCCTCCTTAGGACCCCTTCTCCTAAAAAAAGAACAGCACCACCCCAGAGCACACTGCTATCACACCCTGCCAGCCGAGGGGAGAGTGCCTCGGTTGAAGACTGAGCAGCACATGGATAGTACCAGGAGCAAACACATACCTTTGGTGGATTTGCTGCCTGCTCCCCTCATCTCCAACACACCCCGTGGCCAAAGCCAAGGCACTGCCCCAGGCAGGCGGCTGCTGCTGTTCACAGGCTCCACTCTGCCCCGTGGTTTGTGATCCTCAGTGCCCTCTGAGGACACGCTGCGTGAACACATTCGTGCGCTGCAGGGCAGCTTTCTCCCTGCTTGAGAGCTCTCTGCAGCTCCTGGGAGCTGGGCAAGCCCCGGGCAGTGTGCTGGGATGGGAGGCTGTGAGCACAGAAAACCTTTCTGGGAGCAGAATGGGATTCCAGGGTGCCTTCAGGGCTCTTGTCAGAGCAGTGGCACCTCGGGGATTTGTTCCCTTGTCCCTCCTGCCTCCCAGCAGGGCTGGCATGGCATCCATGTGTGTGCACAGCCATTTCAGCAAACAGGCTGTCTGCTGCTTGCTTTAGCATTTTCCTCCCCTTCCTAACCACAACTGAGAACGCTGCCTGAGTCTCCCTTCCCCCACCCCACAGAGCTTTAGCCAGCATGACAAACACAAGCATCCATTGCACTCCACCAAAAAAAAAAAAATCAAAATCCCAACATCCCTGCTGTAATGTCTCGGGAAATCTGCAATGCCCGAATCCCTGGGCAGCGAGATCCCCAAAAGGTGATGGGTGCTGCCTAGGAGGAGGAGGCATCTTTGGGGGAGCAGCAGGCATCTTGTCCGGCTCTCCCTGGCACTGGAGCAGCCCTGGCACAGCCGGGAAGGGGGGGCTCTAATTGGTTTCAGACTCTTAAGCCATGGGAGAGCTCTTTATTTGGCAGCGTCTCAAGGGTCTCAGCTCGGGATCAGAGCCGGGTAACGGAGGGGGTGGAGGAGGATGCAGCTTGAAAGAGCCTCAGCACCTCTTTCATGCGGTGGGAGAAATGGAAGGGAGAGGAAAACAGCTCCCTCCCCCCGCCGGTCCCCCGGGCTGCGGCTGATCCCGTTTCACACCGCAGGAAATCCTCGCTGCCGGGGGAGGAAGCTCCGAGCAGCTCCAGAAGCCTTGTCTGCTCTGCTCTGCCTGATGGGCAGCCACACAAAGTGCTCAGAAATACCAACTCTGCACGGCACCGTTTGCTCCACTGCCCGCAATGGTCGGGTTTTCTGGCCGTGCAGACAGCACAGGCACTCATCCACGGCTTGGCAGGGGCCAGGGAAAATGGGGAAGACGTTGCTTTTTAGGGAAAAAAAACCTTTTTTTTTTTTTTTTTTTTGAGATGGGAATGAAGAGGAAAACTGCCCAAACCGTCAGGTTCAGTTGTGCTCACAAGTGTCCCTCTTCCAGGTCTCCAGGGTGAGATCTGTGCAGAGCTCTGCTCTTGCTGAGAGCAACCCAAGGATTTTCAGCTATTTGATGCTTGCTGAGGTGTGCTGCCTATGTGAGGTTTGAGCTGAGCCTTTTCAATTCCTTTTCTATGCTACCAGGTTTAACAAATTTTCCTCACCTCGGGAAGCAGATTATCCAGGACTCCGTGATTTCAGGGGGAGTCTTTGCCCTGCTTTAGTGAGAACTGAGGCAGGCCCATAAAAAAATTTCTGAGAGGGATTCCATGAAAAGTGGGTGTATTTTATAAATGTGGGGAGGGTTCCTTTCAATGCCCACTCTGCAGAATCCAGCTGATTCTGAAATTAGAACTGCAAGTGCACTCATGCCCGAACAGAGGAGAATTAATCATATGTGCCACAAAATAAATATAATTACTCAGATGCCTTCTCAATTAGGCACTTACCCAGATGTCTCCTGGGTGATGATCTGTGGCCACCAGCCACGAATTCACATCAACACCACCAAGACACCTTGCAAGGATTGAACAGTATCCCCCTAGCAGTGGACAGACAGGTTCTTCTCCCAGCCACTCTTAAATATCCTCTTAGCTGACTGGGCCACCTCTTGTGCCAGATTTGTACCCTCAGAGTGCAATCTGGGTCACTGCTATTAATAGCTCTGCTTTATTCCATTCTCTCAGGGTCCTCCTCGGTTCTTCACACCAGCTCTTACCCACCATGGTGTCTCCTCAAGCCTGGCCCCAAGGCGAGAAGATGCCTCTGGTGAGTTTGGTGCCTGGAACTTCTGATTTTAACGCCCTGCTTGACCTTCTCCAGCCACAGCCTCCCTCATCACTCTGAATTTACTGTCTGAGCTCTCTGGGGCCGAGCTTTTGTTCAGGGTGCAACTCCTAAGACACAGTACATAACTCTGATGCTCGGGCCCTTGATTTGCTGACATGTGTCTTCATTTTACATCCTCCACTTCCTTTTCCCTTCTCCTCCCCCCAACCCCGGGCCTTCTACAACCACAGCAAGCCCTGCCAGTGAATTCTAGCCTTTGTCTTCACCCCAGTCACCAGCAGCCTACAGATAACAGAAACAATGATGCCATTTGTCTCTATCACTCTCACAACACAACAGTGACCACAATCTCTTTGCTTTGCCTCTCGAATCATTGAACAGGACACAGAAATACTGAGGTTCACCCACGGTTCCCCAGTGCACCTCTCTGGCACGAGCTCCTCTTTGTGCCTGAGCAGAAAAGAGTCACAATTTTGCAACCCCATCCCCTGTGTCAACCTCCACACCAGTACAGACTGAAAGGGCTCCAACTACGCAGGAGCAAAAAAGGAGCCTGCATTCCTCCCTGGGAAGCACAAAATTTGTGCAGAAAGCTCAATCCCTCTCTTCCAGCCAGCTTAAAGGGGGGGGGGGGCGAAGGGTGGAGTAGATTTTCTTCTTCTCCCAAGCCCTGAATGTTTAGCGTATGGGCCATAAAATTTCCCCAAACTGTCCAAGGGAAAGTGTGTGTGGTGCAGATATTGTACCAAACAAGGTCTGCAGAGGCCCGTACAAATCCCAGCTTGGGAAGCCTGAAGCCAGGAGTAAAATCCTTGTATAGTCTGCAGACACTGGGGTTCTTAGCAGCTACAGATGGTGCCAGGTAGTTGAGCAGCTTCTTGCCATTTTTTGTTTATTTTATTTTTAGTGGGGCTTGCAGCAGCTTCTGCTGATGTTCCAAATCCTCATTTCCATTGTCCTTAATGTTGTCACTCCCATCCACTGGTCATCTCACCCTCAGTGCAGATGCACTACAGAGGAGGTGACATCTCCCAGGTTTCTTTTCCAGCATGGTCTAAGTCTCAGGCCTACAGCAAACCTGCTCCTGCACTCAGCTGTCAGACTCCAAGCTCAGCAAAATCCCTCTCTTCAAATCTACTCCCTGCCAATTTTACATGGACCAGTTCCAGCCGCTGGGAGAAGCCAGTCCAAACCTCTGGCAAACACTTGTCTCAGCAATGGGAACTGCATTTCAGCTGCTCTGCAAATTCTCCCTATCTCTGCTTCATCCCACTGGAAGAGTCACAAGCCTGTGTGTCAGACACGGGGCGATGAGAAGCTGCTGATCCTGACCCCCTTCTCTAGACTAGGAGTTCCTGTAAATCCACATCCACTTGGTATGGTCATTACAGTAAACCAGAGCAGGAAAAACAGTCAAAAAGGAGAATTTAGTTTGCTTTCCCAGCAGGATCTCACTCACCCTCATGAGTAAGACTCTCAAAGCCACCGTGATGTAGCCATTCCCTGTGAGTTTGGTTTCCTGACTGCCTCTGACAAAGCTATTAAACCTTCTGATTTAATTCAGATATTTAATCTTCTGGTCAGGACTCTGTACTGATATGAAAAAACCAAAGCACCTACGGGGAGTTCTGTGTGTGGTGCCTGGCCCGAGATCAGGGACAGGGACCCCATCAGTGGGTGCATGAGACACCAGCAGTGCAGTGAGGAATTCAGAGGAAAAGGGAAAGGTGAGCAAAAAAAGATCTGGCCATGAGCTGCAAAGCAGGAACTCAGTAGAGCTGTTGACATCATGAAAGCCAGAAGAATTCCTCACCAAAAATAATGATGAATAAAATGCCATGAATATTTGCTCACAGAAACAGAGCTGTTTTACCCTGAATATGAATTAGGGAAATAACAGAGCATATGACTTTGTGGGGGAAGGAGTGCTGATGAAAACAGAGGAGAGTCAAAATCCATGGAAAATCAGACAAACTGGCAAAGGTTGGGCAGTCCCTTTGCTGAGAGAGTCCTGCAGGACATGAATTCTGTCCTGTAAGGAAAAAGACCCCAATGCTGCCTAAGGAAGAGTTAAAATCTCCTGGTAGGAAATGCAGTCATGGAGGGCAACAAGTTCACAGAGAGGAAGCAACACTCAGAGGGAAACCAAGTCCTGTCTCCAGTTCTTTGGTGTTTACACTAAAACCATCCCATTCCAGCACCGGGTGCCACTCCCAGTGCCCCAGCCCCTGTGCCTGGGCTCATCCTTGCTGTGGGGTCTGGTGACCAGAGTGCAGCTGTGCAGGGGTCACCAGTGCCCGGGGTGGCTCTCTGTACACATCTGCCAGGTCACCCTGTGCACAGGTGACACACGGCTGCTGCTGCTGCTCCTGCTGCAGCCTTGCAGAAGTCACTGTTCTGTGAACTTCCCAGTTGTTTAGATTGTTCTAGGGACATGTTTAGACTCTACTCCAGAAATGATCTCCCAAACATCTTAAGCAACTGCCTGCAATGGGAAATTGTGTGCCACTTCTTCCCCCATTAGGTCTGTCCTCGGCATGGAGAGAAGCCCAGTGGATAAAAGATGGAACAGTGCATCCCCTGCTCCCTGTCTCCATTTGCACAGCAGCCTCACACAGGACTACTTAGGCAGACCCTTAAGACAAACACTTGTTCCCCATCCTGGCCTCGCTTCTAATCTGCTCCCAGCTGAACTACTTGGACCAGGCTGCAGGCTTGATCCAAGATTTCCAGCTGAGTTAAGGAGGACAGGATGGAAAAATAAATGTCTGTGGGGGAAAAAAAAAAAGCTCCTGATAGCTCCTTAAATGCATTTTTCTACAATCCAAAAGAAATACAATAAACTCAAAACCCATTTTCCAACAACATTAAAGAGGTAATAAGGGTAAGTCCAAATAGGGCCAGAGGACCTGGCTCTCATCTAGTACAGATCAGAAGAACTACAGCTATTTTCAGCAGATGAGATCCATCCCTGTCATTTTACAGTTATTACAGCTAAAAATCAATTGTCCTTTCTTCCTGAGAGATTTTCTGGCAACCTCCTGCACTTACTATGAGCACTGCTTCCCCAGCCACCTCCCTATGGATTTCACAGCACCTGCTCCCCCTTCCAAGGCAGGAATACAAAAGCCAGGGCAACCCAGTTCCTCTCTCTGCTTTGTAATAGTTCATCCCTTTGTTCACAGCCCATAATCTACTCTTCACCAGTTAATATCCCTTGTGTTTTCCTTATGGCAGGTGCTTCTAGGAGCCCATAATGATCCCTGTGTGGGAACACTCTTTATCCCAGGGCTGCCCCATGGTGGGTTGTGCTGGCAGGCGGTGCCTGAGCTGACTTTCATTCTGTCTCACAGGAACAGCAACATTTATTGGTGTTTGTTCAGCTCTGAGCAGAGCTCAGCCCCAGCTCATCAGCACAGCACAGCCCAGGATACAAAACAGGAATCCCCTCACGCTTTGGTCTTTAATAAAGACCCACGGTTGCTTTGGCAAATAGTACAAGATAGTGAGGGCCCTTCAGGTTTTGCTGACGGCTTCCCAGAGTGAAGAGCTGCTCTTCTGGAGTCCCAACCTATCCCTTGTGAAGGTCGTAAAATCAAAGCTGTACAAAAAGCCTCCTTGTGCCACCCTTCCCCAGGGTGAGGGCACCTGTGGGCCCTGCACAGAGCCAACTGCACCTACATCCCCTTCAGGGTTTGCAGACCAAAAAACTGCCACCTTAGGGTACTCCTTATTCCAAATGATGAACCAACACTGACTCAGATTTGTAGTTTATCATTACAAAAAAAAAAGTGTATTTTTTATGTATAACTCACATCTCAAATAAAAAAGTGTAAAAAACTGAAGACTGAGAATGTACCTGAGGGCCAAGAGAACTACTACGAGTGAAATAGCTCTGGGATAAATTCCCTCTATTAAATTTCAGTTGGACTTTCTTGTCCTTGTTTATTTTGACAGATTATCTGCAAGGTCACAGGCATAAAAAGAAGAAAATAGTTCTGCTTTTATCTCACTCCACGCAGAGGGATTCAGTTGCATATCAAGAGTTATTCAAAGTACTTGTCAAGATAATTTCTTCTGGAGAGCAGATCACCATTGCCATGACACTCAGAAATGCTGTGCAGGGGTTTGTAGACAAGGCTGCTCAGTAAAAGTATATCGAGCACCAGTTGTATTGTTTTTGTATCTTAGCACAGACTAATTGGAATATGAAAGCTTTTAAGTAACAGCCAAGAATGGCTAATGCTTCACCAGATTATTAACTTGTACAGACTACTAATCAAAGATGAAACAAGTGAAATTGCAAATTATATGGAACAGACCCGAGGGACAGATCTGAGCACAGTGCTCAGGAATGCTATTCAACTCAACAGGAATACATTGTCTAAACAGAGTTTTAAGAAAATCTTGGGCTTAGTGACTCATACAAGAGTCATTCATTAGTACTCTGTAATTTCATCTTCGGCTACAATTACACAGTTTCAGCTGCTTCCCATGAGCAGAACCTTGCTTTCCTATCTCTCAGGTGTCATTCTGGAACTTTCTTTGGAGAACAGACCCCCTGTGAGTCGTTGTCATTCTGAAACATTTAGCACCAGATCTTATCGTATGGAAGGGCAGGAATGCATTATCTTCTTCATTCTTCTTATCTAAATGTAATATTTTGTATCATATAAACTTCCAAAGAGTTGAGAGGGGCTTCATTCTTACCCTTCATAGTGTCCTGTCGGGAGATTTCTTTACACAGCCAAGAGCTCAGTTACTGAGAGAGATTAATTTAATCATCAGCCCCTTCTCCAAGAGCATAAACAAGACCATTTCTCAGGCTCTGGCAAGCCGGTTCTATGTTTAGTTGGAAGAGCTAATCTTGCTTTAAATACTTCTCCAGAAAAAGCATTCCTAACATCAGCATCCTCCCCATCACAGCCAGGTTTCAGCTGTGCTTCTGTGCAGCCCCCCACGAGTCACTTCTCTCCTGGCTGTTGTTCGTTCTCACTTGCACTGAGCACATTTCTCTTTCCCCTGCTACGCCCAGGGCCGAACAAAGCCAGTTCACATCTAGTTAGCTATTAAGAGCTGTTAGTTAATTGGTACAATAGGGACTTCAGACTCTGGGTGATTAGCTCCAGGAATTCACCGTGCAGAGACAAAAGGCCTCCAGAGAAGTTTAAACAAGGGTGTGGGTTTTCCTGTTTAATTTTACCTGCTTAACTTAATACTGCTCTGGATCATTCAACATTGTATTATTTCCATATCGAGGAAGGGAATGGGAGACATCTTAGTGGTGACAGGGAGGGGAGTGCATGAATTCCCTCCTCGTGAAATAGCTAAGGCAGCCTTAAGCTCAAAAGGTGCTTCTTTACGCCTGAGTGCTCAAAGGGCAGATGTTAAGCCTTCCTAGGAGGAAGACAGGCAATAGGAAACTGTCTTCTTTTTAAAGGATTAACTCCTAAGTTGGAGGATGATCCAATCCTTCCCCCTCTCTCCCTCCTGCTGGTGTCTGTACAGAAAACAGCGATGGGAGCTGGTGGTTAAGAGAAGAAGGAAGAGGTTACCTGTACTACTTCCTTGACCAGAGTCTTGTCAGTCCCAGTTTTGGCTCTCTGCAGGCCGCTGACATCCTCTCCAATCCAAGTGATGAGGGCAAACTTGACTCTCTTACTCATGGCATCGCCGGTGGTGAATCGGACAAAGCCGAACAATCGCACATCATCTGCAGAGGCAAAAAGGGATACAGTGATTCAAACCAGGAACATCCCTGCCTTCCCGTTTTCCTGGGTGAGCCTATTGCTCTCACACACCAAGGCCAGGTGCTGATCCCGTGTTTCAATGCCAGCATTTGGGAATCAGGGGGCAGTACAGGGGCTCTGCTCATGTGCCCTGTGCTTACAAGGTGTGCTTTGCCTGGGTTAGCTCTGCCTCTTCTGGGTTCTCTGAGTTACTGGGAGGAAGCTGGCTGTGCTGGACACCCCACAGCACAGTGGAAATGGCTAAAACACAGCCAGCAGGCAGGTCAAGAGCACAGAGCGAACCCCAGTTACACATTCAGCCAAATGGTTCATCTGCAGGTCTGGTGAAGAAGGGAAGAAAGTGATATCCTGGCATCTCTTTCTTGCAGAATAGCAGGATTAGAGGCACATTTGATAACATTACCAGAAACTGGCCACTGTGCAAGTCTGATCCTTCCCCCTCCTTCCATTCAGTAACATTCTGGCTCACTTGGAGTATGAGTTTACAAGAAGGAGGGGAGAAGAAGGAGCAAAAGAAAAATCCACAATTGTCCAGGTGTAGTTTTCTACTCCTCCCAAAGCCCTGGAGAGAAAAGTCCTGGATTTTCGAACTGTGCTGATCTTTGTCTCACAGCTGGCTTGTGCTACACCATACCAGACTAATTTAGCCTGGCCATATGTGTGACAACCTTGCAGACTCTTATCTCAAACAGTTCCTTCCTCCATCTCCTGGTGACTCATGGATCCAGGCAGTTGGAAGCCTTCCTGATCAGGGGCACCATCCCCCTGCATCCCCAGGCTCCAAGGGATGCTGGAGTCTTCCACCAGGAGTGGCAGAAAGCAGAGCAGATGGACACTTGTGCAATTGTGGAATATTCTTAATCATGGCTTCTTCATCTCTCAGAGGTCATTCGAGGCCTTTTAGAGGAGGTGACTCAAACCAGAAGAACAAACCTGCTGTTTGAGACGACTCCTGGTAATCCTGGTACACTTGTTGTGACCAGTTCAACATGCCTTGGAGGGATTTGCTGGGTTGACTAATTGCCAGGTGAAAATGTAGGCTCCAGGTGCAGGAATGACTGCCAACATCCCCAGCACGCTCCTTGAGCAGCCAGGACAGGAGCTCTGGAGACAGGGGAGAAGCAGCTCTGGATTGCTCATCCACAGGAAATAAGCTGCTAGAAATCAGTGTTTAAAAAAACCAAAAAATTGGGATATTCTCTGCAAGCTGACGTATCTCAGAGCTTCTTTAACACTTTGATTTGCCAAAGTATGAACAAAGACAAATTCCCCTCGATAAAAGACATTTTAAGTCTGAAAAAAAAAATCCATCTCTGCTCTTCCTGTTTTGTTCTCTCTGTTCTTTTTTTTGTCGTTGACAGAGAAATACTGGGCAAACTAGAAAATGGATGTAGAGGGGTGTGTGTGAGCCAGTACAGTGTTTAAAACAAACTCCTCTGAGGATTTCAAAATAGAAACAAAGAGAAAGCTCTTATTCAGAGGGAAAACCCAGATGGATCTTTGGAAGGAGAGAAAGAGTCGTGTATCAACAGCGCAGGCAAACCAAACTTCTCTCTGTTACCCTGCTACTGGGGAGTGTAGGAAACTCACGTGGAGACTCCTGTTTCTGACAGCAAATCCTCTTCCCAAGATTGATTAGAACCATAAATGAAGCGACAGCCAGGAAATACCCAAGGTGAAACGAGACAGTAAATCCCCTAAGGTTACAATTAACAGATCCAGGAACAAGCCTTGCTTCCCCAGCTCCCACAGCAAAGGAGGCCACGCTCTGCCCAGAATTGTTCTGTGGCTCCTCTGGGAAGGGTGCTGGAAGGCACTTTAATGTCATCGAGTGCTGGGACGTCCTGCGCTGTACTGGTGTCACTGCCCTTCCCACCTTGAGCCTGTGGGGTTTTCATCCCTTCTACCCTTCTACCAAAGGCTGTTACAGAGCCTGAAGGCTGGAATATGCCCCTTTATAATAAAGAGAATGGAAAAAGATAATGAACATGAAAAAAACAGTGCTTTTTCATAGCAGCACAGAGAGGAAGTTCCAGGGATGCCCCATCCCTGGGAGTGTCCAAGGCCAGGTTGGATGGGGCTTGGAGCAACCTGGGATAGCGGAAGTTGTCCCTATCCATGGCAGGGGGAGTGGAACAAGATGATCTTTGAGGCCCCTTCCAACACAAATCATTCTGGGATTCTATGAATTTATCTGTCAGAATAACTCCCATTTTACATGAACCCACAGCTCACTGGCAGCAGCAGGATTTGCTTCTCAGCAGAACTTTCAGTGCTTGCCCATCCTGGTTGAAAGCAGCTCTATGACACTAAAGAGAGCCAAATCCCACAATTCCAGCTTTTACCCATGAGATCACCCGAGATGAGCAACTCTTACTTCACCACGTTCAGTCCCAGTAAGTTTAATGAGCACCTGAGGTTGGACTGGGGCTCTGAGTCACCTCTTGAGCAGAATTTCCTGGGGCTGCTTCACTTGTGGGGGCTTGAAGGGGTCACACCCCAGCTGGGTCCCATCTCCTCCCGTCTCCTCATGGAGTTTATATCCCCACTGAAGGCAGAACAGGCTCTTCAGCTGCCACAGTCTTCAGCCCAGTGTATTTAGCACAAACGCGATGCCTTAAGTCGCTGTGCCGTGTGCGAATCGCGGCAGCGTTTCAGCAGCTGCACACAAAGGCAAGAGGGAATGTGCATTGGAGCCCTGAGCAATTAACATGTCTCTGTTTCTAGAAGGGCATCAGGGATGGATGGAGAGGTTTTTAGCACTAGCTCAGCCTGGGTATAAGCCTCTCCAACTGCAGGTCAAAATCCCTGAGCAGAAGTGGCTGAGTTTCACAATTAGTCTGAAGCATGTTCAGAGTGATAAGAGGATAAAACACGAGTTCTTTCATGCTCCCAGATTTCCTCTTTCACAGTTAATCAGTTCTACCCTGCCACATCAAGTCCCCACGCTGGAAGTCATCAATGCCATCAGTGCCAATTCCCCGGGAAATCTCAAGGCATTAACATCCGCCACTCCCTTCTCACGCACAACCACTCGCGGTGGTTTTAGGAATTTGCTGGGAGTGAGGGAAGCAGAACGAATCAGAGAGAGACAGCCTAGATTTCCCCTGAAAGAGGAAATCCTGCGTAGAACCCCCTTCCTGGCTACTGAGCCATGCATTTCAGGGCAGAGAGAAGCAAATACCAGATCTGGGGGGAACAGAAATAGCAGCTTTATTTGAGATCTCACAAGATCCAAACAGCAGAAATTAACAATGTTAACTCAATTAATACCACGACTCCTTTCACAATGGCTGGACAAACAACGAGCAGCACAATGAATGCCTCAACGAGCATCACTCAGTATTTCTCTCCAAACTCTTTATTTATCAGTAAGGCAGGATTTTCCAAATACTCTGATTAAGCTGCCCTTGGCTGTCAGCAAAGCTTGATGCCAAACTATGGAGATTTCCTTCATGGTATCCTTCCTTTTTTCTACATCCACTCAAGTGCTTTGGTTCAGCTGTGCTGAAAAATTCCCCGTTAGATTCAAATGCAGTGACTCATCAGCAAAAGATAATAGCTGCAGGAAAGAAATACACTGGCAGAGTGTCACGGTTCTCAGGCTGAGGGCTCTGAATGGCCAAGCCAGAGATGTGCCACGATGGAAACACTGCTCCCAGCTTCACCTGCCTGCTGAATCAAGGTCACCTGCAGCAAGGCAGGCGATGGACTGACCTGCTTTTGTCTTCTGTCCAACAGTGAATTACTTCAGTGCATGACGGGTTCCATGAGGATTGAATTTGTTTACTTCAATTGGATTAATTTTAGATTAATTTGTCAATTTTCCACCTCTTCAGTCAGCCCTGTGGTCACGTGGCTACAGGTGCAGACACAAACGTTCCCTACCTCTTCCTACACTGTTTTTTCCTCTTAAACCCCGTGCTAAGCCCACAGATCTTGTGCAGTGCTGCCTTGCTGTACCCTGATGTGTTCATTAAATCATCTCAGACATGTCTGACCCCAGGGCCACCAAGGGCTTTGCTGTGGCACCAAACCTTCTCCAAGTAACACAGGGTGGCTGATGTAAGTGCAGGGACACAAGTGGACAGGGAAAATGACCCCACAGGGGCTTCTCTGGTCCAGTGAAGCCAGCAGGGGGTTGCTGCTACCCCAGTGACAGTCATGGTTTCTCTCCTGACCTGGGTGTACACTGGAAGGCAGAGTGGGAGCAAAAGGAGATCCAGCTCTTCCCTGAAGGAAGGAATGGTGGTGTTGGGTGTCCAGACAGGCCCAAAACAAAAGGCAGGCAAAGGGTACAGAGCTCTTCTTTCCCTGCTCCTGTGCCTCCCATGGGATGGCAGAGGCAGACCCACAGACATGACATTTTAATTAAACATCACAAAACCAAAGAGTTACCATCACTGCAGACCTTGACTTGATGACTTACTCCCACAAAAATCAGTGAGAATATTCCCTAAGCCCACACCCTGTCCATAGCCAGGGCCAGGCTAAGCCTGGGCTCCAGCTGGCAGCCAGGAGATCGCTGTGACCCTTCCAAGAGCACGTTCACACAGGCAGGGAGGGCACAGGGGCAGGGTGACAAATTCCATAAGCCACCCATGGCCCCAGGTCTTCCTTTAAATAGCCAGTAAGGGAAAGCAGGAGAGATGAACATGGAAGAGGAAAAACAAAAGCAGTAGGAGAGTAATTTACAAGGCCCATTTTAGCAACTTAAGATGCAGCCAAATGCAGATAAGCACCTATCTCATTATATGTCCTCGTGTGTTTTTACAAATCTTTCCTGCAACCTGAGGTGCCAATGTAACCTTGGTGATCTCTCAACTCACAGCTCCTACTTTTTTAATGTGCAGCTCAGGCTTTATGGGACAATTGATCTAAATCCCAAAAAACCTTGTATTTTTATTAGGAGACGATTCTATTTCTATTTTCTAATATTTTATGTCAACCCCAAATGATTTTATAGGGTATTTATTTCAGACCAAAGATTTTCTGTTCTTCCTGCTGCTGAATGCCCAGTGTGGTTTTGGTCTGATCTTTTCAGACACATGAATAACTATCCCATTTCATGCTGTCATTGCAATTATTTATCTGGACTGGGGCTTTCCAAATAAAAGGCTCATTATTTCTTTTGTCAGAGATGCATTGAAAACAGCTGTTCACATATGGTATGGGGGGGCCGGGGGGGGGGGGAATCCAGTCTTCTGACCACTCTACTGCTTAATGGCAGAATACACACTAAAAAAAATGAAATTAAACCACAGACAGAGCCAATGTGATGCTCTGCTTCTTCCTAACACAGACACTGAGGCAATGTCCAGGGCAGTCAGGTACAACTGGCACACACAGAAGCTTCCCAGGATGTCATTTCTGTTGTAACTCATTCCACTCTTCTCAGCAACAGCATCACCAGTTATAAGACTTTGAAATTAAAAACATAAAAAAAAAAAATCCTAAGAGCTTTCACATCCTTCTATACAATAACTTTCAACTCTTATCTGTTTCTGGCTTCAAATGCACCAGCTCAGCTGCTTTTTTCAAAGTGTACTGGTGGCACGTAGTACTGACCACCAAATTAATGCTTCCTCTGGAGGCAGGCCATCTGCAGAGGCAAGAGCTGGAACTGGGAAGTAAAATGGATCAGAAGCCTTGAATTAAGTCCTTGTTTAATGCAGAGGTAATCTGTGCTGTTAAGCCCAAGCAAAACAGTCCTCAACCAGAAGACGCAGGGGGTGTCTACACTGAGTGTTTAATGACCTTGACACAATAAATGTCTTTGGTCTCCAGACTCTTTGGGTCAGACAAGGGCCAGCACAGGCAGGACATTGGTCATTAGGCAGGGCTGCAAGAGGAAGAGCCACCAGCAGCCACCTCCTAATCATACAAGGATGTGCCAGTGGCTTAAACCGACCTCCTCAGCTTTACTTTGGGATAGGCTGGAGGAGAGGTGCTCACACATGTGGGGCTGGCCTCTGGAGGACAGAGAAGATGAATGCCTGGCTCTAAAGCAGGGTCTGCTTCCTCCCAGCCAGTGTTTGAGTTGTCTTGTGACACACAGACCTTGACAGCACCAGTACGATAGCGACTGACATGCACAAGTCCAGGGTTCAGGCTGTGTTGCAGCATCACCCCAGGACCCTGAACAAAAGGGCACTGAGGAAGCTCTTTTTTCCATGTTTCCTTCCTTTATGAGTGGCAATTGCTGTCCCCAAACAGGGGGATGGGAAACCGTGGTAGTTTAATGATGCCCTGTGTTAGACTTCTCTGCTCCTACCCAAAGCTCAGTGAAGAGCCTGGGGAGAAAAGGCCTCCCCAGCAGGATCTGTAAGATGCAGGTCTGATGTGGGACATGTATCTGAGAGCAGAGCAGTGGAGGAATGACCCCACAGCAGGGACAGCAGCAGCTCCTGGCTCAGGGCGTGGGCCTCAATGCCCCAGCTCAGCACCTCTGTCACATGTGCCCCTCCAGCAGCCCCAGAGTGGGGCTGGAGGTGTGCAGAGCTGGTTTCCGACACAGCCCTCCCTGAACTGCTGCTTCCTCTAAAAGAAGCAATTTCAGTTTCTCTCCTTTCCCTTTGTCCCCAACCACGCTGGTTCCCCGAGGAGGTTTGCAGAGTCAGTGATGGGCTGGGCATGGAAAGGGTTATGGATGGGGGGAAAAAAGCAAAAATACAGCCCTGTTACCAACAGCCCCTTCCAGCCCCCCCAGCCTCTGCCACTGCACGAGGCAGGACATCCACCACAGGCAAATGCCTTCCAAACTGGTAGAAAAGCCCTTGCCACTGGAATGAGCACACAGCGACCCCGCCCGTGCTGCCACCCGATGCCCGGGAGGGGAGCAATGTGCACGAAGGTGCTTTTAATAAGAATGGTTCTTAACGAAAGGGGGGCGCAGATGTTTGCAGCTCAGAATGCCGCTGAAATGGCTGGTGCAGGAAGTGGAACAGAGCGAGCTCTGGCAGTGACTCTTCGCCCTCTGAGATTTGCAATCCCAGCTCCGGCTCTCACCTTCAACCACCAAATCATGCTCAGCTTCTACCAGAGGCAGCTGCAGCACTTTGTGGCTTTCAGAGCAGTTTTTCTCACACAATAGGAATTCAAAACAAGGAAGTTTATTCTGATAGCAGGGTTTTTTAAATTTTTAATCACATTTTCTGAAGCTGTTTGCATTGATAGCAGCTCTTCTCCCCTCCAGTGAAATGTAAAAGGAGATGGAAGAGATCAGGAGGAAAGAGATGTAGCAACAGGAAGGAATAATATTTAGCAGCTTTTCCCATCCCTTGCTACTCTTCTTTACTGACTTCGTTTCAGTAGAAATATTCCAACCAACTTTACTTCGACTTTCTTCCAGATGGGAAGGAAAGCTCCAGCTTCACTGCTGGTACAAGGTTTGATTCCTGACTATGTCTAGCGGGCCAGGTGAAGGTTTTCTGCACAGATGGAGGCTCCAAAACTTGCATCTCTTCCTTCCCCAGCTGCTGCACCCTAATTCGCGGGTGGAGGAAGATCCTTTCTAGCATTCAGCCAAGGACCAGGCACCTTAGTTTGCTTTTTTTTTTAAGCCTCTAACAGCTGTGCTCCAGAGGTGGTTTTGAGGACAGTTTCTTGGCCCTGGTCTGCCAGAGAACAGCCCTCACCAGGTGCATGCCAAGGGAAAGGGAAAGAAGGAACAGGGAAAGGGAGCAATGGAGCGGCTCTAAGGGATTTAGCTCCCCATTAGAGGCTAACAATAGGCCACAGCCTACCCCACAAGTGCCCTGTATTTAACTCTTCCCTTACCGAGATTATTTCTAAAATACAGAAAATTTCCTGGTTTTTCTGTCTTGGGGCCAGCTTGGTTTGAACACCCTGTTTATAAACGGGTTTGGCCCGTGCCAGCGACGGCAAGAACACAAATGTGGCCGCACTCCAGAGTGCAGTGTGTGCCTCCATCAGCTGTTATCCTCATCCTAGCCAGCCCAACCAGTGCCTGCAAGCCCCTCTGCCTGCTCAGCCACTTCTAAAAGGATTCCCTTTGCCACAGAATGGAGGAGAGGAAGTTCTTAAGGGGGTGCCATCCAGAAAAAAACATTGAAAATCAGCTCAGACAAAAAGAAAGACATAGACTGTACAAAGATAAGGAGAGAAAAATAAATGGGGAAGGCTCCCCTGCAAGCCTCAGGTGTCTGGAGACACCGGAGATGCTCAGTTATGTTGGCCAGGAGAGGAGACAGAGAATGTGGCACTCAGATCCCGAAGTCACTGACCTCCCAAGGGAACAATTAATCACTGCCATGAACTTCCAAAGTGCTGAGCCCTGGGATTCCCTGGATTCCAGGTAATTGCTTTTTCCCTTCTGTTGCCCACCAAAAAGAGTTGAGTGGGAAGGAGTTCCTGCAGTGCAGTGACCATCTCTCCTGACACCAACTACAACAGGAGTTTTCCTCTCTTAGTTTTGAGAATTTTCCCTGCAGGTTCTCCAGAACAGCTGGAAACGATGCAGCTGTGTTAATCTCAGTAAGACCCCACTGCCAACATCGTAGCAGGGCAGCCTAAACCATCTTCATTTCATGGCTCCTTTCCAAGGACTAAAATACACTCTTCTCCTATGATTGATCAGACCTGTCCCGCCCTCAGTTACGTTCCTGGAAGTTCTCCCCTTCCACTCAATAAAGCACAGCCAAGCCCCGGGACTCACAGCCCCACGGGCAGGCACTGCTGTTTCCACAGCCACGGGACTGCCGGAGGTATCCCCGGGAACTGCCCCACCCTGAGAGGGCAGAGACTGCTCAATGCACGATTCCTGCACAGTTCAGACACATCATTCTAAAAATACAGGTGAACCATAGCACTTGATTGTACAGTAACTGGCTGAGCGAGGAAGACTTTGTTATAATCCAGTATTAATCAAAAATGCTCCGTGTCTCACATCACTTGGTGACATTGTTAACCAAAAGCAGCCAAAACAGGAGGAAAACCGAGATAAAAATCAAAACCCGCTTTTGTGAAACTCATCAAAAGTCACGACCAGACGAAGTTAAACTCCTCAGTTTATTCCTGTTTTCCCCAGGCTTTGTTCCTGCCCTGAATGTTCCGCAGCCGGCAGCTCAACAATCGACTGCCACGTTTAAACCCGGAGCCGCAACAGTTGCGGTTGTGCAACGCCACATCCGCGATTGTTCGCAGGGCGGTATTGTTCGAGCCCAGCTTTGCAATGACCACCCTCCGCTCAGGTTTCACGTTCTTAAAAAATCCCCCCAAGCCTTCCGACTGCAGTTACTTTAGTGCTGTGATTTTCAGAAGAATTTTAGAAGTATTTCATTCCCAGTGATCTGTAAGACCGCATCTTTCTAGCCACAAAAATTGAGTCGGTTTTGCCCTGAAATTGCATTGCCAAACAAGGCGACCGTTGCTTATCAAGGTTTTATCGGGTTTATAGCCGAGAAGCAGTGAAAGATTGTGCAAAGAGGGGAGAAGGAGCCGAAACGGTCTTAAGTCTAAGGGTGAGACAAAGGACCCGCTGGACTATGGACTTGAGGCAGTTGCACTCTGTGGAGCTGAAAACGCGACCCCGCAGGGCAGGGCAGGCACGGGGAAGCAGCAGCACTAATCCCAGTCCCCCCAAGTTTCCTCCCATCCTTTCCCCCTCGCACCGGGCAGCAGGAAGGGCGGAAAGGGGCCAA
Source organism: Corvus kubaryi (assembly GCF_017639235.1). NCBI lineage: Eukaryota > Metazoa > Chordata > Aves > Passeriformes > Corvidae > Corvus > Corvus kubaryi. Next base: position 2,013,013 of record NW_024581093.1, on the reverse strand, counting down.
AGGGACGGAGACGGAGCTTACCTGTGCACTTCCTTTTGAAGGTTTCATAGTCTACCCCTTGGTCTCCAGGGACGATTGTAGAGCCATTGTACTTAAAAGTCACCCTTCGGGGAGGGAAAAGACAAAGGGAATAATACAGTTAAAAGTCACCTTTCGGGATGCGGGAAAGGCAAGGGGAATAACACATGTAAAAGTCAGCCTTAGGAATGGGGGAAGGGAAGGCGAAGAATACATTTAACAGTCACAGTCTTTAGGAAGGGAAAGGAGGAGATGGGGAACAATAGACTGAAAAAACCCCATCCTTTCGGAAGAGGGGGAGAGGAGAAGGGGACAAGGTCTGTAGAAGTCCCCCTTTGGGAAGCGCGCAGAGAGGACGGGGCATCCCATCGCACCGCTGCCCGTCCGGGGGGATGCCGGGGGTCACCTACCAGTTCACCTCGGTGGCATCGTCCCTGACGAGGTTGTACGCCTCCCTGCACGCCTCCTTGTCGATTTTGGTGGCCATGGGGGCGAAGGGGAGGGGGGCAGCGCGGAGCGGCGCGGAGCTGGGGGGGCCGCGGCCGCCGCTGCTGCCGCACCGCGCTGAGCGAGCCGAGCCGAGCCGAGCCCCGCGTCCCGCGGCCGTCCCGCCCCCGCCGCCGCCGCCGCCAATGGCTCGGCTGGGCCTGCCCCTGCCCGGCCCCTCCCGGCGCGGGGGGACCGCGGTGATGCAATAGCCCGCGGACGGGGGCGCGGGGGCCGCGGGGCTCGGCCCGGCCCGGCGCGGCGCGGACCCGCCGCGGGGATGCTTTTCCCGGCCGCCGCTGTGTTGGCAGCGCCCCGATGCTTTGGCAGCCGCTGAGGGCCGGCAGGGGGAAGGAGGCAGAGGCGGCGCCCGGGATGGAGCGGCCGCCGGCGGCGCGGCGGGGCCGGGGGCCGGGCCGGGCGCACGGGAGGTAGCGCAGAGCGGAGCAGGTGAGCGGGGGGCGAGGGGCGGCGGGCGGGGGCGGCGAGGGGCGGGGATGGGGGCTCCGGGCTGGGCCGGGGAGCAGCGGGGAGCGCCGGGCCGAGCATCGCCCGCAGCGGGGGAACCATCCCGGCCCCTGCCTCGAACGGCGGCTCCGGGGGGACTTTGGGTGGTGACAGCCGCTGCTGGGCCAGGTGTGCGCGGGCGCTGGGGCCCGGCTGTGTGTCCCTGTGTGTGTCTGTGTGTCTGTGTGAGCGTGTCCGTGCTGTGTGCGAGCGGCTCGCCCCGTTCCAATGCAGCGATCTCCCCCTGCCGGGCTCCCAGCGCTGCCCAGGAGCACTCCCGCGTCTCTGCGAGTCACTGTGCTCCGGGGAGATGCGGGCTGTCGGGCAAAGGCTGCCTGGAAGGCTGAGCTTCAGTCCGACAGAAACAGAGACGGGTCTCTGCTTTGCAGAACTCGGCTGGAGATAAACAGCGCCAGGTGATGTCGTGCCCAAAGACTGGAGTTTTACAAACCAGTCCTTAGGCATTTTAGTGGGTTTCTACCCTAAACCCATGGGGCTGGGTTTGCAAATTTAATAAAAACTACATTCCATGATAAAAAGTATCACATTTTGTTTCTTTTAAAGTTTGCAGGGGATGATCATTGTTTGTTTCACATCAGTGTTGTCCATGTGAAGGCTGAGCAGTAGGAACCTCATTACCACACGGTCACTAAGTGTTGTCAGACATCTCGAGGGACAAGATCTCCAGAGCGAGCACTGACTGCCAGGGACCCTTTGCTGCCACACAGCCCCAGTCCTGCACACAGCTCCTTCCAGCTGCATCCCCGTCCCTGGATGATGTGAGGCTCCCAGAGCTCCGGGGCCCAACATGGGCATTGCTGCAGTGCATCTCTGACTCGATGAGGTCATAGGGAACAGGGAAATATTCTGAAGTCGGTACTAGTGTAGGACACTGGGTGAATCACACTCAGTATCTGCAGGCTGAAGGCTGCAGATGATAATATAATCACACATTAATAGTTCTGGATTTATATTGATTTTCTTTCTGAACTGCTTTTAGGAACACTTTCCTTTTCCAAAGCCTTTCTGCTGACCATTATCTGCTCATAAATATATTTTTTGTGGTCTGCATTTATCATCCATTGGCACTTGCTGCTGTTTATACCTGTAACACTGCTGCTTGTCCTTGTCCTTGTCCCTTCAATCCCTGATCCTCAGCTCCTGATGTTTCCTAGGGCAGAGGTGGGTGACTCCAATGTCATCCCCTTAGGAGGGGAGAACCTCATCCTTGTGCAGGTCTCTGTGACCCGGTGGCTGGAGCGTTTGAATTCTGTTAATCACGGACTTCATGCCTCACACTTTTCAGTGCCAGATCCAAACATGAGAAATGTACACCTTCCTTGTGTGACCAAACCTCTTGTCTTTGCTTCTCTTCCTTGTCTTTCAAACTTTTTCAGGTTGTTTTTTTTTTTTTTTTAAATGCATGGAGCGATAAGTACTGTGCTCAGTTTCATCCAGCTGTAACTGGAGTGAGGATATTACCTACTTTTCTGATTTTGGTGAGCTCTGATTTGCTTTTCATATGGCAATTCTGAGACCTCCAGAACATGGAGCTTTTCATCCTGTCAGGAAGATGTCACTGGCCTGGCAGAAATACCTGTCATTGTCACAGGAGTCCTTGGAGAGGAAGCACAAGAGAAAGTGAGGACTTATGGACCTCAAAAAAACATCTCCAGCAGGCATGAAGTCCTGGGAATCTGGACTGACCTTCAGCTGTCTAGACTGTACCATGAGGTTCAGGAAGGGTCTCAGAATACTTGGAGGGAGCTGAGTAAACAGGATGGCTCTGCACAGCCATGGGCCCCCAGGAGAATTATCTCAATTCTGAAACACACCCCTGCAAGTGCCTTGTTCCTGTGGCTCTTTGCCATCTTCCCCCCTTTTTGCTTTTTTCTGATATTCCTCTTTGTCCCCAATCCTACTTCTCCATCCCTGTCTTCTGTGCAGGAGCATAGAAGGGAATGGAGAGAACAATGGTCTCTTTCAGGAAGAGGCTGCTCTGAATTTTCAGATCAGGGTTAGCATTGGGGTTATAAATTTTCAGGTCACAGTTAGCATTGAGGCTGGCAGCAAAGTGGGATTTCACTCAGACAGTCGAGAGTCTTTATCCACGTCCTCATGGTCACAAGGGCTACAGGAGAGACCAAAGCTGGCAAAACCACTTCCCATCTCCAGACTCAATAATCAATAGATCAGTAGAAGCCCATCATCCCCTCTGGTTTCCTGGGGTGTCTGAGGAACTGGCTGGATGCTGCTACCCCAGCAGGGGAACCACTGCCTGCAGTGGAGGGCGGCTGAGGCCGGGGCAGGTGGAGGTGCTGGCACCAGGCAGATGTTGCACCCTCCCCTGTGTCACACACTGTGCACATCATCCTCTGCCAGCGACGGCAGCCCCGTCACCCCTGGGACACGTGTCCTTGGTGAGAGCAGATGGAGCCTGGACACACACACAGCCTTCTGCTGTCCCGGCGATAACCTCTGGAGGATACCCAGGGCTGCTGGGTTAGCAAGGGGCTTTGTCCCTTGTAGTGTTGTGGGGCGACCATTGTGCTGAAACTGGACCCGGTGGGTCTGTGCAGTGTCTTTGCTTCTGACTTCCCCCCTGAGGCAGGGAACCTTCAGCCTGCTGCTCACCGCAGGGTGGGGTTTATTAATTTTAAGCCTCCTGGGCTGTAATAAATGAGGGAAAGCCCCACTGGGGAGGTTCATTTCCGAGGTCAGGCAGTGTCGTGCCAGGTAAGCCAGAGGAGATGGTGATGGGGTTTCTAGCTGCACCTCCCGCACCCACTGCACAGTTTATCACCGCTGTGCAAACAAAACACACCCGCGGTCCCTGCAGCCAGTGCCCCTGGCACGGGTACCCATGTCCGCCTCGCCTCAGGCCCTGCCAGCACCATCCCTGACCCGATCTATGGCAGAAACAGCCCCAAGGGCTCCTGTCCGTGCATCCCCCGGTCTGGGGGAGAAAACAGGGAACCCCGAGCTCCCGGGATGTGCTGTCCATGCATTCCCGGCCCGGGGCAGGGAACAGCCCTGAGCTCCCGGGATGTGCTGTCGGTGCACCCCCGGCCAGGAGCAGGGAACAGCCCT